>NC_041390.1:497684540-497797273 GCF_002162155.2 Triticum dicoccoides | reverse complement strand
GGCTGGGACTCTTCCTTTAGGGTTTCCCCAGGCGCATGGGCCTCTTGGGGCTGGTGCCCTTGGCCCATGTAGGCCAAGGAGCACCCCCCACAGCCCATGTGGCCCCCCGGGGCAGGTGGCCCCACCCGGTGGGCCCCCGGGACCCTTCCGGTGGTCCCGGTACAATACCGATGACCCCGAAACTTGTCCCGATGGCCGAAACAGGACTTCCTATATATAAATCTTTACCTCCGGACCATTCCGGAACTCCTCGTGACGTCCGGGATCTCATCCGGGACTCCGAACAACATTCGGTAACCACATACAAGCTTCCTTTATAACCCTAGCGTCATCGAACCTTAAGTGTGTAGACCCTACGGGTTCGGGAGACATGTAGACATGACCGAGACGTTCTCCGGTCAATAACCAACAGCGGGATCTGGATACCCATGTTGGCTCCCACATGTTCCACGATGATCTCATCGGATGAACCACGATGTCAAGGACTCAATCGATCCCGTATACAATTCCCTTTGTCTATCGGTATGTTACTTGCCCGAGATTCGATCGTCGGTATCCAATACCTTGTTCAATCTCGTTACTGGCAAGTCACTTTACTCGTTCCGTAACACATCATCCCGTGATCAACTCCTTGGTCACATTGCGCATATGATGATGTCCTACCGAGTGGGCCCAGAGATACCTCTCCGTTTACACGGAGTGACAAATCCCAGTCTCGATCCGCACAAAACAATAGATACTTTCGGAGATACCTGTAGTGCACCTTTATAGTCACCCAGTTATGTTGTGACGTTTGATACACCCAAAGCACTCCTACGGTATCCAGGAGTTACACGATCTCATGGTCAAAGGAAGAGATACTTGACATTGGCAAAGCTCTAGCAAATGAACTACACGATCTTTTGTGCTAGTCTTAGGATTGGGTCTTGTCCATCACATCATTCTCCTAATGATGTGATCCCGTTATCAACGACATCCAATGTCCATAGCCAGGAAACCATGACTATCTGTTGATCACAACGAGCTAGTCAACTAGAGGCTCACTAGGGACATATTGTGGTCTATGTATTCACACGTGTATTACGATTTCCGGATAATACAGTTATAGCATGAATAAAAGACAATTATCATGAACAAGGAAATATAATAATAATACTTTTATTATTGCCTCTAGGGCATATTTCCAACAGTCTCCCAGTTGCACTAGAGTCAATAATCTAGTTCACATCGCCATGTGATTAACACTCACAGGTCACATCGCCATGTGACTAATACCCAAGAGTTTACTAGAGTCAGTAGTCTAGTTCACATCACTATGTGATTAACACTCAATGAGTTTTATGTTTGATCATGTTGCTTGTGAGAGAGGTTTTAGTCAACGGGTCTGAACCATTCAGATCCGTGTGTGCTTTACAAATCTCTATGTCATCTCCTAGATGCAGCTACCACGCTCTATTTGGAGCTATTCCAAACAATTGTTCTACTTGGAGCTATTCTAAATTATTGCTCCATTATATGTATCCGGTCTCTCTACTCAGAGCTATCCGGATAGGTGTCAAGCTTGCATCGTCGTAACCTTTACGACGAACTCTTTTACCACCTCCATAATCGAGAAAATTCCTTAGTCCACTAGTTACTAAGGATAACTTTGACCGCTGTCCTGTGAGCCATTCTTGGATCACTCTTGTACCCCTTGACTGACTCATGGCAAGGCACACTTCAGGTGCGGTACACAGCATAGCATACTGAAGAGCCTACGTCTTAAGCATAGGGGACGACCTTCGTCCTTTCTCTCTATTCTGCCGTGGTCGAGCTTTAAGTCTTAACTTCGTACCTTATAACTCAGGCAAGAACTCCTTCTTTGACTGGTCCATCTTGAACACCTTCAAGATCATGTCAAGGTATGCGCTCATTTGTAAGTATTATTAAGCATTTTGATCTATCCTTATGGATCTTGATGCTCAATGTTCAAGTAGCTTAATCCAGGCTTTCCATTGAAAAACACCTTTCAAATAACCCTATATGCTTTCTAGAAATTCTACATCATTTCTGATCATCAATATGTCAACAACATATACTCATCAGAAATTCTATAGTGCTCCCACTCACTTCTTTGGAAATACAAGTTTCTTATAAACTTTGTATAAATCCAAAATCTTTGATCATCTCATCAAAGCGTACCTTCCAACTCCGAGATGCTTACTCCAGTCCTTAAAAGGATCGCTGGAGCTAGCATACCTTTTAGCATCCTTAGGATCGACAAAACTTTTCTGATTGTATTGCATACAACCTTTCCTTACGAAAACTGGTAAGGAAACTCGTTTTGATATCCATCTGCCAGATTTCATAAATACAGCTAATGCTAACATGAATCCGACGGACTTTAAGCATCGCTACGGATGAGAAAATCTCATCGTAGTCAACTCCTTGAACTTGTGAAAAACTTTTCGCCACAAGTCGAGCTTCATGAACGGTGACATTACCATCCACGTCCGTCTTCTTCTTAAAGATCCATTTATCTTAATGGCTTGCCGATCATCGGGCAAGTCCACCAAAGTCCATGGATCCGTTCTCGGATTTTATGGCCTCGAGCCATTTATCGGATCCGGGCCCACCATCGCTTCTCCATAGCTCGTAGGTTCATTGTTGTCCAGCAACATGACTTCCAAGATAGGATTACGTACCACTCTGAAGTAGTACGCATCCTTGTCATCCCACGAGGTTTGGTAGTGACTTGATCCGAAGTTTCATGATCAATATCATAAGCTTCCACTTCAATTGGTGTAGGTGCCACAGGAACAACTTCCTGTGCCCTGCCACATACTAGTTGAAGAGACGGTTCAATAACCTCATCAAGTCTCCACCATCCTCCCACTCAACTCTTTCGAGAGAAACCTTTCCTCGAGAAAGGACCCGATTCTAGAAACAATTCATATTGCTTTCGGATCTGAATTAGGAGGTATACCCACTGTTTTGGGTGTCCTATGAAGATGTATTTTATCCGCTTTGGGTTCGAGCTTAATCCTGAAACTTTTTCACATAAGCGTCGCAGACCCAAACCTTTAAGAAACGACAACTTAGGTTTCTCTAAACCATAATTCATACGGTGTCATCTCATCGGAATTACGTGGTGCCCTATTTAAAGTGAATGTGGTTGTCTCTTATGCCTAACCCATGAACTACAGTGGTAAATCAATAAGAGACATCATGGTACGCACCATATCCAATAGGGTGCAACTATGATGTTCGGACACACCATCACACTATGGTGTTCCAGACGGTATTAATTATGAAACAATTTCCACAATGTCTTAATAGTGTGCCAAAACTCGTAACTCAGATATTCATCTCTATGATCATATCATAGACATTTTATCCTCTTGTCACAATGATCTTCTACTTCACTCTGAAATTATTTGAACCATTCAATAATTCAGACTTGTGTCTCATCAAGTAAATATTCTCAACATCTACTCGAATCATCTGTGAAGTAAGAACATAACGATATTCACTGCATGCCTCAGCACTCATTGGACTACACACATCAAAATGTGTTACTTCCAACAAGTTGCTATCTTGTTCCATCTTACTGAAACCGAGGCTTTTCAGTCATCTTTCCCATGTGGTATGATTTGCATATCTCAAGTGATTCAAAATCAAGTGAGTTCAAACGGTCCATTTGCATGGAGTTTCTTCATGCATATACACCAATAGACATGGTTCACATGTCTCACACTTTTCAAAAACGAGTGAGTCCAAAGATCCATCAACATGGAGCTTCTTCATGCGTTTTATACCAATATGACTTACATGGCAGTGCCATAAGCAAGTGGTACTATCATTACTATCTTATATCTTTTGGCATGAAAATGTGTATCACTACGATCGAGATTCAATGAACCATTCAGGTTTAATACTAATCTTGATGGTAGAGGGAGCGTGCGATGTTTGATCATATCAACATTGGAAACACTTCCAACACATATCGTCAGCTCACCTTTAGCTAGTCTCCGTTTATGCCGTAGCTTTTATTTCGAGTTACTAACACTTAGCAACCGAACCGGTATCTTATACCCTGGTGCTACTAGGAGTACTAGTAAAGTACACATTAACATAATGTATATCCAATATACTTCTATCGACCTTGCCAGCCTTCTCATCTACCAAGTATGTAGGGTAATTCTGCTCTAGTGACTGTTCCCCTTATTACAGAAGCACTTAGTCTCGGGTTTGGGTTCAACCTTGGGTTTCTTCACTGGAGCAGCAGCTGATTTGCCGTTTCATGAAGTATCCCTTCTTGCCCTTGCCCTTCTTGAAACTAGTGGTTTCACCAACCATCAACAATTGATGCTCCTTCTTGATTTCTACTTTCGCGGTGTCAAACATCATGAATACCTCAAGGATCATCTTATTTATCCCTGATATGTTATAGTTCATCACGAAGCTCTAGCAGCTCGGTGAAAATGACTTTGGAGAAACATCACTATCTCATTTGGAAGATCAACTCCCACTCAATTCAAGTGATTGTTGCACTCAGACAATCTGAGCACAAGCTCAACGATTGAGATTTTCTCCCTTAGTTTGCAGGCTAAGTGAATCGTCGGAGGTCTTATACCTCTTGATGTGAGCACGAGCCTGAAATCCCAATTTCAGCCCTCGAAACATCTCATATGTTCCGCAATGTTTCGAAAACGTCTTTGGTGCCTCTACTTAAACCATTTAACTGAACTATCACGTAGTTATCAAAACGTGTATGTTCGATGTTCGAAACATCCACAAACGACGTTTGGGGTTCAGCACACTGAGCAGTGCATTAAGGACATAAGCTTTCTAGTGTTCGCATAATCGCTACTATCAACTTTCAACTATATTTTCTCTAGGAACATATCTAAAACAGTAGAACTAAAGCGCGAGCTACAACATAATTTGCAAAAGGTCTTTTGACTATGTTCAGGATAATTAAGTTCATCTTATGAACTCCCACTCAGATAGACATCCCTCTGGTCATCTAAGTGATCACATGATCCGAGTCAACTAGGCCGTGTCCGATCATCACGTGAGACGGACTAGTCATCATCTGTGAACATCTTCATGTTGATCGTATCTACTATACGACTCATGCTCGACCTTTCGGTCTCCGTGTTCCGAGGCCATGTTTGCACATGCTAGGCTCGTCAAGTTAACCCTAAGTGTTTTCGCTGTGTAAAACTGTCTTACACCCGTTGTATGTGAACGTAAGAATCCATCACACCCGATCATCATGTGGTGCTTAGAAGCGACGAACTGTAGCAACGGTGCACAGTTAGGGGAGAACACTTCTTGAAATTTTGTAAGGGATCATCTTATTTACTACCGTCGTCCTAAGTAAACAAGATGCATAAACATGATAAACATCACATGCAATCAAATAGTGTAGTGACATGATATGGCCAATATCATATAGCTCCTTTGATCTTCATCTTCGGGGCTCCATGATCATCTTGTCACCGGCATGACACCATGATCTCCATCATCATGATCTCCATCATCGTGTCTTCATGAAGTTGTCACGCCAACGACTACTTCTACTTCTATGACTAACGCGTTTAGCAATAAAGTAAAGTAGTTTACATGGCGTTCTTCAATGACACGCAGGTCATACAATAAATAAAGACAACTCCTATGGCTCCTGCCGGTTGTCATACTCATCGACATGCAAGTCGTGAATCCTATTACAAGAACATGATCAATCTCATACATCACATATCATTCATCACATTCTTCTTGGCCATATCACATCACATAGCATACCCTGCAAAAACAAGTTAGACGTCCTCTAATTGTTGTTGCATGTTTTACGTGGCTGCTATGGGTTTCTAGCAAGAACGTTTCTTACCTACGCAAAGACCACAACGTGATATGCCAATTGCTATTTACCCTTCATAAGGACCCTTTTCATCGAATCCGTTCCGACTAAAGTGGGAGAGACTGGCACCCGCTAGCCACCTTATGCACCAAGTGCATGTCAATCGGTGGAACCTGTCTCACGTAAGAGTACGTGTAAGGTCGGTCCGGGCCGCTTCATCCCACAATACCGTCGAAACAAGATTGGACTAGTAACGGTAAGCATATTGAACAACATCAACGCCCACAACTACTTTGTGTTCTACTCGTGCAAAGAATCTACGCAATAGACCTAGCTCATGATGCCACTGTTGGGGAACGTAGCAGAAATTCAAAATTTTCCTACGCGTAACACCAAGATCTATCTATGGAGAGACCAGCAACGAGTAGAAAGGAGAGTGCATCTACATACCCTTGTAGATCGCTAAGCGGAAGCGTTCAAGTGAACGGGGTTGATGGAGTCGTACTCGTCGTGATTCAGATCACCGATGATCAAGTGCCGAACGGACGGCACCTCCGCGTTCAACACACGTACAGCCCGGTGACGTCTCCCACGCCTTGATCCAGCAAGGAGAGAGGGAGAGGTTGAGGAAGACTCCATCCAGCAGCAGCACAACGGCGTGGTGGTGGTGGAGGAGCGTGGCAATCCCGCAGGGCTTCGCCAAGCACCATGGGAGAAGAGGAGAAGAACTTGGGAGAGAGGGAGGGGCTGCACCAAAGGCATAAGGTATGTTTGGGAGGCCCTCCTACCCCACTATATATAGGGATCCCAAGGGGGGGGGGTGCGCCAGCCCCTAGGAGATCCAATCTCCAAGGGGGCGGCGGCCAGGGGAGGAGTCCTCCCCCCCAAGGCACCTAGGAGGTGCCTTCCCCTGCTGGGACTCTTCCTTTAGGGTTTCCCCAGGCGCATGGGCCTCTTGGGGCTGGTGCCCTTGGCCCATGTAGGCCAAGGCGCACCCCCCACAGCCCATGTGGCCCCCCGGGGCAGGTGGCCCCACCCGGTGGGCCCCCGGGACCCTTCCGGTGGTCCCGGTACAATACCGATGACCCCGAAACTTGTCCCGATGGCCGAAACAGGACTTCCTATATATAAATCTTTACCTCCGGACCATTCCGGAACTCCTTGTGACGTCCGGGATCTCATCCGGGACTCCGAACAACATTCGGTAACCACATACAAGCTTCCTTTATAACCCTAGCGTCATCGAACCTTAAGTGTGTAGACCCTACGGGTTCGGGAGACATGTAGACATGACCGAGACGTTCTCCGGTCAATAACCAACAGCGGGATCTGGATACCCATGTTGGCTCCCACATGTTCCACGATGATCTCATCGGATGAACCACGATGTCAAGGACTCAATCGATCCCGTATACAATTCCCTTTGTCTATCGGTATGTTACTTGCCCGAGATTCGATCGTCGGTATCCAATACCTTGTTCAATCTCGTTACCGGCAAGTCACTTTACTCGTTCCGTAACACATCATCCCGTGATCAACTCCTTGGTCACATTGCGCATATGATGATGTCCTACCGAGTGGGCCCAGAGATACCTCTCCGTTTACACGGAGTGACAAATCCCAGTCTCGATCCGCACAAAACAATAGATACTTTCGGAGATACCTGTAGTGCACCTTTATAGTCACCCAGTTACGTTGTGACGTTTGATACACCCAAAGCACTCCTACGGTATCCAGGAGTTACACGATCTCATGGTCAAAGGAAGAGATACTTGACATTGGCAAAGCTCTAGCAAATGAACTACACGATCTTTTGTGCTAGTCTTAGGATTGGGTCTTGTCCATCACATCATTCTCCTAATGATGTGATCCCGTTATCAACGACATCCAATGTCCATAGCCAGGAAACCATGACTATCTGTTGATCACAACGAGCTAGTCAACTAGAGGCTCACTAGGGACATATTGTGGTCTATGTATTCACACGTGTATTACGATTTCCGAATAATACAGTTATAGCATGAATAAAAGACAATTATCATGAACAAGGAAATATAATAATAATACTTTTATTATTGCCTCTAGGGCATATTTCCAACAGATATGATATATCCGCTCATGAGCGTGTTGTTATTCGACAAGCTCCCCCCCCCCTTGACTTGCATTGGACGGTGGCTCGGCCACCTATCGTGTTTGGTACTGTTGAGCCGTTGCCGGAGTTGCACCGGTCGACCATGCCGCCCACACTGGATCTGGTACCTGTGGATCCGAGGCCCGTGGTTTCTGGTAATCTTGCTGCACAATTTGCGGAAGCGGGAATTTCTCCAGTTCAAAATGGTAGCTTGGGATCTGGCCCATCACCTTCGGAGGCACTCCAATCTGGCCTAGTGTCTCAAGATTTTTCGGTTGGGCCAATCTCTGGTTCAGTTGTTATTGGGCATGCCTCGTCTCAAAATACCCCAGTTTCTGAGATGCTGGATGCACCTACTGACCCAAGCCCACCAACCCCTCTGCAGGAAATACCACCACGCAACAAACCGCACAACAATTTGAAGCTATGGTAAATGACATGCTGGACCATATTTTAACATGTACCCTGTGTTCTCATAGGGGCCACCTTGTAGCCTCTTGTGGAATGCGAGCGATCTGCTCGGCTTGCTCACACACGGGTCACTCTAGCAAGGATTGTAATGATTTCGCGCGCACCAATGGATTGGCTTGGACACCAATTTCTCTACAACAAAGCACGAGCATATCGGAAAACCCTGCCGGTCAGGGGAACGGTGCCGGAGTTATATGGATAGCTTGCCCAGGCACATCATCGCCGCCCACATTGCGCCAATCCCCCCTTCCTCTTCCCAAAGAAAACCCCATCCCGTCCCCGCAGCTTTCGGCCATGGCGAACTTTGAGCTTGATCCACAGCGCTTCCTGCCGGCAGGCCATCACATCATTGATGGTGGGGACAGGGGCTTCCATGCACCTTCATCACGCCTTTGGCTCGTCCTCCTCGCCACCATGAGGATTACATGGTCGCTGAGGTCATCCCTACTCCGGAGGGACCGCTCGGGCCGGTCAGGGAAGAGATTGTTTAGTTCCTTCAAAATAGAGGTACTCTGGTTCGCTCTGCTCAGCCTTGGTTCCATGGTGTTGGGTTATTTCAAGTCAGGGATCCATCTGTCAGATATATGTTGATTCAGCATGCCCCATTTCCTCTGGGTGATGATCGTTTTGTTAGATTTATGAAGCATGATGAGGGAGAGAATTTTAAGGGGAATCATGGGTTCCGTAAGGGCTGGCTCATGTTCGTTGGTATTCCTCTTGACTATCGCAATACGGAGTTCATATCACAGGCGGTAGGCACCTTTGGAAAATTTCACTCTTGGGATAGTGGGGATCCATATTTGGTTCGTACTTTAGTATAGGCAAATTTTCCGGATACACCATTGGTGCCACGTGATGTGGTCTTTGGAGACTATGCAGAATGGGGAGGAGCTCAGGTCTCGTGGACCGCTGCTTGCTATGTATTGGGAGCTGACTTCACTGACCAGATGCCAAATGATGAAGATCCAATGCCTCTGGATGGTAATCCTCACCCATTGCCTGGAAACCTGCTGCAAGACAATCTGATGTTTGTTCTTCCACCATATCCAATGCTGGGATGGAACGATGCGCCTGTAGCCCCTCCATTGCCTCCGGAAAATCACATTGGGGATGCTGGATGGGGAAATGCCAACTGGGGGGACGATGAGGATGAGCTTCAGCAGCCGCCACAGCCTGTGGTGCCAGAGAAGGATCAGGTCTCTATTGTGATTGATCAGCCTGAGGGTTCTAGGTCTGTTGAACAGCATGTGAGGTTCAGTTTGAGGAGCAACTTCAGTTTCAGCCTGACCAACAGTTACGGGACAATGTGCAGCCGGCCATTTTGGAAAATCCTTTGGCAATTGTACCATATCAACCTCCTGTCATTCAGCAGCATCAGATCTTCATTGGCATGGCAAGGATTGTGGCTGGGCCACCGCTTCCTCCAGAGATGATCTGGAAGAGATCGTTTGAAAATCTGCTACCTGAATTTGCTCTCACAGAGGTGCCTAGACCTATCTTCTTTAAGCCACTTGGGACAGTGACATACTCCAAGCGCACGTGGACCATTGCCTTTGATGATTCTCAGATGATGTCTTCATTGGTGCCAAGCTTGCCCAGCAGCCTTGCTCTGAAGAAATCTATTGTGGCTAAACGCCCAGTTGTCAGAGCTCTTTTTGGAGGTTCACCTGATGAGGTTGTCAGTGCTAATGATAATGCAGTGTCTAAATTTGCCGTGTCTGGATAGGAGTTCTCTGAAGATATTGTGTCTGGCAGCCTGGAGGAGAACTCTTTTTCCTCTTCTGTGGTTTTTTCTTCTATGCAGGCCAAGGAGAAGAAACAGACAAGAAGAAGGAAGACCGTGGCTCCTTTACTGGATACTTCTATACGGAGATGTACGAGAAGCGCGGCAAAACTGGATGGGTTCAAGCCTGTGAGTTTTGAACAACTTTCTCTCCAGGCCACTAAAAGGCATCCCCGGTCCAAGCCCATTCAAGTGAAGGCCCAGCCCAATCCTGACGATGCTGATAATGGCAAGTCTGAAGATATCCCTCCATCCACGCGTCTCAACGTGCTGCAAACAATTGGAGCAGAGCTGGAGATCGACCCCAACCTGCTGTCCAAGGATAAGATTATGGACAATCCAAAAGACTCCTCCTCAAGTGGTGTTTAAATGTTGTAGTTTCAAACTTTATCTAGGTGTAGCGAGCCTGTTAAATTTGTTGCTGTTTATGTCGTGCTAAACTTTATGCTGTGTGGTCAGAACTGGATGCATTTTGTTTCATATGACGTGGGGTGTATGGCATTGTATGTTATGCAGTTTTTGCTACTTTGCTTTTGGTTATCTCATGAATCAAATGTCTATGCATAACAGGAAGGTGCTTTGTTGGAATGTTCGTGGTCTCAACTCTGAAACACGACGGTGTTCTGTTAGAGAGAAAATTACTGAAAGTCAGTGTGCAGTTGCTTTTTTGCAAGAAACTAAGTTATCAGATTATCCTCGTTCATTAATTAAGAGCATTTGCCTTGTGGGTTTTGACCAGTTCATTGAATCACCCTCGGGAGGTATTCTGACAGTGTGGCGTTTAGATGTTTTTAAGGGTGTCTTAATTGAAGTAAAGCCTTTTGGAATTGTCATCAGTTTCACATTGGTGCATAATAGTGACCAGTGGTTTTTAGTAAATGTTTATGGGCCTTGTCAGGGTATAATGAGGGATGAGTTTGTTAACTGGTTGTACAATCTTTAGGTGGAACCCAAGCAAAAATGGTTGTTATTGGGAGATTTTAATTTCATTAGGTCCATGGACAATCGTAATCTTCCTGGTGGGGATGTTAATGACATTTTTATCTTTAATGAGATCATTGGTCACTTAGGATTGCTGGAACTTCCTTTAGAAGGTAGAAGATTCACCTGGTCAAACATGCAGGATGTTCCACTTCTTGAGCAATTGGACTGGTTTCTTACTTCTGCCAGTTGGATAAATCAGTATCCCATGACACAAGTTGCACCTCTTGCTATAACTGCGTCTGATCATGTTCCTTGTGTTATATCTATCTGCACCTCAATTCCAAAAGCTCATATCTTTAGAGGTTTGGAACAAACCTTCACATAAGATTCATATAACTGCAGTTATTATGGACAAATTGAAATCCTTGAGGTTTGCACTCAAAAAATGGCAAAAGGGGCTATCACATATCAAATCACTGATTGAAAAGTGCAATTGGGTAATTCTGTGGCTCGATGATTTGGAGGATTGGAGGCCTCTATCCATACCTGAATACAACTTCAGGAAGATAGTTAAGATGCATCATGAGCACCTTTTACACTTGCAGTTTTTATGCTGGAGGAAAAGGTGCACTATCAGGTATATTAAGGTGGGAGAAGAAAATTCAAAATTCTTCCAGGCCATGCAACAGGGAGGTATAGGAAGAATTCTATTGCTAGGCTGCAACTGTCTGATGGAATAGTTTCTTCAGATCATGGGGAAATAGCTAAGGAATTTTTGGATGCTTTCAAGGGCAGAATGGGAACTGTTAAGCCAATTCTGTTGGGCAATGACATTCTCTCACTTGAGGTGCAGGGTCTTGAGGTGCTCACAAAACCTTTTCAGCTACAAGAAATTGAAAAGGTCATCAAAGAAATGGCCGTTGATAAGGCACCAGGGCCAGATGGTTTTAATGGCCTTTTTATAAATAAATGTTGGTCTATCATATCCAGTGATTTCATTAGGCTGGTGAAGGAATTTCATGCAGGAACTACTCTTTTGGAAAATCTCAATGAAGCTTTCATTACTTTAATCCCAAAAAAGCAAACACCTGAGGGTGTAGGAGATTTTAGGCCAATCTCCTTGACAAGTGTGGGACTAAAATTTCTGACTAAACTGGCAGCTAACATGTTTCAAGAGGAAATCACCAACTGTGTTCATAAGAATCGGTATGGCTTCATTAAATCAAGAACAATTCAAGATTGTATTGCTTGGACTTTTGAGTATATTCATCAAATGCAACCACTCAAAGAAGCCAATCATATTGCTCAAGCTTGACTTTCAAAAAGCTTTTGACTCTATTCAGCATGAGGCAATTTTGAAAATTCATGTGGCAAAAGGTTTTGATAGCAAATGGATCACCTTTGTTCAACAGCTACTATCTTCTGTAACCTCATCTATCCTGTTAAATGGTGTGCCTGGAAAACATTTCAAGTGCAAATGTGGTGTAAAGCAAGGCGATCCTATCTCTCCTTTGCTTTTTGTGATTGCTGCTGATCTTTTGGAGACCATGATCAATGATCTTTTGTGTAAGGGCCAGCTAACCTTGCCATTGCCAAAACATGATCCTGATTATCCAGTGGTGCAGTATGCTGATGATACTTTGCTGTTTGTGAATGCTGACTCAACTCAGTTGGAGGTCCTCAAATCAGTGTTGAACTCCTTTTCTTTGGCAACTGGACTACAAATTAACTTCCACAAATCTTCAATGTACCCAATCAATGTGGAAGCCTCTGTTGCCGCTGCACTTGCTGCTCAGTTTGGTGGCCAGCTAGGTTCAATGCCCTTCACTTATTTGGGACTTCCTGTTGGAACCGCTCGGCCCAAAATTGTTGATTTGCTACCTTTGGTGGATTGCATGGTAAGAAGGCTAACTGCTAGCTCTTGGTTTTTACCACAAGGAAGTAGGTTGCAACTGGTAAATTCAGTGATATCTTCACTGCTTATTTTCTTCCTTTGTAGTCTATCTTTGCCAAAAGGTATTCTAAAGTAGTTAGAAAGGATTCAGAGACAGTGCCTCTGGAGGAAATATGGTCAGGAGAAGGGGCACTCTTTGGCTGCTTGGCCCCTTGTCTGCAGGCCTAAGATGAAGGGGGGCTTGGAATTTTGAATCTGGGACTACAGAATGATGCACTACTTCTTAAGTACCTGAATAAGTTCTATAATAAAGCAGACGTGCCATGGGTTCGTTTGGTGTGGGATTCATACTACTTTCAGAGAATTCCTCATGACACTACTCTATGTGGCTCTTTCTGGTGGAGGGACATTTGCAAATTAATGGATAAGTTTAGGGTTGTTACCTCTGTCACTGTTAGCAGAGGAGATTCTGTGCTATTTTGGTCTGATCATTGGGAGATTGAACAGTCTTGCATTCCTCTTCAAGAAAGGTTTCCAAGGCTTTTCTCTTTCTGCATGCAGAAGAACCTCTCTGTCATGGAAGTGGTACAGGCAGAAAATTTGCAGCAAATGTTTTCTTTACCATTGTTTGAACTGGCTTTTAGGGAGTTCGATCAGTCATCAAGCTTGTTAGCTGTGACCTCCTTGGACAATGGTTGTAATGATATTTGGACTTGGAGGCATGGAAAAAAGGCGGAGTACTTAGCAAAAAAGTACTATGATTTTGCCCATCAGCACGTTCCTGCCAATCCCATTCTAAGCTGGGTTTGGAAGAGTTGATGTACCATGACAATTAAAATGTTTGCCTGGTTGGTAATTATGGACAGAGTTAACACCAAGGATATGATTCAACGACGCCATTGGAAAATTGATGATGGACCTAGTTGTGTCCTATGCCCGACTGGAGTAATTGAGGATAGGAACCATCTGTTCTTCCAATGTAACTTCAGTTTGAGAATCTGGAACTATCTGCAGGTTTCCTGGTTGGATAGCAACGATATGGTGCAAATTGCCTTACATGCCAGGAAGGAGTTTAATAAGCCTTTTTCTCAGAGGTGGTATTTCTTACATGGTGGAATATTTGGAAACTTCGGAATGACAGGGCTTTTAGGCATGTCAAACCAACTTTTAGGCAGTGGAGAAATGGGTTTATCCACGATATTACTCTTCTTTCACACCGTATCAAGACCAGATACAAGGAAGCTCTACTCAAATGGATTGATTTCTTGCCCCCTTGAGGGCCATCTTATATGCATCTTCTTTCTTTCCTAGTTATAGATTTTAGTGCCTCTCCTTTATTTTTAGATTTATATAGCCTTTCTTGTATAGTTTTCTACTATTTCTTCGTTCCTCCTCTTGAGGAACCTTGTATTTGTACCCTATTTTTTCTAATAAAATGTTGTGGGGTGTAAGCCCTGCAGTCTTCCAGGTCAAAAAAGACATTGTTACTAATAAAAGAAAGATACTGGAAGCTGAAATTTTCACCATGCTTGCAAATTATACTTTTAAAGGTGGAATACCTAAGAAGGTAGGAGATCCAGGAGTACCAACTATACCATGCTCCATTAAAGGAAACTATGTTAACACTGCTTTATGTGATCTTGGAGCCGGTGTTAGTGTTATGCCTCTCTCTTTATATCATAGACTTGATTTGAATAAGTTGACACCTACTAAAATATCTTTGCAAATGGCTGACAAATCAACTGCTATATCTGTCGGTATTTGTGAGGATGTGCCTGTTGTGGTTGCAAACGTTACTATTTTAATGAACTTTGTTATTCTTGATATTCCCGAGGACGATAGTATGTCCATTATTCTTGGAAGACCCTTCTTGAATACTGCAGGGGCTATCAGATGTGGGGCTCCGGCAAACCCTTAAGGTTCAAACACTGGGGTGCACGTGAAGTCTTCCCCTCCTACTGATCTACGCTCTAGCTCGCTAAGATCTTGCGGACGAACTCGACGAACTCACAACACAGAAAGACACGGGGTTTATACTGGTTCGGGCCACTGTTGTGGTGTAATTCCCTAATCTAGTGTGGTGATGGTGGATTGCCTCTTGGGCTGATGATGAACAATATAAGGGGAGAACAGCCTCCTGAGGTTGAGGTGTTCTTGCGCGTGTGATCTTGTGGTGTGTCTCTTGATCTCTGATGATCTCCCGGGATGTCCGGCCCTCTCCCCTACTATGGTGGCTAGTCCTATTTATAGAGCCCCTGGTCCTCTTCCCAAATATCGAGCGGGAAGGGAGCCAACAATGGCGGGCTAATTTGAAGGGGGACAACTAGTACAAGTTATCTTGACAAAAGTAGTCTTCGCCTGCACAAAGCTCTGGTGGTGACGCTGCTTTGGGCTCCACGATGACCTCCGTCTTGCAGTCCGTGGTCTTGGTCTTGTTGCACCGGAATTGCAACCTTTGCCTGATGCATCAGTACTCCGTGGCTGCGCTTGCCCCCTTTGCACCAAAGAGGAAACAAGGACGCTGCGCGCTGGCGCCCGCCTGTTGTCGATCGTCATGGCTCACGTCACGAGAGCCTCGTGAGGTTTGCCTTGCCTTGACATCTCCGCTTCTCGTGAGCCTGCCTAGCTAGGCCACTCCAGAGGAGGTCTTGCATCGTCTGCCTCGTGAGGCTTGGCCCCTCGCGAGGGTCTTGGTTGCTTTGTTGGTGAAGATGGGCCGTACGGCCTGCTGGCTCCGCCACGCCGTGGGCCGCAGGCAGGCAAGTCTAGGGACCCCCGCTCCCACAACACTAACAGTAGCCCCCAGGCCCAAGGTGCGCTCGGGCTTGGCTTCGCGGCGAAGCCAAGGGTCAAGCTCGAAGCGTCGCGGGCCCCAAAAGCCTGCGGCCTCGGTTGACGCGTGGCGGTTGATTGGACATGGGCATCTCCGCTTCCCCACACTGCCTTTGAATCTGCCTGGCTATGCGGCACTGCTTCTTGCACAGTTATTCTTCCCTCTCCGCGCCTGGCTCTTCCAATCTTCCAATCTCCCTGCTTCCTCGATGCCCTGCTCCGCTCCTTAATCCGACCAGCGCTCCGCCCGCTTCACCGTCATGGCGCCGAAGCAAGCCATCAAGGGGAAGAAACCTCTGCCCTCGCCAACTGCGCCCCCATCCTTCGAGCCGGCGCTCGGCCGGCCTAGGGTGATCAACGACGAGGCCATGGGCAAGGTGCGCCCCATGCTCGCCTCCGGCTTCAACGAGTGGGGAGAGACGTCGGCCTGGCCTGCGTCTCGCCCCAGCATGGCCCGGGCAATCACCGAGGTTCCAATCTTCATCGACGCCCTCTGGGCTGGCCTGCTTCCTCCCTTCTCCGCCCTCTTCAACGCGGTGCTCGAGCACTATCAGATCCACATGCTCCATCTCGACCCTCAATCTGTGACCCTTCTTGCCGTCTTCTCTTTCGTGTGTGAGGCCATGGTGGGCATTTCCCCCTCCGTGGCGCTCCTCCGCCACTTCTTCTCGCTGCATCTCACCAGTGCCCGGCAGAGCTCAGGGTGTGTGGGCTTCCAGGCCGTGGCTGCGACATTAGGCATGGGGATCGACTTCGAGCTCCCTTCATCCGCGAGCGAGTTCCGCACGCGATGGGTGTTTGTTGATGTCGGTGTGCTCAACCCTCTGCTCCAAGCTCCGGTGGGGCCTGCCATTCCAAACCCTGGCTGGTGCCATCATAAGCTCACGAGCCCCTGCCTTGCCCCCGTCTGGCCAGGCTGCGTTGGTTGAAGGACCTTGGTGTGACCGCGCCCATGGTGGTGAGGGAGTTCGTCAGGCGTCGAGTTGCTCCGCTTCAGCGCCATTCTCGCCCGATGTGGGACTTGCTCAGCAGTCAGGACAACATGAGGGTTCAGGAGGAGGGGATCCCTCTCGATGTGCGGCAAACGGTGCTCATGGTCCTATCTGGTGTCCCTCTACCGGATGAGATGCCCATGAAAAGCTGCATGTTGTACCGCTGCGAGAACAAGGTCACCTTTGCCATGAACATGCCTTCCTTTGATGAGTGGGGGCTGCGCCCAATTGGCTTGGTGGGGCCCCTGCGAGAATCCTGTCATCGTGGTCCCATTCTTCGCCGCCGGTACCGAGCTCGCCCTAGGTGACGGTGTGGGGGAGCGAGCGGCGACGGGTGCCGACTGCTCAGATGTTGAGGAGCACATGTCGAGCGGTGATACGGGGGCGTCGTCCTCGGGAGATTGCGGCGCCCCTCCTGAGGCGCCGGTTGCTAACGAGATGCGGCATGCGGCTCTCGAGGCCGAGGCTCCAGGGGCCTCGGGAGGTCGCAGCGAGGAAGAGTCAGGTTGTTCGCCACAGCCGGGCTCCCCTAAGGCTATCCCTCTTGGTTCTTCTTCGGCTCCTCCGTGCGCCGGTCTTCACGTCCAGCGCTTTGGTCGCCTTTGCATGGACTTCGAGGAGCTCCGCAAGAGGAAGGGATCCCCCAGCGGTAGCAACATCTTTGGGCCGTTGAAGCGACAGAAGTACATCTCTGTTGATGAGTAAGTACCTTATCTTGGTGATCTTCTATGTGCCTCCTTCCTTTCCTGACGATTCTCCCCTCAGGTCCCCTTCTGCTAAGGCCGCGAAATCTCCAGAGAAGCAGCTCCCTCTCGTCCCATCGCACTCGCCAAGCTCCAGTGCTTCAGGTTCGGACGCTGCACACGGCGTGGGGTCAGCCTCGGGAGCTGGTCCGTCATCAAGGCGCCCCGAGCTTGTGCCTTTGCCGTCCTTTCTTCGCGGTTTTGCTCGGAGTGCAGCAGGCGTTCCAATGGCTCCTCCCTTGGTCACGGTTGGTAGATGGCTAGCCTCGATGCTAGAGCCTCCTTCAAGCAGCGGGCCTTGTTCGGTTTGGGCCCCTCGCGAGGGTCAGCTAGCGCCTGGGGCCGCGCCAGCCCCCAGCCCCCAACCGGGAGATGGCGCGCCACTTGATGCTCCACCCGCAGCCCTCGAGGCGGAGGACGAGGTGAGCCAAGCGTTCGAGCGCGGGCGCAGCGTGGTTCGCCACGAGCTCTTCTAGGAGGCGATGGGCGCGATGAACCGTCTTGGTGAAGAGCTTGCTAGTGTCGACTTGCGTCTTGAGGCTGAAGGTCTTCGGTTGGTGGAGGAGCAGCGCAAGCCGCGAGTGGCCATCAACCTTGGCCGTTATCATCGTGACCTCGAGAACACGAAGGCTGAGGCGTCCCTCGAGATTGCCAATGAGGCCCGCTCGCGAGCTTTGGAGGAAGCTCACGAGGCCGATCGCTGCCGCAAGGCTATGGAGGAGCGCACGTGGGAGCTCCAGGCCTGGAGCGCGTCCCATGAGCAACAAGTCGAGGCGCGCGGGGCCGCCCTTGTGTCGATGAGGGGGATGACTGCGGAGGAAGAGGAGGTCCGGCGGCGTGAGGAGACGCTGGCCCTGGAGGCCGTGGAGCACGGCCTCGAGCTCGAGCGACTGGAGACGAGGGAGCATCAAGTCGCTCAAGCTAAAGATACCGTCGGGGCCCGTGAGGCCAGAGTCGAGGAAGAGATCAATCGCCGGGTGGCCGTGGTTCGCGCTGATCTGGAGGGCAGGTACGGCTTGAGGCTGGAGCTCGCCGGACAGGAGGGTGCGGGCAGGGCCGCCGCCCTCGGTCCCAGGTTGGACGCAGGCCGAGAGGCGTGCTGAGGCCACAACCGTCGCCCTGGTTACGGCGCAGGCGGACCTGGCCTCCGCCTGCGCCGAGCTTCTTTCCCTCCGGAGACGAATTGACGACACCGAGGCCATCGCTCGACAAAATAGAGAGGAAGTGCTCCAATGCCAAACGCTGGAGCGCAAGCATGCTCCTATGCTTCAAGACCTTCAGAACAAGGCCAACACTGCCCTGGGTTATATCTGCAACGAGAACACCCCGACCCCTCACTCAAGTGACTACGCCGGCCACCTGACCTTCACCGAGGTGGTGACGTGCCTGGAGGCTCAATCTGCCAGAGCTCGGCAGCTTGTGGAGGAGAGGGGTCGTGGCCTGCTTCAGCGCGCCTTCTCCCGTGTCTTCGGCCACCTTCTGAACGCCGACCCCAACTTCGACTTTGATGCCGCCATTGTTCCTGTGCCCATTGCCGTCCGGGGCGACTTGGCGCGTTGGGTAGAGGACCATGTTGACGCGTTGGTCAGGGCCTTCAACTCGGAGAACGATGGGGGGGTGGTCGTCGCAGACGAAGGTGACATGGTCAACGATGGCGATGGGGGTGTCGCCGACGGTGGCGATGATTCCGATGAAGGTGATGATGATGCGAGCGACGCGTCCCTGGACGACGTAGCGAGCGATGTCTCTGGCTGATCCCAGATACTCCTGTTGTTTTATTCTACACGCAAAACTCGGATGTGGCCCTTGGAAAAGTTGTAAGAGCATTTTGAGAGGGGGAGCCCCTTGTGCAAGCAAACCGCAGTTTTTACTTTCCTATGTGATGTGGGTATGTGTCCTCGTGAGCTCATGGAGTTGGGGGTTAGTTTTCCGATGTGGATTACCTTAGTCAGCGCCAACTTAGGGCTGGGTCATGCAGCGAAGAATTCCTGAGAATCCTGCGGAGCTTATTGCCCTGTTTGAGGGGGCCCCGCAAGGGGTGAGCACCAGGCATAGTGCTCGCGCATGCTCTGTGCGGTCTGGCTCGCGAGGAGCTTTGCGAGGGAGAGGCGACGGACGTTAGTCCCAAACCAAACAAGATCCAGAAGGCGAAAAACGGCTCGAACGAGAAAAGGCACCCCGTGCGCAACGATAAAAATTCAGCTTCAACTTAAGTCCAGAATCAGACAGCAAAGCCACAGAAACAGAGATCCAAAGCAAAAGGCCGCATGCGGCACCTAGTCTAGTCTTCGGGTCTTCAAGTCTTCTCACCAGCGCGGAGCTAAGTGCTGTCCACTTGGCGTGGGAGGGAGCCCCAGGGCCTGAGGCCGGCGCTCCTGAGGCTCCGGGGCGTGTACAACCCCAACTCATTATTACATGAGAGTGTCACGGGCAGCGAGCTTCACAGGCACCGGGCCATCTTCACAGGTACCGGCCTTGCTTCATATCGCCAGACGAGGGCCCCGCCTTGCGCCACTCTTGACCTCCTTTGAGCCGGCCGGAGACCAGGATGACACAAAGGAGGGAAAGAGGACGCCAGCGGTTCCCTCGGCGACCACGGGTCCTCTGCCGGAGGAAGGGTCGTTGAAGCCACCCCGGCATAGGGCCTACCTGCGGGTGTCCCCTGGTTTCGCGTGCCTTGGGGAGGGGCCTTGCTCCTGGCTCCCTCTCGGCGGCCCCCAGTGTGTCTCCCTTGTTGAGACGGGTGCCGCCGTGCCGGGGTCGTTGATCGGTGCTGCAACATGATTCATCTATAGCCCATGGTTAGCATAAGCCTGTTCTTGAGAGGTTAGCGGTAACCTGTAGTTGCCGTCGCCAGCGCGATCGCTGTGGTTTTCCGCGGGCTCTTGGAAGGCTTCGACTCCTAGCGCCCCTTCTCCCCAATCTTCTCCAATGAATGAGCCAATGTCGTCCTCTAGTGCGTACCCTTGGTCCATCATGCGGGGCACGTAGCCTTCCGGGGCCGTCACCCCGAACACCTCGCCGTGGTGCCCCACACTCCATGTTGCTCCGCCCATGATGGCGTCGTGGGGATGATACTATGGCATTCGGCCGGGACCATGGGGGGGTGACGCTTGCGCTCGTGCTTGTCGAGGGCGGCATGGGGGGGTTGGATCCCCCTACACCGCCAGCCGTGCCGATGTTGGCGAAGCCCCCAGGCGTAGTCGACGACACGCAGATGTGGTGAGGCTCGCCGCGCGACCTTGCATTAGCCTGGGGGGAGTCGATAGCTGAAGGGTGGCGCTCCCGACACCATTGCGTCCAGTAGCTCAGCAACACGCTCAAGCAGCGTGTCCCGGCTGCTCTCCATCAGCCTGCATCGCAGCAGCTCCCTTGCCACTGTGAGTGCCGCCCGCATGTTCGCTTGCTCCCGCCGTGAGTGCGGCGCCATTGCTGCGGCGTGACTCGCTGCTCTCGTCGCGGCTCGTGCTTGCCGCGGGGTGAGGGTGGATGATGTCTGGCCGCGCTGTCCACGCCCAGTGGAGCTTGGTGGCGCCCGCGCCGCCTGGGGTGCGGGGTCGAGATCTTCATGGGCAGGTGGCGCCGTACGGGCCAGCCAGGCTGCCCAGTGGTCGGATCCGGTCCTTGGGTTGCCAGACATCATAGCCGGTGAACGTCGGAGAGCTGATTGGCGGAGAAGAGGCTCCGGCACCCCCCTACCTGGCGCGCCAAATGTCGGATGTGGGGCTCCGACAAACCCTTAAGGTTCAAACACTAGGGTGCGCGCGAAGTCTTCCCCTCCTACCGATCTACGCTCTAGCTCGCTAAGATCTTGCGGACGAACTCGACGAACTCACAACACATAAAGACACGGGGTTTATACTGGTTCGGGCCACCATTGTGGTGAAATTCCCTACTCCAGTGTGGTGGTGGTGGATTGCCTCTTGGGCTGATGATGAACAATACAAGGGGAGAACAGCCTCCTGAGGTTGAGGTGTTCTTGCGCGTGTGAGCTTGTGGTGTGTCTCTTGATCTCTGATGATCTCCCGGGATCTCCGGCCCTCTCCCCTACTATGGTGGCTAGTCCTATTTATAGAGGCCCTGGTCCTCTTCCCAAATATCGAGCGGGGAGGGAGCCAACAATGGAAGGCTAATTTGAAGAGGGACAACTAGTACAAGCTATCCTGACAAAAGTAGTCTTCGCCTGCACAAAGCTCTGGTGGTGACACTGCTTTGGGATCCACGATGACCTCCGTCTTGCAGTCCGTGGTCTTGGTCTTGTTGCACCGGAATGGCAACCTTTGCATGATGCATCGGTACTCTATGGCTGCGCTTGCCCCTTTGCACCAAAGAGGAAACAAGGACGCTGCGCGCGCTGGTGCCCGTCTAGTGTCGATCGTCATGGCTCACGTCACGAGAGCCTCGTGAGGTTCGCCTTGCCTTGATATCTCCGCTCCTCGTGAGCCTGCCTAGCTAGGCCACTCCAGGGGAGGTCTTGCCTCCTCCGCCTCGCGAGGCTTGGCCCCTCGCGAGGGTCTTGGATGCTTTGTTGGTGAAGATGGGTCGTACGGCCTGCTGGCTCCGCCACGCCGTGGGCCGCAGGCAGGCAAGTCTGGGGACCCCCGTTCCCAGAACGCCGACAGGGGCTGTTATTGATTGCACCAAAGGCAATGTCACTTTTCATGTTAATGGTAATGAGCATATGGTACACTTTCCAAGGAAACAACCTCAAGTCCACAGTATCAATTCTATTGGAAAATTTTCAACAATCACTATTAGAGATTTTGAATTTCCTCTTCCTACTGTCAAGAAGAAATATGATATTCTTATTGTTGGGGACATGCATATTCCCGTTGAGGTAACCTAGTGTTATTCAAAAATTCTCCAGTTTCATGTTATTCGAAATGAGTTTGTTAACAAGACCTGATCAACCTTGTTAGTGGATTCCTTTTGATGAGCATGATATGGATGAATTTAGAAAGCGCAACTTTCTGTACCCTCTTTTTACTTTCTGTTATTTATATTAAATAAAGCAAAAATAGTATTTTCTGTCTGTTTTTCTGAATTATCCATGCAATAAAAATACCTCAAAAATAAAAGTTCTCCAAATTCCCTGAAAATTAAATATGATTTTTTCTAGAATATTTTAGAATATCTAGCACTGAAAACACAACCGGGGAGCAGACACGTGCCAACCAGGGTGGAGGGCGCGCCCTACCCCTTGGGCGCGCCCCCTGCCTCGTGGGCCCATGGTGGCTCCCCTCCACTTATTCCAGCTACCACACACTCCTTCTTCCTCCCACAAAAATCACCAACCAGCTCACACCCGAGTTCATGCTCATCTTGCTGCCATTTTCGATCTCCTAGCTCAAAGCTCCATTCACAAAACTGCTTTGGGGGATTGTTCTTTGGTATGTGACTCCTCCAATGGTCCAATTAGTTTCTGTTCTAGTGCTTTATTCATTGCAAATTTTTGCTGCTTAGGTGACCCTGTTCTTGAGCTTGCATGTCAAATTTATGTGGTCAAAAGTAGTTTTGATGCATGATATTGCCTCTAGGCACTTGTAGGAGTAGTTGCTATCAATATTGTTGAGTTTGGTTCACTTTTATTTTAAGTTACTAAAAATTTCAAAAAAAATTCAGAGGAAGAAATATGTTTAGGAAAATGCACCAAGGTGGTTCTTCAAGGAATCAAGGACCCAAGCCCGCAATACGCGATGCGGACGAGGAACCACCAAGAGACGCTCAAGTGCGGCCTTGTGAATGGCCGTCAGAGGACTTCATGATCCAAGCAGGAATTAAAGAGGAATTTGATGCATATGTGTGTAATGCTGATCTAGAGAGCTTGGAGGCAGATAAGTTCCGTCAATACCTCTATTTAACTGATTCATTTGTGAGAAGGTTTAAATTCTCATCATCACGCAATTCTCAAACTGTCCTTTTTGATCTTTATGATAAATCTTATACCATGGACTTAGAAGATTTTAACATTGCTTGTAAACTCCCACAGTGGGGTAATGTTAGTGAACCTCGCAAATATGAATTTAGAGATTTTCTTGCTAGTATTACAGTGGGGGAATCTAGAGATGTAACACAAGCCACCATAGGGAGCATTCATTTTCCTGCTATACATTATTTTGCTCTCTTCATAAGTAGATGCATAAATGGTAAAGATGAAGCATGTCACATGTGTGTACCTGACCTTAGCGTTCTCAGGAGCGCTGTTTTAGGAGATAAACAATACAACTTGGGGGCTATTGTTGCACGTAGGTTGCATAATAATCGTATTCATGGAGATTTCTTTGGTGGAATTTATGCAACTCGTATAGCTAACTTTCTTGAGATACCCATACGTGGAGATGATATTGAGTTGCCTCCTTCTTATCTAGATTATGATGCTATGGTTCGTCGTCAGTTTGTTGAGAGGAATGATCAGTTCCTCCAGTACCGACTAATCTTTGACAGACGACGCACCTATCACGTCGCTCTCCCTGCTCCTACTTTCTTTGACTTTTAGGCAAAGGGTAGATATGTTATAACTAGGGAGGAGGCGACCGAGTACGAGAGGAGGGCGGAGACAGCTCGCCTCCAAGCTACAGCTCATCAGGCAATTGCCGCTGCATCTCAGTACGACCCCAGCTACAACTTTGGATATCCGTCAGGCCAGCCGTGGCCATAGACCAACTTAGGCCAAAAGCCTAAGCTTGGGGGAGTACGTATCTCTAACCAACATTGTATTCGTGTTCACACACTCATGCTAGTTGTCTGTGCTCATACTCTTTCATTGTAATATTCATGCTAGTTTATTTCCCTTTTTATGCTTTCTTCTTGTGTGTCTAATAAACCTTAAGAAAAAACAAAAAATTAGTTGTAGCCTTTAGTTAGTTTACTTTCCATGCCTGTAGTAGTAGTAATTAAAAAGAAAACCCAAAAAGATTTCTCGTTCTTCTTTTGCTTGTTGGGAGCTTTTCCGTGTAAATAGTTTTATTTCTTTTGTTGTTCTTTGGGGGTCGAGAGGAGAAGACCATGATTAAAATGTTGAGTGGCTCTTAAATGCATTATTGTTGATCTAACAAAGAGACCATATCACCTTGTCTTCTCTCTTGAATTGAATGCTTGCAGATTCCAGCTTAGTCCAATGCACGTGCACTATAATTATTATCCACATTATTCGGCCGTGCAAGTGAAAGGCAATAGTGATGATTATATGATGAACTTATTGTAACGCCCTCGATGCGGCTATATCTCCCACGTGTCGAAGCACGACTTAGAGGCATAACCGCATTGAAAGCAATGTCGCAAGTGAGGTAATCTTCACACGACCCATGTAATACATAAGGGAAAGAGATACATAGTTGGCTTACAATCACCACTTCACACAATACATGAATAAAGCATTACATCATCCAGATACAATCAAGGTCTGACTACGGAACCAAAATAAAAGAAGACTACCCCAAATGCTACACAGATCCCCGATCATCCCGACTGGGCTCCACTACTGATCAACTAGAACGAAACAACATAAAGGGCAAGATCTTCAACGAGCTCCTCCTTGAGCTTGGTTGTGTTGCCTGCACGATTCAACGGCACCTACAAGCTGGTTTTGGAAGTATCTGTGAGTCACGGGGACTCAGCAATCTCACACCCTCGCGATCAGGACTATTTAAGCTTATAGGAAGGTTAAAAGGTATGGTGTGGAGCTGCAGCAAGCGACTGGCATATTTGGTGGCTAACATACGCAAGTGAGAGTGAGAAGAGAAGGCAAAGCACGGTCGAGAAACTATGATCAATAAGTGATCCTAGAACAACCTACGTCAAGCATAACTCCAACACCGTGTTCACTTCCCGGACTCCGCCGAGAAGAGACCATCACGGTTACACACGCGGTTGATGTATTTTAGTTAAGATCAACTTCAGGTTTTCTACAACCGGACATTAACAAATTCCCATCTGCCCATAACCGCGGGCACGGCTTTCGAAAGTTCAAATCCCTGCAGGGGTGTCCCAACTTAGCCCATCACAAGCTCTCATGGTCAACGAAGGATATTCCTTCTCCCAAGACAATCCGATCAGACTCGGCATCCCGGTTACAAGACATCCTCGACAATGGTAAAACAAGTCCAGCAACACCGCCCGAATGTGCCGACAAATCCCGATAGGAGTTGCACATATCTCGTTCTTAGGGCACACCCAGATGAGCGCTCCATACAACTAAAACCAAACCTCGAGTTTCCCCGAGGGGGCGCTGCACAGGGCTCTAGTTTGGACCAACACTCAGAGGAGCACTGGCCCAGGGGGTTAAAATAATGATGACCCTTGAGTCTGCAGAACCCAAGGGAAAGAAAAGGCTAGGTGGCGAATGGTAAAATCAATGTTGGGAATTACTGGAGGAGTTTTATTCAAGGCGAACTGTCAAGGGGTTCCCATTATAACCCAACCGTGTAAGGAACGCAAAATCCGTGAACATAACACCGATATGACGGAAACTAGGGCGGCAAGAGTGGAATAAAACACTAGGCATAAGGCCGAGCCTTCCACTCTTTACCAATTATATAGATGCATTAATTAAATAAGAGATATTGTGATATCCCAACAAAATATCCATGTTCCAAACATGGAACAAGCTCCAATCTTCACCTGCAACTAACAACGCTATAAGAGGGGCTGAGCAAAGAGGTAACATAGCCAAACAACGGTTTGCTAGGACAAGGTGGGTTAGAGGCTTGGCTTAACAATATGGGAGGCATGATAAGCAAGTGGTAGGTATCGTAGCATAGGCATAGCAAAAGAGCAAGCAACTAGCAAGCAAAGATAGAAGTGATTTCGAGGGTATGATCATCTTGCCTGCAAAGTTCTCAGAGTTGACTTGATCCTCGTAAGCGAACTCAACGGGCTCCTCGTTCGCAAACTCGTCTCCCGGCTCTACCCAAGCAAGACAACAAGCAAAAGGAACACAATCAACCACGTGCGATGCTCAAGCAACATGATGCAAACATGGTATGATATGCGGGATGCGATATGGGATGCATATGCATGATTTGACAAGGAATGATTGAACCTGGCCTCAACTTGGAAATCCAAGAGTGCCACTGGAAAGTTGAGGTGATTTCGGTTGAAATCGATATAAAGATCACCGGAATCGGATGCACAGTTTGGAAATGGCAAGCAAAACAAATATGGCACCGGTCTGCGATAATCAGCAAGTGACCAACTAAATGCATCAAGATAAATATGCTACATCACTCAAACATAACAACAAAATACATGGCAGGCATCCACTCATGAAGCTTGACAAAAGATGAACATTGAGCTACGGCTAATTCATCCACTAACAGGTTCAAACAAGCATGGCAAAAGAGCAAATGATAACAAGTTTCAGACTTAGTGAAATCAACACGAGTCTAGAATTTATCATCAGGAAGCACACTTTAGAGCATGAAAACTACATGCTACATGAACTTAACATGAGCATGAAAACTACATGCTACAGGAACTTAACATGGCAAAGCAAGGCATGGCATGAAGCTACTCAAAGCACTTAACAAAAGTCCCTTAGTGACCTTGAGCCAAAAAGGGATCAGAAAATACAATTGCAAGCATGTGAACATAGCAAAAACATAAACAGATTCAGACTTAGTGAAAAACTGGAGCATGCAAAACAGTTAACGATTAGGCATGTTTACGAGCTCGATGCACTCACTACAGAGCATGGCATGACAAACTAATGCTCACTACAGAGCATGCACCCATCAAGAATACATGGCATAGGAGCTATACATGGCAAGAACAACATCATAGCATGCACGGATCAATAGCAACATCCTCGGTAAAATCGCTAAACATGTCAACAATCTACCAGGATCATTTTATAGCAAAAGTAGAGCTCGATTGACTCAAGCTAGGGTGCTCCATAAATTCAAACAAAAACATGGATGGATAGAGCACCACAATGTTAAAAAAACATCATTACTGATCATCCTCAAACGAGGCACAGATCACTAGGAAACAATAAGAACATATGGCATAACAACAAAATCAGGACAAGGACTTGGTGAAATTCTAAGTCCCTGAAATCAGCATTACCGATTATGCTACTTTGCAAGCTTGTGCTAGTCACCAAAAATATCACTAAAATACATGGCTTACACCCCTGTCAAGATGGCATGGCATATAACAAAACACATGTAGAACTCAGGATCATAGCATGCACACATTAATCATGGCACAAATGACAAAATGTCATTTGCTGAAATAGATCTGACAAATTCATCACATAGCCCTCTTCCAACAACATTTCGGGCATCAAGATGAGCTCAAATTAAAATGATGCAATGAGATGAAATGATGTACTCGTCCAGACGAACATTTCGATATGCTACACGCAGGAATCGGAGCTACGGATGCAGAGTTATGATGCGTTGAAAAATGCAAAATATTAGGGTTAGGAGGGAAAAAGTCAACCGAGTGGAATCTCTAGATCTAGATCTGGATCGCACGCGGACCGAGGTGCTCGCCGGAGAAATCGCTGAAAATGAAGATGGTGGTGGTCGGAGCTGCACCAGCTCGCCGGAGAGGAGGGCTCGCCGGCCGGAGCTCACGCCGGAGCTCGCCGGCGAGGTGGCCGGAGTGGAGGCGCGATGGAGGAGGAGGCCTGCGGCGGCGGCGGGGCCATGCCGGCGAAGGGCGGCGCCGGCAGGAAGGAGGCGAGGCGCGGTGGCGAGGGGTCGCGGCGGCGGCCTTGGGTGGCGCGCGGGGCGCAGCGTCCTCGGGAGCTGGGCGGCGCGGCGGACCTGGCGACTCGGGCGGCCGACCGGGTCGGGAGGGCCGAGCGCGGGCCGCGATGGGCCAGTTGGCAGGGAGGAGAGAGAGAGGGAGCGGCGCGGGTGAGGTGGCGGGTTGTGGTTGGCTCCGGTGGCGGCGACGCAGAGGTGGCGGCCGGCGATTGGCCGGGGTGAGGTGGCCGGCGGACATGTCCGGCGGCGGAGTGGACATGTCCGGCGAGCGGAGGAGGAAAATCTAGGTTTAGACCCGGATTTCGGGGGAGATGCACATATATATAGGTAGAGGGAGATAGGAAGCTCCAAATGAGGTGCGGTTTTCGGCCACGCGATCATGATCGAACGACCGAGATGAAGGAGGGGATTTAGGTGGGTTTTGGGCCACTTTGGATGGGTGTTGGGCTGCAACACACACGAGGCCTTTTCTGTCCCTCGTTTAACCGTTGGAGTATCAAACGAAGTCCAAATGGCACAAAACTTGACAGGCGGTCTACCGGTAGTAAACCAAGGCCGCATGACAACTCTCGGTCCAATCCGAGAACGTTTAACACCCACACACGAAAAGAGGTAGAAAGGGACACCAGAGGACATAGGAGCGCCGGATTGCAAAACGGACAAGGGGGAAAAAGCTCGGATGCATGAGACGAACATGTATGCAAATGAAATGCACATGATGACATGATATGACATGCATGACACGCAAGCAATGACAAGGCAACAACAACGAATAACTAAAGGACACCTGGCACATCGGTCTCGGGGCGTTACAACACTTCACCACTACGAGAGGATCTCGTCCCGAGATCTAGAATGGCACTGGAGGGGAAAACGGAAAAGAAAGGAGAAGAGGTAAAACTAAGTTGCTTCTTTTAACAAACGAGTGAAACCAATGAACCTTGAGAGGTTAAACAATTGAAAGACAGAATACAACAAAGATGAACAAAGTTGAAAAACCTCCGTTAGAAAAGGGGAACAAGGAACATTATGAGAACCTTGTAGGTTGAAAGATTAAAGAAAAGGATTGCAATGGACTAGAAGTACATGCAAACACTCCGATAAAAACAAGATGTACAAGGATCGATAAAGATCAATTATGACGCCACTCCAGTTAAAACAAGATAGAGAAGGAATAAGAATGATATAATTTGGGCAGCACTCCGACTGAAAATGGAAGGAATTGAATATGAACTTGACAAAACAAGATGATGGGTCAAAGAGAGCAGCATCGCAATGCCTCCAGAAGAAATGAAAGAAATGAATTTACTGAATGGAGGAAAGCAAGATCTTAAAAGAGCATGTTTACAACAAATGGTAGAACGGAGTTGTTGAAAAAAAAGTCCCTTAGTGACCTTGAGCCAAAAAGGGATCAGAAAATACAATTGCAAGCATGTGAACATAGCAAAAACATAAACAGATTCAGACTTAGTGAAAAACTGGAGCATGCAAAACAGTTAACGAGTAGGCATGTTTACGAGCTTGATGCACTCACTATAGAGCATGGCATGACAAACTAAGATACACTCGTCAAGAAGACATGGAATAGGAGCTATACATGGCAAGAACAACATCATAGCATGCATGGATCAATAGCAACATCCTCGGCAAAATCGCTAAACATGTCAACAATCTGCCAGGATCATTTTATAGCAAAAGTAGAGCTCGATTGACTCAAGCTAGGGTGCTCCATAAATGCAAACAAAGACATGGATGGATAGAGCACCACAATGTTAACAAAACATCCTTACTGATCATCCTCAAACGAGGCACAGATCACTAGGAAACAACAAGAACATATGGCATAACAACAAAATCAGGACAAGGACTTGGTGAAATTCTAAGTCCCTGAAATCAGCATTACCGATTATGCTACTTTGCAAGCTTGTGCTAGTCACCACATATATCACTAAAATACATGGCATACACCCCTGTAAAGATGGCATGGCATATAACAAAACACATGTAGAACTCAGGATCATAGCATGCACACATTAATCATGGCACAAATGACAAAATGCCATTTGCTGAAACAGATCTGACAAATTCATCACATAGCCCTCTTCCAACAACATTTCGGGCATCAAGATGAGCTCAAATGAAAATGATGCAATGAGATGAAATGATGTACTCATCGAGACAAACATTTCGATATGCTACACGCACAAATCAGAGCTACAGATGCAGAGTTATGATGCATTGAAAAATGCAAAATATTAGGGTTAGGAGAGAAAAAGTCAACCGAGTGGAATCTCCAGATCCAGATCTAGATCGCACGCGGACCGAGGTGCTCGCCGGAGAAATCGCCGGAAACGAAGATGGTGGTGGTCGGAGCTGCACCAGCTCGCCGGAGAGGAGGGCTCGCCGGCCGGAGCTCACGCCGGAGCTCACCGGCGAGGTGGCCGGAGTGGAGGCGCGGTGGAGAAGGAGGCCCGCGGCAGCGGGGCGACTGGCGGCGGCGGCGGGGCCACGCCGGCGAAGGGCGGCTCCGGCGGGAAGGAGGCGAGGCGCAGTGGTGAGGGGTCACGGCGGCGCATGGCGGCGGCGGGCTCGGGTGGCGCGCGGGGCGCGGCGTCATTGGGAGCTGGGCGGCACGGCGGACCTGGCGACTCGAGCGGCCGACTAGGCCGGGAGGGCCGAGCGTGGGCCGCGGCGGGCCAGCCGGCACGGAGGAAAGAGAGAGGGAGCGGCGCGGGTGAGGTGGCGGGTTGTGGTTGGCTCGGGCGGCGGTGACGCTGAGGTGGCGGTGGCGATTGGCCGGGGTGAGGTGGCCGGCGGACATGTCCAGCGGCGGAGTGGACATGTCCGGCACGCAGAGGAGGAAAATCAAGGTTTAGACCCGGATTTCGGGGGAGATGCACATATATATAGGTAGAGGGAGCTAGGAAGCTCCAAATGAGGTACGGTTTTCGGCCACGCGATCATGATCGAACGACCGAGATGAAGGAGGGGATTTAGGTGGGTTTTGGGCCACTTTGGAGGGGTGTTGGTCTGCAACACACACAAGGCCTTTTCGGTTCCTCGGTTAACCGTTGGAGTATCAAACGAAGTCCAAATGGCACGAAACTTGACAGGCGGTCTACCGGTAGGAAACCAAGGCCGCATGACAAGTCTCGGTCCAATCCGAGAACGTTTAACACCCACACACAGAAAGAGGTAGAAAGGGACACCAGAGGATATAGGAGCGCCGGATTGCAAAACGGATAAGGGGGAAAAAGCTCGGATGCATGAGACAAACATGTATGCAAATGAAATGCACATGATGACATGATATGACATTCATGACACACAAGCAATGACAAGGCAACAACAACGAATAACTGAAGGACACCTGGCACATCGGTCTCGGGGCGTTACACTTATTGAGATGAGAAAAGCTAGTATGAACTCGACCTCTCTTGTTTTTTGTAAATATGATTAGTCCATCGTTTCTAATTCAACTTATTATGAAAGAAACATGTTCGCAATGACAATTAGAGATTGTAGTTGCTTATGCCATGCTTAATTAGCTAGGAGCTTATAATGGTTTACCTTGCGTGCCAACATGCTATTAAAATGGTTGTGATGTGGTATGATAGGGTGGTATCCTCTTTTGAACGATTCGAGTGGTTGACTTGGCACATGTTCACGCATGTAGTTGAAACAAAATCAACATAGCCTCTACGATATTTATGTTCATGGTGCATTATATCCTACTCATGCTTGCATTCAGTGTTGATTAATTTTAATGCATGTTCATGACTGTTGTCGCTCTCTAGCTGGTCGCTTCCCAGTATTTTTCTAGCCTTCACTTGTACTAAGCGGGAATACTGCTTGTGCATCCAATTCCATAAACCCCAAAGTTGTTCCATATGAGTCCACCATACCTACCTATATACTGTATCCACCTGCCGTTCCAAGTAAATTTGTATGTGCCAAACTCTAAATCTTCAAATAAACATTCTGTTTTGTATGCTTGAATAGCTCATGTATCAACTAGGGATGTCTCTATCTTCCATGCTAGGCGGGTTATTCTCAAGAGGAGTGGACTCCGCTCCTCACTCATGAGAAAATGGCTGGTCATCGGGATGCCCAGTCCCATGCTTTATGCAAATCAAATCAAAATAACTGCAAACAAAACTCCCCCGGGACTCTTATTAGCTGGAGGCACTCGTTGTTTTGAGCAAGCCATGGATTGATGCTTGTTGGTGGAGCGGGAGTATAAAATTTACCATTCTATTTGGGAACCGCCTATAATGTGTGTAGCATGGAAGATATCGAGATCTCTCGGTTGTTATGTTGACAGTGAAAGTATACCGCTCAAAATATTATTCATATCTATTTCAAAACCGAGCTCTGGCACCTCTACAAATCCCTGCTTCCCTCTGTGAAGGGCCTATCTATTTACTTTTATGCTGAGTCATCATCCTCTTATTAAAAAGCACCAGTTGGAGAGCACCGTTGTCATTTGCATCCATTACTGTTAGTTTACATTGAGTATGACTTAACTGGATCTCTTTTACCATGAATTACAATGTCTAGTCAGTCCTTGATCTTTGAAGGTGCTCTGCATTTATGTTTTGCGGTCTTAGAAAGGGCTAGCGAGATACCATCTTGTCATATCATATCATGATTGTTTTGAGAAAGTGTTGTCATCCGAGATTTATTATTATTGCTCGCCAGTTGATTATGCCATTGATATGAGTAAACATGAGACCTAAATGTTATTGTGAATATGGCTAGTTCATAATCTTTGCTGAAAACTTGAATGCTGGTTTTACATATTCACAACAATATGAGCAAACAGAGTTTGTAAAAGTTTTTCTTTATCACTTTCGGTTTATCAACTGAATTGCTTGAGGACAAGCAAAGGTTTAAGCTTGGGGGAGTTGATACGTCTCCGTCGTATCTACTATTCCAAACACTTTTGCCCTTGTTTTGGACTCTAACTTGCATGATTTGAATGGAAACCTGGACTGACGCTGTTTTTAGCAGAATTGCCATGGTGTTATTTTTGTGTAGAAATAAAAGTTCTCGGAATGACCTGAAAATAACGGAGAATTATTTTGGAATATATAAAAAATACTGGAAGAAAGATCCACGTCAGGGGGCCCACCACCTGTCCATGAGGGTGGGGGCGCGCCCTACCCCCTAGGCGCGCCCCCTTCCTCGTGGGCCCCCTGACGCTCCACCGACCTCAACCTTGACTCCATATATTCACTTTCAGGGAGAAAAAATCAGAGAGAAGGATTCATCGCGTTTTATGATACGGAGCCGCCGCCAATCCCTAAACTCTCTTGGGAGGGCTGGTGTGGAGTCCGTTCGGGGCTCCGGAGAGGGGAATCCATCGCCATCGTCATCATCAACCTTCCTCCATCACCAATTTCATGATGCTCACCGACGTGCGTGACTAATTCCATCATAGGCTTGTTGGACGGTGATGGGTTGGATGAGATTTATCATGTAATCAAGTTAGTTTTGTTAGGGTTTGATCCCTAGTATCTGATACGTCTCCAATGTATCTATAATTTTTGAATGCTCCATGCTATTATATTATCTGTTTTGCATGTTAATGGGCTTTATTTTACACTTTTATATCATTTTTGGGACTAACCAATTAACCGGAGGCCCAGCCCAAATTGCTGTTTTTTTGCCTTTTTTAGAGTTTCACCGAAAAGGAATATCAAATGGAGTCCAAACGGAATGAAACCTTCGGGAACGTGATTTTCTCAACAAACGTGATCCAGGAGACTTGGAGTGGGCGTCAAGAAACAATCAAGGAGGCCACGAGGCAGGGGGCGCACCTACCCCCCTGGGCGCGCCCTCCACCCTCGTGGGCCCCTCATTGCTCCACCGAGGTACTTCTTCCTCCTATATATATCCACGTACCCCGCAAACATCCAGGAGAACCACGAAAACCTAATTCCACTGCCGCAACCTTCTGTACCTGAGAGATCCCATCTTGGGGCCTTTTTTGGAGCTCCGCCGGAGGGGGCATTGATCATGAAGGCCCTCTACATCAACTCCATGGCCTCTCCGGTGATGTGTGAGTAGTTTACTTCAGACCTTCGGGTCCATAGCTATTAGCTAGATGGCTTCTTCTCTCTCTTTGGTTCTCAATACAAAGTTCTCCTCGATTCTCTTGGAGATCTATTCGATGTAATCTTCTTTTGCGGTGTGTTTGTCGAGATCCAATGAATTGTGGGTTTATGATCCAGATTATCTATGAATAATATTTGATTCTTCTCTGAATTCTTTTATGTATGATTGGTTTATCTTTGCAAGTCTCTTCGAATTATCAGTTTTTTTGGCCTACTAGATTGATCTTTCTTGCAATGGGAGAAGTACTTAGCTTTGGGTTCAATCTTGCGGTGCTCGATCCCAGTGACAGTAGGGGAAACGACACATATTGTATTGTTGCCATCGAGGATAAAAAGATGGGGTTTTATATCATATTGCATGAGTTTATCCCTCTACATCATGTCATCTTGCTTAAGGCGTTACTCTGTTCTTATGAACTTAATACTCTAGACGCATGCTGGATAGCGGTCGATGTGTGGAGTAACAGTAGTAGATGCAGAATCGTTTCGGTCTACTTGCCACGGATGTGATGCCTATATACATGATCATGCCTAGATATTCTCATAATTATTCGCTTTTCTATCAATTGCTCGACAGTAATTTGTTTACCCACCGTAATACTTATGCTGTCTTGAGAGAAGCCACTAGTGAAACCTATGGCCCCCGGGTCTATTTTCCATCATACAAGTTTCCTATCTATTTTATTTTCCAATCTTTACTTTCAATCTATATCATAAAAATGCCAAAAATATTTATCTTATTATTATTATGTCTATCAGATCTCACTCTTGCAAGTGGCCGTGAAGGAATTGACAACCCCTTTATCGCGTTGGTTGCGAGGTTCTTATTTGTTTGTGTAGGTACGAGGTGACTCGCAAGTAGTCTCCTACTGGATTGATACCTTGGTTCTCAAAAACTGAGGGAAATACTTACGCTGCTTTACTGCATCACCCTTTCCTCTTCAAGGGAAAACCAACGCGGTGCTCAAGAGGTAGCAAGAAGGATTTCTGGCGCCGTTGCCGGGGAGATCTACGCCAAGTCAAGACATACCAAGTACCCATCACAACTCTTATCCTCCGCATTACATTATTTGCCATTTGCCTCTCGTTTTCTCTCCCCCACTTCACCCTTGCCGTTTTATTCACCCTTCTTCTGTTCGTCTTTTCGTTTGCCTTGATGTCTTACTTGGCTCATTTGCTCATTTGGTCGGAATAGCTGTTTATTTATTGCTAAATAGAGAACCTAAGATCTATGGATCCTCATCCGCTTGCTAATCTTTTTAAGAGATCCAATTATGAGGAACCAATTGCTAGTGAGTTTTGTGCACTAGATTATCTTTATGAAGTTTTGCTTGAAATTTGTGAATCTGAAATTTGTGATGAAGTACTTTATGGAGTGATTCACGATGGATCTTTGAATAGAAAGCATGATTGCAATGATGATAATATAAATTCTATTAATGTCAATTGTGCTTATAATATGCAAAACCCTAAGCTTGGGGTGCTAGTTTTGCTATGTCTACTACTTGTTGCAATGATCATGATTGGGGTGATTCTCCTTATCATCTTGAAATTTTATTTAAGCCCCATGATGAATATGAGATTGATTATAATGTTTGCAATGATATTGAAAGTGGGTTTGAAGAGGTCATGACTTTAGTTAATGTTAATCCCACTATTTTGGAAGAGTGTCAACTTTGCATACATGTGGATCGTGTTAAGAATATGTTTTGTGATAGCTATATTGTTGAATTTTCTTATGATCCTAAATGTAATTATTATGAGAGAGGAAAATATGGTTGTACAAATTTTCATGTTACTAAATTACCTCTCGTTATGTTGAGATTGCTATTGTTTCTTTCCGCTTCCTTGCATATGCTAGTTTTTGGTTGCCTTGACAATTTGTTTGCCTATAAGATGCCTATGCCTAGGAAGTATGTTAGACTTATATGTGTTTGTCACGTGTTTTATGATGCTCTCTTTGTGCTTCAATTCTTGTCTTTCATGTGAGCATCGTTGAAATCTTAATGCCTAGCTAAAAGGCTTTAAAGAAAAGCACTTGTTTGGAGACAACCCAATATTTTTCCTTGCTGTTATTCATTAAATAATTTATCTAGCCTCTGTTTTGGTTGTGTTTTTTGTGCTTAATTAGTGTTTGTGCCAAGTAGAACCGTTGGGAAGACTTGGGGAAAGTCTTTTTGATCTTGCTGTAAAAAACAGAAACTTTAGCGCTCACGAGAATTGCTGCCATTTTTATTTGGAAAGTGTTATTTAGTTAATTCTTTTTGAAGATGATTAATACATAAATTCCTCACGTTCAGAAATTTATTTTAGAATTTTTGGGGTTCCAGAAGTTTGCGTTAGCTACAGATTACTACAGACTGTTTTGTTTTTCACAGATTCTGTTTTTCGTGTGTTGTTTGCTTATTTTGATGAATCTATGGCTAGTAAAAGAGTTTATAAACCATAGAGAAGTTGGAATACAGTAGGTTTAACACCAAGATAAATCAAGAATGAGCTCATTACAGTACCTTGAAGTGGTGTTTTGTTTTCTTTCGCTAACGGAGCTCACGAGATTTTCTATTTAAGTTTTGTGTTGTAAAGTTTTCAAGTTTTGGGTAAAGATTTGATGGGTTATGGAACAAGGAGTGGCAAGATCCTAAGATTGGGGATTCCCATGGCACCCCAAGGTAAAATTCAAGGACACCAAAAAGCCTAAGCTTGGGGATGCCCCGGAAGACATCCCTCTTTCGTCTTCGTCTATCGGTAACTTTACTTGGAGCTATATTTTTATTCACCACATGATATGTGTTTTGCTTGGAGCGTCTTGTATGATTTGAGTCCTTGCTTTTTAGTTTAACACAATAATCCTTGTTGTACACACTTTTTGAGAGAGACTCACATGATTTGAAATTTATTAGAATACTCTATGTGCTTCACTTATATCTTTTGAGCTATATAGTTTTTGCTCTAGTGCTTCACTTATATCTTTTAGAGCACGGCGGTGGTTTTATTTTTTAGAAATAGTTGATCTCTCATGCTTCACTTATATTATTTTGAGAGTCCTTTGGAACAACATGGAAATTTTCTTTTAGGAATAATATAAAAACTTTCATAGAAGTGCATTGAATACTATGAGAAGTTTGATACTTGATAATTGTTTTGAGATATGGAGATGGTGATATTAGAGTCATGCTAGTTGAGTAGTTGTGAATTTGAGAAATACTTGTGTTGAAGTTTGTGATTCCCGTAGCATGCACATATGGTGAACCATTATGTGATGAAGTCGTAGCATGATTTATTTATTGATTGTCTTCCTTATGAGTGGCGGTCGGGGACGAGCGATGGTCTTTTCCTACCAATCTATCCCCCTAGGAGCATGCGCGTAATACTTTGCTTTGATAACTAATAGATTTTTGCAATAAGTATGTGAGTTCTTTATGACTAATGTTGAGCCCATGGATTATACGCACTCTCACCCTTCCACCATTTCTAGCCTCTCTAGTATCGCGTAACTTTCGCCGGTACCATAAACCCACCATATACCTTCCTCAAAACAGCCACCATACCTACCTATTATGGCATTTCCATAGCCATTCCGAGATATATTGCCATGCAACTTTCCACCTTTCCGTTATTATGACACGCTTCATCATTGTCATATTGCTTGCATGATCATGTAGTTGACATCGTAATTGTGGCAAAGCCACCGTTCATAATTCTTCATACATGTCAGTCGTGCACCATTGCACATCCCGGTACACTGCCGGAGGCATTCACATAGAGTCATATTTTGTTCTAAGTATTGAGTTGTAATTCTTGAGTTGTAAGTAAATTAAAGTGTGATGATTATCATTATTAGAGCATTGTCCCAGTGAGGAAAGGATGATGGAGACTATGATTCCCCCACAAGTCGGGATGAGACTCTAGACGAAAAATAAAATAAAATAAAGGCCAAAAAAAGAAGGCCCAAATAAAAAAATGAGAGAAAAAGAAAGAAGGGACAACGTTACTATCCTTTTTCCACACTTGTGCTTCAAAGTAGCACCATGATCTTCATGATAGAGAGTCTCCTATGTTATCACTCTTATATACTAGTGGGAATTTTACATTATAGAACTTGGCTTGTATATTCCAATGATGGGCTTCCTCAAAATTGCCCTAGGTCTTCATGAGCAAGCGAGTTGGATGCACACCCACTTAGTTCTTTTGTTGAGCTTTCATACACTTATAGCTCTAGTGCATCTGTTGCATGGCAATCCCTACTCACTCACGTTGATATCTATTGATGGGCATCTCCATAGCCCGTTGATACGCCTAGTTGATGTGAGACTAGCTTCTCCTTTTTGTCTTCTCCACAACCACCAATCTATTCCACATATAGTGCTATATCCATGGCTCATGCCCATATATTGCGTGAAGATTGAAAAAGTTTGAGAACATCAAAAGTATGAAACAATTGCTTGGCTTGTCATCGGGGTTGTGCATGATTTAAATATTTTGTGTGGTGAAGATAGAGCATAGTCAGACTATATGATTTTGTAGGGATAACTTTCTTTGGCCATGTTATTTTGAGAAGACATGATTGCTTAGTTAGTATGCTTGAAGTATTATTATTTTTATGTCAATATTAAACTTTTATCTTGAATCTTTCGGATCTGAACATTCATGCCACAATAAAGAAAAATTACATTGAGAAATATGTTAGAAAGCATTCCACATCAAAAATTCTTTTTTTATCATTTACCTACTCGAGGACGAGCAGGAATTAAGCTTGGGGATGCTTGATACGTCTCCAACGTATCTATAATTTTTGATTGCTTCATGCTATTATATTATCTGCTTTGGATGTTAATGGGCTTTATTTTACACTTTTATATCATTTTTGGGACTAACCTATTAACCGGAGGCCCAGCCCAAATTGTTGTTTTTGCCTATTTTAAAGTTTCGCCGAAAGGAATATCAAACAGAGTCCAAACGAAATGAAACCTTCGGGAACAAGATTTTCTCAACAAACGTGATGCAGGAGACTTGGAGTGGGCGTCAAGAAACAATCTAGGAGGCCACGAGGCAGGGGGCGCACCTACCCTCCGGGCGTGCCCTCCACCCTCGTGGGCCCCTTGTTGCTCCACCAACGTACTTCTTCGTCCTATATATATCCATGTACCCCGCAAACATCCAGGAGCACCACGAAAACCTAATTCCACCGCCGCAACCTTCTATACCCGAGAGATCCCATCTTGGGGCCTTTTTCGGAGCTCCGCCGAAGGGGGCATTGATCACGGAGGTCCTCTACATCAACACCATGGCCTCTCCGGTGATGTGTGAGTAGTTTATTTTAGACCTTCGGGTCCATAGATAGTAGCTAGATGGCTTCTTCTATCTCTTTGGGTCTCAATACAAAATTCTCCTCGATTCTCTTGGAGATCTATTCGATATAATCTTCTTTTGCGGTGTGTTTGTCGAGATCCGTTGAATTGTGGGTTTATGATCCAGATTATCTATGAACAATATTTGATTCTTCTCTGAATTCTTTTATTTATAATTGATTTATCTTTGCAAGTCTCTTCGAATTATCAGTTTGGGTTGGCCTACTAGATTGATCATTCTTGCAATGGGAGAAGTGCTTAGCTTTGGGTTCAATCTTGCGGTGCTCGATCCCAGTGACAGTAGGGGAAATGACACGTATTGTATTGTTGCCATCAAGGATAAAAATATGGGGTTTATATCATATTGCATGAGTTTATCCCTCTACATCCTGTCATCTTGCTCAAGGCGTTACTCTGTTCTTATGAACTTAATACTCTAGATGCATGCTGGATAGCGGTCGATGTGTGGAGTAATAGTAGTAGATGCAGAATCGTTTCAGTCTACTTGTCGCGGACGTGATGCCTATATACATGATCATGCCTAGATATTCTCATAATTATTCGCTTTTCTATCAATTGCTCGACGGCAATTTGTTTACCCACCGTAATACTTATGCTATCTTGAGAGAAGCCACTAGTGAAACCTATGCCCCCCGGGTCTATTTTCCATCATACAAGTTTCCAATCTATTTTATTTTGCAATCTTTACTTTCAATCTATATCATAAAAATACCAAAAATATTTATCTTATTATTATTATCTCTATCAGATCTCACTCTTGTAAATGGCCGTGAAGGGATTGACAACCCCTTTATCGCGTTGGTTGCGAGGTTCTTATTTGTTTGTGTAGGTACGAGGTGACTCGCGCATAGTCTCCTACTGAATTGAAACCTTGGTTCTCAAAAACTGAGGGAAATGTTTACGCTGCTTTACTTCATCACCCTTTCCTCTTCAAGGGAAAACCAACGCAGTGCTCAAAAGGTAGCAGTATCAACTATGTTCTGAGATTGATGTTGCTATGACTTTGCTATGCTTAATGCTTGTCACTAGGGCCCGGGTGCCATGATTTCCGATATGAACTTATTATGTTTTCATCGATATATGAGAGTTCTTGATCCTATCTTGCAAGTCTATAGTCACCTATTATGTGTTATGATCCGTTAACCCCGAAGTGACAATAATCGGGATATTTACCGGTGATGACCTTAGTTTGAGGAGTTCATGTATTCACTATGTGTTAATGCTTTGGCCCGGTACTCTATTAAAAGGAGGCCTTAATATCCCTTAGTTTCCAATATGACCCCACTGCCACAGGAGGGTAGGACAAAAGATGCCATGCAAGTTCTTTTCCATAAGCACATATGACTATATTCGGAATACATGCCTACATTACATTGATGAACTGGAGCTAGTTCAGTGTCACCCTATGTTATGACTGTTACATGATCGATCGCATCGGGCATAATTCTCCATCACTGATCCAATGTCTACGAGTTTTTCCTATATTGTTCTTCGCTTATTTACTTTTCCGTTGCTACTGTTACAATCACTACAAAACCCAAAAATATTAATTTTGCTACCGTTACCTTTTGCTATCGTTGCCACTACTATCATATTACTTTGCTACTAAACACTTTGCTGCAGATATTCAGTTTCTATGTGTGTTTGAATTGACAACTCAGCTGCTAATACTTGAGAATATTCTTTGGCTCCCCTTGTGTCAAATTAATAAATTTGGGTTGAATACTCTACCCTCAAAAACTGTTGTGATCCCCTATACTTGTGGGTTATCACCCCTCCTTCCCATGGGTCTCTGTGGCACAACTTCGTCATCATCTGGAAGTTCAATAACATTGGGCAAAGCTGCAAAGCAATCAATTGCAAGAGTTCAGTCGACCATCAAAGTGGCTGGTAAAGTAAAGACAAGATGTCAAGAATTATGCCCGCGTTGGAAGTGACCGCGTCGTCCATCTCCTCATCATCATAATCTTTATAAATAGAAGTCCCAGAGGTAGCAGCACTGCAAATTTCAGAATTCACTCGGTCAAAACAGGAAAGTGAGTCGACCGAAGATCGAGTCATGCAAAAACTAAGAGGTCGAGCACAATAATTACCGAGAAGCGATGGGGACAACCACTTTAATCTTGGGAAAGGCCTTACGGGGCTTTGACGGCGCGACTTTGGGCTGCTTCGGAGCTTTCTCAGTCGGCACAAGAGAACATGTTCGAGTGCGCTTTGAGGTCTGTCCGGTCGGTGGAGTCGCTTTGCCACGAACACTTGCTGGATCCTGCCTCTGCTTGGAGCGTCTTTCCGAGCGAGGTGGAGAGTCGACCTCCTCACCACTGCTCGAGTCTTCACTCGCCTCGTCTCCTCCTCCCTCAGAATGCCAATCGCCGCTGTCACCCCCACTCGCCTCTCCCTCATGCTCCTGCTCTCCGTTGGGCATCGAATACATCTCAGTGTAGATCTGCAAGGCATGGAGTCGAGTGGATATCAATCAGTTTCGAGAACAAATACATGTCAGAACAAAAGACACTCGGAAGAAAAGGATCAGACCTTGTCTGGTTCGTTGGTGTTGTCGAGTGGAGGAATCGTCCTAGACCCCCTGGGGTTGTCCTTGTTGCCAGTGATGCCCTGCAACCACTGTGCCACCGTCTCTTCGTCAACTTCCTCCGGGTGGATCCGAGTGCTATCATACCTACCCGAGTACATCCACATTGGATGATCACAGGCTTGGAGTGGATGGATGCGTCGACTAAGAAACACCTCTAACAAGTCCATGCCAGTCACACCATCGCGGACAAGTTGGACTACTCGCTCAACAAACATATTCACCTACATTTTCTCAGCTGGGGTCACTTTCAAGGGAGAAGGCTTCTTAACTCGCTCTATGGAAAACGGGGGAAGGCCAGTCGACTGACCAGGGGTCGGTTGGTCCTTACAATAGAACCAGGTCGACTGCCACCCTTTGACTGAATCGGGAAGAATCATAGTAGGGAAAGTACTTTTACTCCTCATCTGGATCCCTAGACCTCCACACATCTGGATCACATGCGTCCTCTCATCACTCGGATTAGCATTTTTTACAGACCGAGAACGGCATGTGAAAATGTGTTTGAAGAGACCCCAGTGCGGTCGACAACCCAGAAAATTCTCACACATGGACACGAATGCAGCAAGGTACGTGATGGTGTTGGGGGAGAAGTGATGAAGTTGGGCTCCAAAAAAGTTCATAAACCCTGGAAAAAGGATGGGGGCAAGGAGAAACCACGGTCGACGTGAGTCGCAAGAAGGACCCACTCACCCTCCTACGACCGCGGTTCGGTCTTGTCCTCCAAAAGCCGCCAGGAATCATGGGGAATCAATCCCCCCTCAACCAAATCCTCCAGATCCTCCCGCTGGATCATAGACCGAATCCAGTCGCCCTGGATCCAGCCGGGCGGCAGGCCAGATCTCGACGACGACCCTCCACGGCTCGTCTTTTGCCCTTCGCCTTCGCCGTCGCCTTCTTCGCACGCTCCAGGGCCGCCGTCTTGTCCTTCGCCATCTCTGCGAGTGGCGCTCGGGCTGGGTGCTACCTCTTGAGCACTGCGTTGGTTTTCCCCGAATAGGAAGGGATGATGCAGCAAAGTAGCATAAGTATTTCCCTCGGTTTTTGAGAAACAAGGTATCAATCCAGTAGGAGGCTATGTGCGAGTCCCTCGTACCTGCACAAAACAAATAAATCCTCACAACCAACGCAAATAGGGGTTGTCAATCCCTATAAGGCCACTTACGAGAGTGAGATCTGATAGATATGATAAGATAATATTTTTGGTATTTTTATGATAAAGATGCAAAGTAAAATAAAGGCAAAGTAAATAACAAAGGAAATAACTAAGTAGTAGGAGATTAATATGATGAAGATAGACCCGGGGGCCATAGGTTTCACTAGTGGCTTCTCTCGAGAGCATAAGTATTCTACGGTGCGTGAACAAATTACTGTTGAGCAATTGACAGAATTGAGCATAGTTATGAGAATATCTAGGTATGATCATGTATATAGGCATCACGTCCGAGACAAGTAGACCGACTCCTGCCTGCATCTACTACTATTACTCCACTCATCGACCGCTATCCAGCATGCATCTAGAGTATTAAGTTAAAAACAGAGTAACGCCTTAAGCAAGATGACATGATGTAGAGGGATAAACTCATGTAATATGATGAAAACCCCATCTTGTTATCCTTGATGGCAACAATACAATATGTGCCTTGTTGCCCCTACTGTCACTGGGAAAGGACACCGCAAGATTGAACCCAAAGCTAAGCACTTCTCCCATTGCAAGAAAGATCAATCTAGTAGGCCAAACCAAACTGATAATTTATAGAGACTTGCAAAGATAACCAATCATACATAAAATAATTCAGAGAAGATTCAAATATTATTCATAGATAGACTTGATCATAAACCCACAATTCATCGGTCTCAACAAACACACCGCAAAAAGAAGATTACATCGAATAGTTCTCCATAAGAGAGGGGGAGAACATTGTATTGAGATCCAAAAAGAGAGAAGAAGCCATCTAGCTAATAACTATGGACCCATAGGTCTGAGGTAAACTACTCACACTTCATCGGAGAGGCTATGGTGTTGATGTAGAAGCCCTCCGTGATCGATGCCCCCTCCAGCGGAGCTCTGGAACAGGCCCCAAGATGGGATCTCGTGGATACAGAAAGTTGTGGTGGTGGAATTAGATTTTTGGCTCCGTATCTGATCGTTTGGGGGTACGTAGGTATATATAGGAGGAAGGAGTACGTCGGTGGAGCAACAGGGGGCCCACGAGGGTGGAGGGCGCGCCCCCCTACCTCATGGCCTCCTGTTTCTTTTCTTGATGTAGGGTCCAAGTCTCCCAGATCATAATCTTCCTAAAAATCACGTTCCTGAAGGTTTCATTCCGTTTGGACTCCGTTTGATATTCCTTTTCTTCGAAACCCTAAAACAGGCAAAAAACAGCAATTCTGGCTGGGCCTCTGGTTAATATGTTAGTCCAAAAAATAATATAAAAGTGGATAATAAAGCCCAATAATGTCCAAAACAGTAGATAATATAGCATGGAGCAATCAAAAATTATAGATACGTTGGAGACGTATCACTGGGCGGCGGCATCGAGGGTGGAGGCGGACGCAGTGGAGAAACAGAGGAGGAAGAAAGGAAATGGGGCGCACTGTGCAGAAATCACCGGCCCATACGCCTTATATGAGCCCAATCTCCGAGTGAGTGACTTGTGGGCCTAGGCAATCCTGTCCAATCCCGCAACAGGCGCACTCGGTACATGGCGAAAAAGGAGGTGCGAGTATCGAGGAGCCCCTGCCTAATCCGCCTCGCTCACTGCGGTCCTCTCTGTCCCGTGCGCTTCCCCAAGTTTCGAATCCCGTGAGATCCGATGAAGTGATAAACTTATGACATGATGTAGAGGGATAAACTTATGCAATATGATGAAAACCCCATCTTGTTATCCTCGATGGCAACAATACAATACGTGCCTTGCTGCCCCTACTATCACCGAGAAAGGACACCGCAAGATTGAACCCAAAGCTAAGCACTTCTCCCATTGCAGGAAAGATCAATCTAGTAGGCCAAACCAAACAGATAATTCGAAGAGACTTGCAAAGATAACCAATCATACATAAAAGAATTCAGAGAAGATTCAAATATTATTCATAGATAGACTTGATCATAAACCCATGATACGTCTCCAACGTATCTATAATTTTTTATTGCTCCATGCTATATTATCTACTGTTTTAGACATTATTGGGCTTTATTTTCCATGTTTATATTATTTTTGGGACTAACCTATTAACCGGAGCCCCAGCCCAGAATTGCTGTTTTTTGCCTGTTTTAGGGTTTTGAAGAAAAGGAACATCAAACAGAGTCCAAACGGAATGAAACCTTCGGATATGTGATTTTCTCATCAGATAAGATCCAGGATACTTGGACCCTCCGTCAAGGAAGCCACGAGGTGGTCACGAGGGTAGGGGTGCCCCCCCTAGGGCGCGCCCCCTGCCTCGTGGGCCCCTCGAAGTTCCACCGACGTACTTCTTCCTCCTATATATATCCACGTACCCCCAAACGATCGGGGACGGAGCCAAAAACCTAATTCCACCGCCGCAACTTTCTGTATCCATGAGATCCCATCTTGGGGCCTGTTCCGAAGCTCCGCCGGAGGGGGCATCGATCACGGAGGGCTTCTACATCATCATCCAGGCCCCTCCGATGAAGTGTGAGTAGTTTACTTCAGACCTACGGGTCCATAGCTAATAGCTAGATGGCTTCTTCTCTCTTTTTGGATCTCAATACAATGTTCTCCCCCTCTCTTGTGGAGATATATTCGATGTAATCTTCTTTTTGCGGTGTGTTTGTTGAGACCGATGAATTGTGGGTTTATGATCAAGTCTATCTATGAATAATATTTGAATCTTCTCTAAATTATTTTATGTATGATTGGTTATCTTTGCAAGTCTCTTCGAATTATCAGTTTGGTTTGGCTTACTAGATTGGTTGTTCTTGCCATGGGAGAAGTGCTTAGCTTTGGGTTCAATCTTGCGGTGTCCTTTCACAGTGACAGAAGGGGCAGCAAGGCACGTATTGTATTGTTGCCATCAAGGATAACAAGATGGGGTTTTTATCATATTGCATGAAATTATCCCTCTACATCATGTCATCTTGCTTAAGGCGTTACTCTGTTTTTAACTTAATACTCTAGATGCATGTTGGATGGCGGTCGATGAGTGGAGTAATAGTAGTAGATGCAGGCAGGAGTCGGTCTACTTGTCTCGGACGTGATGCCTATATACGTGATCATACCTAGATATTCTCATAACTATGCTCAATTCTGTCAATTGCTCAACAGTAATTTGTTCACCCGCCATGGAATACTTATGATCTTGAGAGAAGCCACTAGTGAAACCTATGGCCCCCGGGTCTCTTTCTCATCATATCAATCTCCATCACTTTATTATTGCTTTGCTTTTACTTTTCTTTTACTTTATTTACTTTGCATCTTTATACCAAAAATACCAAAAATGTTATTTATCATCTCTATCAGATCTCACTTTCATAAGTGACCGTGAAGGGATTGACAACCCCTAAGCGTGTTGGTTGCGTTGAGCTATTGTTTTTGTGTAGGTACGAGGTACTCGAGCGTAGCCTCCTACTGGATTGATACCTTGGTTCTCAAAAACTGAGGGAAATACTTATGCTACTTTGCTGCATCATCCCTTCCTCTTCGGGGAAATCCAATGCAGTGCTCAAGAGGTAGCAAGAAGAATTTCTGGCACTGTTGCCGGGGAGTCTGCGCAAAAGTCAACATACCAAGTACCCATCACAATCCCTATCTCCCACATTACATTATTTGCCATTTGCCTCTCGTTTTCCTCTCCCCCCAATTCACCCTTGCCATTTTATTCGCCCTCTCTCCCTATCCTCCCTCTCTTTCTCTGTTTGCCTTTTTGCTAGTTTGCTTTTTGTTTGCTCGTGTGTTAGTTTGCTTGTTTGTCACGATGGCTCAAGATAATACTAAATTGTGTGACTTCACCAATACCAATAATAATGATTTCCTTAGCACTCTGATTGCTCCTCTTACCGATGCTGAATCTTGTGAAATTAATACTACTTTGTTGAATCTTGTCATGAAAGATCCGTTCTCCGGCCTTCCTAGTGAAGATGCCACTACCCATCTTAATAGCTTCGTTGATTTGTGTGACATGCAAAAGAAGAAAGATGTCGGTAATGATATTGTTAAATTGAAGCTATTTCCTTTTTCGCTTAGAGATCGTGCTAAAGCTTGGTTTTTGTCTTTGCCTAAAAATAGTGTTGATTCATGGAACAAGTGCAAAGATGCTTTTATCTCTAAATATTTTCCTCCCGCTAAGATCATCTCTCTTAGAAATGATATTATGAATTTTAAACAACTTGATCATGAACATGTTGCACAAGCTTGGGAGATAATGAAATTAATGTTACGTAATTGCCCTACTCATGGTTTAAATTTGTGGATGATTGTTCAGAATTTTTATGCCGGATTGAATTTTGCTTCTAGAAATCTTTTGGATTCGGCCACGGGAGGTACTTTAATGGAAATCACTTTAGGAGAAGCTACTAAACTCCTAGATAATATTATGGTTAATTATTCTCAATGGCATACTGAAAGATCTAATAAAAAGGTGCATGCGATAGAAGAAATTAATGTTTTGAGTGGAAAGATGGATGAACTTATGAAATTATTTGCTAATAAGAGTGTTTCTTCTGATCCTAATGATGTGCCCTTGTCTACTTTGATTAAGAATAATAATGAATCTATGGATGTGAATTTTGTTGGTAGGAACAATTTTGGTAACAACGCGTATAGAGGAAATTTCAATCCTAGGCCTTATCCTAGTAATCCCTCTAATAATTTTGGTAATTCCTACAACAATTCTTATGGAAATTATAATAAGATGCCCTCTGATTTTGAATCTAATATTAAAGAATTTATTTCTTCACAAAAGAATTTTAATGCTATGATTGAAGAAAAATTACTTAAGATTGATGATTTGGCTAGGAACGTTGATAGAATTGCTCTTGATGTTGATTCTTTGAAACTTAGATCTATTCCACCTAAGCATGATATCAACGAGTCTCTCAAAGCCATAAGAATTTCCATTGACGAGTGCAAAGAAAGAACCGCTAGGATGCGTGCTAAGAAAGATGCCTTTATAAAATCGTGTTCTTCAAGTTCCTATGAAAATAATGATGAAGATCTAAAAGTTATTGATGTGTCCCCTATTAAATCTCTGTTTTTCAATATGAATCTTGATAATGATGGGACTGAATATGATCCACCTTTACCTAGCAGGCGTTCTAAGAATTCGGAATTTGTTGATCTTGATGCTAAATTTGATAAAAGTGGGATAGAAGAAATTAAAACCCTAGATGTTGCTAAACCCACTATTATGGATTTCAAAGAATTTAACTATGAAAATTGCTCTTTGATTGATTGTATTTCCTTGTTGCAATCCGTGCTATAATCTCCTCACGCTTATAGTCAAAATAAAGCGTTTACTAAACATATCGTTGATGCCTTGATGCAATCTTATGAAAAAAACTTGAATTGGAAGTTTCTATCCCGAAAACTTTATGATGAGTGGGAACCAACTATTAAGATTAAAATTAAAAATTATGATTTTTATGCTTTGTGTGGTTTGGGTTCTAGTGTCTCTACTATTCCCAAAACTTTGTGTGATTTACTAGATTTCCGTGATTTTGATGATTGCTCTCCAAACTTGCATCTTGCGGATTCCACTATTAAGAAACCTATGGGAAGAATTAATGATGCTCTTATTGTTGCTAATAGGAATTATGTGACCGTAGATTTTAACGTCCTTGGTATAGATAGCAATCCTTCTTGCCCTATTATTCTTGGTAGACCTTTTCTTAAAACGGTTGGTGCAATTATTGATATGAAGGAAGGGAATATTAGATTTAAATTTCCATTAAAAAGGGTATGGAACACTTTCCTAGAAAGAAAATAAAATTACCATATGAATCTATCATGAGAGCCACTTATGGATTGCCTACCAAAGATGGCAATACCTAGATCTATTCTTGCTTGTTATGCCTAGCTAGGGGCGTTAAACGATAGCGCTTGTTGGGAGGCAACCCAATTTTATTTTTATTACTTGCTTTTTGCTCCTGTTTAGTAATAAATAAATTATTTATCCTCTGTTTTGGTTGTGTTTTTGTGTTTAATTAGTTTTTGTGCCAAGTAGAACCGTTGGGAAGACTTGGGGAAAGTCTTGTTGAACTTGCTGTAAAAAACAGAAACTTTAGCACTCACAAGAACTACTGCCATTTTTATTTGGAAAGTGATAATTAGTTAATTATTTTTGAAGATGATTAATAGATAAATTCCTCACGTCCAGCAATTTATTTTAGAATTTTTGTGGTTCCAGATCTTGCGCTAGCTACAGATTACTACAGACTGTTCTGTTTTTGACAGATTCTGTTTTTCGTGTGTTGTTTGCTTATTTTGATGAATCTATGGCTAGTAAAATAGTTTATAATCCATAGATAAGTTGGAATACAGTAGGTATAACACCAATATAAATAAAGAATGAGTTCATTACAGTACCTTGAAGTGGTCTTTTGTTTTCTTTCGCTAACGGAGCTCACGAGATTTTCTACTTTAAGTTTTGTGTTGTGAAGTTTTCAAGTTTTGGATAAAGATTTGATGGATTATGGAACAAGAAGTGGCAAGAACCTAAGCTTGGGGATGCCCATGGCACCCCCAAGATAATCTAATGACAACTAAAAGCCAAAGCTTGGGGATGCCCCGGAAGGCATCCCCTCTTTCGTCTACTTCTATCGGTAACTTTACTTGGAGCTATATTTTTATTCACCACATGATATTTGTTTTGCTTGGAGCGTCTTTTATGATTTGAGTCTTTGCTTGTTAGTCTACCACAATCATCCTTGCTGTACACACCTTTTGAGAGATCCATACATGATTTGGAATTTGATAGAATACTCTATGTGCTTCACTTATATCTTTTTAGCTTTATAGTTTTTCTCTAGTGCTTCACTTATATCTTTTAGAGCACGGTGGTGGATTGGTTTTACAGAAACTATTGATCTCTCATGCTTCACTTAGATTATTTTGAGAATCTTAATAGCATGGTAATTTTCTTAAAATCCTAATATGCTTGGTATGCAAGATTAATAATAAAACTTTCTTATGAGTGTGTTGAATACTAAGAAAAGTTTGATGCTTGATGATTGTTTTGAGATATGGAGGTAATAATATCAAAGGCATGCTAGTTGAGTAGTTGTGAAATTGAGAAATACTTGTGTTGAGGTTTGCAAGTCTCGTAGCATGCACGTATGGTAAACGTTATGCAAAAAATTTGAAACATGAGGTGTTATTTGATTGTCTTCCTTATGAGTGGCGGTCGGGGACGAGCGATGGTCTTTTCCTACCAATCTATCCCCCTAGGAGCATACGCGTAGTGCCGAGGTTTTTGATGACATGTATTTTTGCAATAAGTATGTGAGTTCTTTATGACTAATGTTGAGTCCATGGATTATACGCACTCTCACCCTTCCATCCTTGCTAGCCTCTTCGGTACCGTGCATTGCCCTTTCTCACATCGAGAGTTGGCGCAAACTTCGCCGGTGCATCCAAACCCCGTGATATGATACGCTCTTTCACACATAAACCTCCTTATATCTTCCTCAAAACAGCCACCATACCTACTTATTATGGCATTTCCATAGCCATTCCGAGATATATTGCCATGCAACTTTCCATCATTCCGTTCATCATGACACATTCATCATTGTCATATTGCTTAGCATGATCATGTAGTTGACACAATATTTGTGGCAAAGCCACCATTCATAATTCTTTCATACATGTCACTCTTGGTTCATTGCATATCCCGGTACACCGCCGGAGGCATTCATATAGAGTCATCTTTGTTCTAGTATCGAGTTGTAATCATTGAGTTGTAAATAAATATAAGTGTGATGATAATCATTATTAGAGCATTGTCCCAAGTGAGGAATAAAAAAAAGAGAAGGCCCAAAAAAAGAGAAAGGCCATAAAAAGAGAAGGCCCAAAAAATGAGAGAAAAAGAGAGAAGGGACAATGTTACTATCCTTTTACCACACTTGTGCTTCAAAGTAGCACCATGATCTTCATAGTAGAGAGTCTCTCATGTTTTCACTTTCATATACTAGTGGGAATTTTTCATTATAGAACTTGGCTTGTATATTCCAACAATGGGCCTCCTCAAGTGCCCTAGGTCTTCGTGAGCAAGCAAGTTGGATGCACACCCACTAGTTTCTTTTGTTGAGATTTCATACATTTATAGCTCTAGTGCATCCGTTGCATGGCAATCCCTACTCCTTGCATTAACATAAATCAGTGGGCATCTCCATAGCCCATTGATTAGCCTCGTTGATGTGAGACTTTCTCCTTTTTTGTCTTCTCCACATAACCCCCCTCATTATATTCTATTCCACCCATAGTGCTATGTCCATGGCTCGCGCTCATATATTGCGTGAAAGTTTATAGGTTTGACATTACTAAGGTATGAAACAATTGCTTGGCTTGTCATCGGGGTTGTGCATGATGAGAGCATTCTTGTGTGACGAAAATGAAACATGACTAAACTATATGATTTTGTAGGGATGAACTTTCTTTGGCCATGTTATTTTGAGAAGACATAATTGCTTAGTTAGTATGCTTGAAGTATTATCATTTTATGTCAATATGAACTTTTGTCTTGAATCTTTCGGATCTGAATATTCATACTACAATTAAGAAGAATTACATTAAAATTATGCCAACTAGCACTCTGCATCAACCCACAATTCATCGGTCTCAACAAACACACCGCAAAAAGAAGATTACATCGAATAGTTCTCCACAAGAGAGGGGGAGAACATTGTATTGAGATCCAAAAAGAGAGAATAAGCCATCTAGCTAATAACTATGGACCAGTAGGTCTGAGGTAAACTACTCACACTTCATCGGAGAGGCTATGGTGTTGATGTAGAAGCCCTCCGTGATCGATGCCCCGGAACAGGCCCCAAGATGGGATCTCGTGGAGCTCCGGAACAGGCCCCAAGATGGGATCTCGTGGATACAGAAAGTTGCGGCAGTGGAATTAGGTTTTTGGCTCCGTATCTGATCGTTTGGGGGTACGTAGGTATATATAGGAGGAAGGAGTACGTCGGTGGAGCAACAGGGGGCCTGCGAGGGTGGAGGGCGTGCCTGGGGGGTAGGCGCGCCCCCTACCTCGTGGCCTCCTGTTTCTTTTCTTGACGTAGGGTCCAAGTCCCCCGGATCATAATCTTCCTAAAAATCACGTTCCCGAAGGTTTCATTCCGTTTGGACTCCGTTTGATATTCCTTTTCTTCAAAACCCTAAAACAGGCAAAAAACAGCAATTCTGGGCTGGGCCTCCGGTTAATAGGTTAGTCCCAAAAAATAATATAAAAGTGGATAATAAAGACCAATAATGTCCAAAACAGTAGATAATATAGCATGGAGCAATCAAAAATTATAGATACGTTGGAGACGTATCAAGCATCCCCAAGCTTAATTCCTGCTCGTCCTCGAGTAGGTAGATGGTAAAAACAGAATTTTTGATGCGGAGTGCTACTTGGCATAATTTTAATGTAATTCTTCTTAATTGTGGTATGAATATTTAGATCCAAAAGATTCAAGACAAAAGTTCATATTGACATAAAAATAATAATACTTCAAGCATACTAACAAAGCAATTATGTCTTCTCAAAATAACATGGCCAAAGAAAGTTATCCCTACAAAATCATATAGTCTGGGTATGCTCTATCTTCACCACACAAAATATTTAAATCATGCACAACCCCGATGACAAGCCAAGCAATTGTTTCATACTTTTGACATTCTCAAAACTTTTTCAATCTTCACGCAATACATGAGCGTGAGCCATGGATATAGCACTATAGGTGGAATAGAGTGGTGGTTGTGGAGAAGACCAAAAGGGAGAAGATAGTCTCACATCAACTAGGCGTATCAACGGGCTATGGAGATGCCCATCAATAGATATCAATGTGAGTGAGTAGGGATTTCCATGCAACGGATGCACTAGAGCTATAAGTATATGAAAGCTCAAAAAGAAACTAAGTGGGTGTGCATCCAACTTGCTTGCTCATGAAGACCTAGGGCATTTTGAGGAAGCCCATCATTGGAATATACAAGCCAAGTTCTATAATGAAAGATCCCCACTAGTATATGAAAGTGATAACATGAGAGACTCTCTACTATGAATATCATGGTGCTACTTTGAAGCACAAGTGTGGTAGAAGGATAGTAACATTGTCCCTTCTCTCTTTTTCTCTCTTTTTTTTATTTGGGACTTTTCTCCTTTTTATGGCCTATTTTCTTTCTCTCTTTTTTTCGTCTGGAGTCTCATCCCGGCTTGCGGGGGAATCATAGTCTCCATCATCCTTTCCTCACTAGGACAATGCTCTAATAATGATGATCATCACACTTTTATTTTTCTTACAACTCAAGAATTACAACTCGATACTTAGAACAAAATATGACTCTATATGAATGCCTCCGGCGGTGTACCAGGATATGCAATGACTCATGAGTGACATGTATGAAAGAATTATGAATGGTGGCTTTGCCACAAATACGATGTCAACTACATGATCATGCTAAGCAATATGACAATAATGGAGTGTGTCATAATAAACGGAACGGTGGAAAGTTGCATGGAAATATATCTCGGAATGGCTATGGAAAGGCCATAATAGGTAGGTATGGTGGCTGTTTTGAGGAAGGTATATGGTGGGTGTATGATACCGGCGAAAGGTGCGCGGTATTAGAGAGGCTAGCAAAGGTGGAAGGGTGAGAGTGCGTATAATCCATGGACTCAACATTAGTCATAAAGAACTCATATACTTATTGCAAAAATCTACAAGTTATCAAAGCAAAGTATTACACGCATGCTCCTAGGGGGATAGATTGGTAGGAAAAGACCATCGCTCGTCCCCAACTGCCACTCATAAGGAAGACAATCAAAAAATAAATCATGCTCCGACTTCATCACATAATGGTTCACCATACGTGCATGCTACGGGAATCGCAAACTTTAACACAAGTATTTCTCAAATTTACAATTACTCAACTAGCATGACTTTAATATCACCATCTCCATATCTCAAAATAATTATCAAGTATCAAACTTATCATAGTATTCAACACACTCATAAGAAAGTTTTATTATTAATCTTGTGTACCAAGCATATTAGGATTTTAAGCAAATTACCATGCTATTAAGACTCTCAAAATAATCTAAGTGAAGCATTAGAGATCAATAGTTTATATAAAACAAATCCACCACCGTGCTCTAAAATATATAAGTGAAGTACTAGAGCAAAATTATATAACTCAAAAGATATAAGCGAAGCACATAGAGTATTCTAGCAAATTCCAAATCATATATGGCTCTCTCAAAAGGTGTGTACAGCAAGTATGATTGTGGTAAACTAACAAATAAAGACTCAAATAATACAAGATGCTCCAAGCAAAACACATATCATGTGGCGAATAAAAATATAGCTCCAAGTAAAGTTACCGATAGAAGTAGACGAAAGAGGGGATGCCTTCCGGGGCATCCCCAAGCTTTGGCTTTTAGGTGTCCTTAGATTATCTTGGGGGTGCCATGGTATCCCCAAGCTTAGGCTCTTGCCACTCCTTGTTCCATAATCCATCAAATCTTTAGCCAAAACTTGAAAACTTCACAACGCAAAACTTAAAGTAGAAAATCTCGTGAGCTCCGTTAGCAAAAGAAAATAAAAAACCACTTCAAGATACTGTAATTAACTCATTATTAATTTATATTGGTTTCATACCTACTGTATTCCAACTTCTCTATGGTTTATAAACTATTTTACTAGCCATAGATTCATCAAAATAAGCAAACAACACACGAAAAACAGAATCTGTCAAAAACAGAACAGTCTGTAGTAATCTGTAGCTAGCGCAAGATCTGGAACCCCAAAAATTCTAAAATAAATTTCTGCACGTGAGGAATTTATCTATTAATCATCTTCAAAAATAATTAACTAATTATCACTTTCCAAATAAAAATGGCAGTAGTTCTTGTGAGCGCTAAAGTTTCTGTTTTTTACAGCAAGTTCAACAAGACTTTCCCCAAGTCTTCCCAACGGTTCTACTTGGCACAAACACTAATTAAACACAAAAAACACAACAAAAACAGAGGATATAAAAATTATTTATTACTAAACAGGAGCAAAAAGCAAGGAATAAAAATAAAATTGGGTTGCCTCCCAACAAGCGCTATCGTTTAACGCCCCTAAGAATAGATCTAGGTATTGCCATCTTTGGTAGGCAATCCATAAGTGGCTCTCATAATAGATTCATAAGGTAATTTAATTTTCTTTCTAGGAAAGTGTTCCATGCCTTTCCTTAATGGAAATTGGAACCTAATATTTCCTTCCTTCATATCAATAATTGCACCAATCGTTCTAAGGAAAGGTCTACCAAGAATAATAGGACATGAAGGATTGCAACCTATGTTAAGAACAATAAAATCTACGGGCACATAATTCCTATTTGCAACAATAAGAACATCATTAATTCTTCCCATAGGTTTTTTAATAGTGGAATCCACAAGGTGCAAGTTTAGAGAGCAATCATCAAAATCACAGAAACCTAACAAATCACACAAAGTCTTTGGAATCGTGGAAACACTAGGACCCAAATCACATAAAGCATAGCATTCATGATCTTTAATTTTAATTTTAATAGTTGGTTCCCACTCATCATAAAGTTTTCTAGGGATAGAAACTTCCAATTCAAGTTTTTCTTCATAAGATTGCATCAACGATATGTTTAGTAAACGCTTTATTTTGACTATAAGCATGAGGAGAATTTAGCACGGATTGCAACAAGGAAATACAATCAATCAAAGAGCAATTTTCATAGTTAAATTCCTTGAAATCCATAATAGTGGGTTTAGCAACATCTAGGGTTTTAATTTCTTCAATCACACTTTTATCAAATTTAGCATCAAGATCAAAAAATTCCGAATTCTTGGAACGCCTTCTAGGTAAAGGTGGATCATATTCAGTCCCATAATTATCAAGATTCATATTGCAAAAGAAAGATTTAATAGGGGACACATCAATAACTTTTAGATCTTCATCTTTATTTTCATAGCAATCCGGTTTAGCGGCCATCTTATTAACTAAGGTAGTCTGCCTATCCGAAATTTCAGCAGTTAACTTCTCAAGATGAGCAATTTGGGATCTTAAAACATCGAATTCTTTAGACATATCATCCAGCTCTTTATTCATAAAACTCATAAAACTTTTCTATTCTTTAAGCTCGTTTCTGAAGAAACTATTATGTTCAAATTGCAAGACCATAAAACTCCTGACATTGCTTTCGATCTCTTCTAGCCTTTTAAGGTGGAGATCACCAAATTTAGGTAGAGCCATAGAGGCAAGCAAGAAAACTAACACACAAGAAAACAAAAAGCAAGCGAGCAAAAAGAGGCAAATAGAGAGGGAGGATAGAGAGAGAGGGCGAATAAAACGACAAGGGTGAAGTGGGGGAGAGGAAAACGAGAGGCAAATGGCAAATAATGTAATGCGGGAGATAAGGGTATGTGATGGGTACTTGGTATGTTGACTTTTGCGTAGACCTCCCCGGCAACGGCGCCAGAAATCCTTCTTGCTACCTCTTGAGCACTGCGTTGGTTTTCCCCGAAGAGGAAGGGATGATGCAGCAAAGTAGCGTAAGTATTTCCCTCAGTTTTTGAGAACCAAGGTATCAATCCAGTAGGAGGCTACGCGCGAGTCCCTCGTACCTGCACAAAACAAATAAATCCTCGCAACCAACACAAATAGGGGTTGTCAATCCCTATAAGGCCACTTATGAGAGTGAGATCTGATAGATATGATAAGATAATATTTTTCGTATTTTTATGATAAAGATGCAAAGTAAAATAAAGGCAAAGTAAACAACAAAGGAAATAACTAAGTAGTAGGAGATTAATATGATGAAGATAGACCCGGGGGCCATAGGTTTCACTAGTGGCTTCTCTCGAGAGCATAAGTATTCTACGGTGGGTGAACAAATTACTGTTGAGCAATTGACAGAATTGGGCATAGTTATGAGAATATCTAGGTATGATCATGTATATAGGCATCACGTCCGAGACAAGTAGACCGACTCGTGCCTGCATCTACTACTATTAGTCCACTCATCGACCGCTATCCAGCATGCATCTAGAGTATTAAGTTAAAAACAGAGTAACGCCTTAAGCAAGATGACATGATGTAGAGGGATAAACTCATGTAATATGATGAAAACCCCATCTTGTTATCCTTGATGGCAACAATACAATATGTGCCTTGTTGCCCCTACTGTCACTGGGAAAGGACACCGCAAGATTGAACCCAAAGCTAAGCACTTCTCCCATTGCAAGAAAGATCAATCTAGTAGGCCAAACCAAACTGATAATTCATAGAGACTTGCAAAGATAACCAATCATACATAAAATAATTCAGAGAAGATTCAAATATTATTCATAGATAGACTTGATCATAAACCCACAATTCATCGGTCTCAACAAACACACCGCAAAAAGAAGATTACATCGAATAGTTCTCCATAAGAGAGGGGGAGAACATTGTATTGAGATCCAAAAAGAGAGAAGAAGCCATCTAGCTAATAACTATGGACCCATAGGTCTGAGGTAAACTACTCACACTTCATCGGAGAGGCTATGGTGTTGATGTAGAAGCCCTCCGTGATCGATGCCCCCTCCAGCGGAGCTCTGGAACAGGCCCCAAGATGGGATCTCGTGGATACAGAAGGTTGTGGTGGTGGAATTAGATTTTTGGCTCCGTATCTGATCGTTTGGGGGTACGTAGGTATATATAGGAGGAAGGAGTACGTCGGTGGAGCAACAGGGGGCCCACGAGGGTGGAGGGCGCGCCCCCCTACCTCATGGCCTCCTGTTTCTTTTCTTGATGTAGGGTCCAAGTCTCCCAGATCATAATCTTCCTAAAAATCACGTTCCTGAAGGTTTCATTCCGTTTGGACTCCGTTTGATATTCCTTTTCTTCGAAACCCTAAAACAGGCAAAAAACAGCAATTCTGGCTGGGCCTCTGGTTAATATGTTAGTCCAAAAAATAATATAAAAGTGGATAATAAAGCCCAATAATGTCCAAAACAGTAGATAATATAGCATGGAGCAATCAAAAATTATAGATACGTTGGAGACGTATCACTGGGCGGCGGCGTCGAGGGTGGAGGCGGACGCAGTGGAGAAGCAGAGGAGGAAGAAAGGAAATGGGGCGCACTGTGCAGAAATCACCGGCCCATACGCCTTATATGAGCCCAATCTCCGAGTGAGTGACTTGTGGGCCTAGGCAATCCTGTCCAATCCCGCAACAGGCGCACTCGGTACATGGTGAAAAAGGAGGTGCGAGTATCGAGGAGCCCCTGCCTAATCCGCCTCGCTCACTGCGGTCCTCTCTGTCCCGTGCGCTTCCCCAAGTTTCGAATCCCGTGAGATCCGGAGATGGCAGTGCAGTCGATCACTCCAAAGATTTTATACCATATCAGCATTCGAAGCTTATCAGCGAAATTCACTCGACAACCTCGGAATGGATCAAGGCGACTGAAAATGAGGTCAAAGTTTCTATATGGTTCACCAATCCAAGTAAAACGCTTCCGAAGCATGAAAATTGGGTCGGAACCACCTTCAACTCCATCTCCACTCTAACCCTGAACCATTCGGGGGATAATGACGAGGACATGTACCTAGGGTAGGGTAATAGACCTGATCTAGACACACGTCCCAAGGACACTGCCCTACAGTCAAAGACATTCAAAGGACATCAAATTCTACCGGCTGAAATCACCTCAGGATGCAACTCACTCGACCATGAGTTCCACTCGGACAACCCAATTCTATTCGACCAGGATATAATCATTCGACCATATCAGAAACCACTCAGAGTACAGAAGATCTAAGGTCACTCTGGATGGCAACGGTCAGGTGTTCACTCCGTAGTCTTTATGATCATTTATATGACTTTAATGTTGACGGTAAGGTGGCTCGTCCGGCAGCACGCATACCCAGCAGGCCAATGGGGATCCGTCCCCAAGACGCCGCCTTGGGCTTCCGCGCCGGCGAGCCTGCCCAGTTGGCGTAGGGTGCATATACAAAGGGAAATCGAACAGGGAAATAACATGGATAGTACTGAAAGTGCTGCAGAGTTATGTTACATCAAATTGTTGTCGCGGTTCTAACTAGAGATAGCAATTGTCTTGGTTGTGAACCCGCGGCGGCAATGAGGAACGGGATGCCTAATCCCGGCGTTGGCCCTCCACCCTCAGAATTCTGCCGACACGGCTGATGATGGGCTTGATGCGCTCCCTGAGCGGCACGAGGTCGACACCCTCTGGCAAGCTCTCCAGCCCGGCGTCGAAGTCGAGGTCGGGGTACCTGTGCGCCATCTTGGTGAGAACCTTGGTCATGGCGCCCTGACAAAGCATCCGGGACTCCTCGTCCAGTGAGGCTGCCCGGTTGGCGTGGAGCTGCTCCAGAGCATGGACGACCTTCTCAAAGAACAAGGTGAGGGTGCAATGGGCGCTCACGCTCCGCTCCGGGGAATACCTCATGTCCGGCATCCCCATGGTGGCAAGCTGCGTGGTAGCCTAGTTGGCAACGGCGGCAAGGCGTTCGAGCCAACTGTTCTCGCCCGCCACATGATCGGTGAAGTTGAGGCCTTCATTCTGCCGCAACTGCTTCTCGCCCTCCAGCGCCTTGGCTAGGTTTCCCTCTCGAGTCTTGGCCTCCACCAACGCCTCCTCGAGACCCTTCAGCTTCAGCTTGAGATCCCCGATGGAGTTGTTGGCCTCGGCAAGCTCCCCAGCCTTGCCGATGACCGCACCCTGTGCCTCCGTCAGAGCACCGTTAAGTGTGTCCTTCTCCCGGGACAACTTTAACGCCTGTTCCGTCAGCCTGTGGCGCTCCTCCTCCAGCTCCTTCACCTGGCCAGCGTGAACCTGGGCCTGCGCATTGAGTGCCTCCTTGTGCCTCTGCTCCAGCTCACTGGTCTGCTGCGGGACAAGCTTCTCCACCTCGGCATCTTTGCCACGAAGTGTGGCGGCGAGCTTCTCCTCGCGTGCAGCAAGATCCTCCTCCTGGGAGTTCAACGCGGCCTCGCGCTGGGTCTGAACGGCCTTGGCCGAGTTCTTCGCCGCCTCCTAAGCTTTCTTGACGTCGGCAAGCTTCATGGTAAGCTCCACGTCGCGCCTGGCCTACTTGTCCTGGGCCTCCTTGAGCTTCTCGTGGGCCTCGCGGAACCAATCCCGCGCTTCGGTGACGCGCTCCTGGAGGTCCGCCTCCGCCTTCTCCACCATCGTCATCCTAGACTCAACCTTGTGCAGGCGGGCGCGATGGAGCGCCTGGAGCTTCCGGAAGTTGGCGCCCATGGCGTGGAGGAGCCGCCCTTCCTGCGAACTGCCGCCGCCAACGATTGGCTTGTCAACGACTTCGAGCCCGGCGGCGGCAAGCACCTCATCGTCGAACACCTCTCCTTCAACAGGCGTCCTGCTGCTCGACGCGCCCAGAAGGTGGACGAACAAGTCGTCGCTCACCCTCAGGTACTTGTCGGGGCCGGAAGCAGTAGAGGAGGAAGGCCGGTCACCAGCCTCCTCCTCCGTCTCCCCGGCAAGCCCCTTGCCGGCCTCTTCAGCGGCAGCCTTGTCGGCCTCCCCAGAACGCCCCTCGACGGCCTCCTCGGCAACGTCCTTGGCGGCCTTCTCGGCGGCGACCTTCTCGGCGTCCGCCTCGGCGGCCTTGGCGACACCCTCGACGACGACGTCCACGTCCTCTGGGTCCACCAAGGAGGAATCTGGGCGCCGAAGATAGGGGTGAGGCAAAGCCAAGACCAAGAACCGGAGAGAAGAAGAATCAGGGACAAAACGGCGAATGACTTACCGGTGCCGACACCCGGCTAGGAAACGGAAGTCCCCTCTCCGCCAACATTTGGCGTCGAGGCAAAGCCAACGGCGCCCAAGTTCTCTTCCTCCTCCTTCATGTGTGTGGGCTCGGTGATTGGCGCCCTTGTCGGGAACATCCCTCGGGGCGACGTGGTCGATGGGGGCAGCATGTTGGGAGTAGCCCCCTGTGGCTCCTCATGCTGCTGCTCCCCTCCTGCACACCTGGCAAGGTCAGCACCAAAGTGCCGCGCCCCTGACACATGTCGAAGAGAGAAGAATGATGAACTTACGCTGGGGGCTTTGCCGGGGGCTGCTGTCCGGGCTGCTCAATACCACCAAGGGGACCCTCGAAGTACCAGCCGGGGGTTGGCCACCCGCTGAGGCCTTGGCCCTTTTTGCTCTCTGGGCCAGTGTCTCCGCGTCCCTGCAAAGATGAAGACAAGTTAAGATCAATAACGCAGGTTGGGGAGGCAGAGATAATGGGGAGGAACCGGATGCTTACTCATCGTCCTCCTCCTCCTCTGATGTCTTCCTCTTCCTCCTCGGACTGAGGGATCCATAATCAAAGGTGATCCCCGCACCGATGTTTGCCGGAGGAGGGGAGGGAGGCGACGTCTGGGCATGCTTGGATGAAGAAGGAGCGGCCGTCTTCTTCTTCACCGCGACCTTCATCGGCTCCTTCGCCGCCGCGGCCCTCGTGTGGGGCCAGCACCCCTCCGAGGTCAGCTGTGGCTGCGCAGCCCTGCAGGGCCAGACCGGCTCACCGGAACTGGCCCGCCGCAAGACTCTCCCCCTCCCCGTAGGTGGCGTTGGGTTTGCGGCCTCGGCCTCCTCCGACGACGACTCGCCGGTCACATCCTCAACCAGAGGAGCCTCGGTGCCGGCACTGCTGGCTCCCCCGGCGGCCGCCGCCCACCAGGAGAGCTCCTCCTCCTCCACAGCCATCGCAGCCATGTACTCCACACTGCTGGCGCTGCCGGCCTCCCTAGAAAGTTGTGCCTCCCTCGCCCTGGTGGCGATGTAGTCCAGCTCCGCCTGGGTGGTGTCCATGACAAGCAGTTGCTCGGCGTTGGCATCGACGTACCCTTCGTGCAGGGTGTCAAAGAACTGCTGCACTTCGACATCCTCTGGCTCCTTCCAGCTTGGGTCAGGGCCATGCGCGTTGCAGTCCGGCATCATGGCAATGATCTCGGACCGACGCGAATTGTTGCACAACGGGACCATCCATGTTGGTAGCTTGAACAACGGCCCCTTGAGGACCTTGCCGGCCTTTGCGGTGGCCCTTGCAACCTTGCCGGTCTGCTCAACCTCGCTGTCGCGGCCCACGTCAAGCTGGAAGAGCCGCTGGCAGAAATGGGCGTGCTCCATCACCGTAAAGTTGTGGTCGAGGCCGGGGCGAAGTCGCATGATGTCAGCGGGGTTCGTGAAGAGCCAGGCTGGCCTCCCCTTGTTATGCAACGGAGCAATCCGGCGGCGGATGAAATCCGCCCCGATCATTTCAAGGGTGAGCCCGGCCTGGGTAAGCCGGAGAATCCTGGTGATGGCAACCGTGAGCTTCCCGTCGGCAGCATCAACGTTGCTCCAATCGCTGTCGCGAACCAGCGGCACCCGACGAACTTTGCAGAACGTCGGCGGGTCCTTCTCTTCAATCCAGCACCACCAGCCCCGCCATTCCTCCCACCTCTCCTTCATGGCGCCGTCCGGGTATGCCCCTTTGGATCTTGGGATCCAAGTGACGCAACCAGAGACGGCACTCCCCGGCTGGATCCAAGGGAAGAAATAGTGGCGGAAGAGCGCCGTGCTGGGGTGTACTCCGGCAAAGCCTTCGCAAAGGTGCTCAAAAAGGGCCATGCACGCCACCGCATTCAGAGTAAAATCCAAGAGATGGAAGCCGAAGGTGTGCATGATTTCGCTGAAGAAATCGGAGAAGGGAGGGCAGAGCCCGCAAGAAAGGTAATCAACGAAGAAGGGGTACCGATTTGAGGCAGGGTCGGCGCAGGCGGCGGGGATGACGCGCATGGCCGGGTGCCCCGAATTATCCCCCCCCCCCCCATCTTCACTCCCCACAGGGGCCTGAAGAAGTCCCGAAGCTCCAACGCGTCGACGGTCGAGGGGAAGAAGAAGGCAGATTGCGTCCGTTGCCCCGACAGCGCGCTCTCCGGCGGCTCCACAGCCCCAGCATCCTTGGCCATCCCCTAGCCCCTGAAGGAGGAGGGAGGACCGGAGAGCAGCAGAAGCACAACGGCGATGAGCGGAGGCATAGCTTGGAGAAGAAGAGGGAGACAGGCGGAGGTTTTCGAGATTTGGGTCGCGCGAAGGGTACAAGGAACAGTGCGCCCGCGGTTATCCCTTTTTATGGGGAAGCCGCGGGTCGCACTGCCCATTTACTGCGATGTGGCACATGCGTGTGGAAACCGCCCCACGCATGCCGCCCACGTCACGCACGCCCCTCCACCTCGCGTCGCGCGTGCGGGTCGTGGGAAGCATAGCGCGCAAAAAATCTTACCACGGTAAAAACCGCCCCGCCTGCCCACGCACCGTCTTGGGCCTGACCCAACAACGTGTCGCGCTTATGTGTGGCCCAGGCCCGGGGGCTCCTGTTGGTGTACAAAACTAGGGGCACATTTTTGTACCCCTTTACCTGTGCACGGGCAGTCAGAGCCGCACCCATGAGCACACCAAGCAGAGCAAGGGAGGTAAGCCAAGGTAAGACCGAAGCCCAAGACGAAGCAAAGCAACGACAAGGACCAAGGCCACGAATATCAGATGGGCAAAGCTGGTTTCCCCGGCAAGGACCCTTGCCGGGGCAGCCTCAGCGACCCCGGCAAGACCCTTGCCGGGGCAGCTCGCCCACGCCAGCCGAGCGAGCCACCCTCGAGCCCACCAACACTCGAAAAATGCATTGGACAGGGCTCGGGAGGCACCTCTGTGGTGGCATGTAGATCTTCGTGAAGACAAAGAATAGTCAAGATCAAATGAGGATAGGAAGGCAGCCATCCTTGCCGAAGAAACCCACAAGACCCCCAGCAAGATCCTTGCCGGGGACGCCTGCACGCCACGGCAAGACCCTTGCCGGGCCACCCGGCAAGGCCCTCGCCAAGCGCACCAGCAGGGCCACCGTCAGGCCCGCACCAGCCAAGTCTCCGCCGCCGTTTGCATGCAGCTGCCGACCCAACCAGCTGGGCAGGCACCTACGTGGCGACATGCAGCCCTTCGTGGAGGCTCCACCACCGCGCCACCTCAGCTGCCTGCCTACCTACATGGCACCGCATGCATCGCTGGCCAGGGCGCATGTCGAAGCTTGAAGGAGCGGTGACGGACGGGACGGGCCTCGCCCACGTCCCCGATAAAGTGGAGGGACACCTAAGCCTCGCATTTAATGCGCTTCGTCCTGTAATACCAGGATAACCTCGCAACACTGTTACCTTTCCACCTCCTGTGTGCCACTGTGGCAACCCCTTTTTCTATAAAAGGAGGCCCAAGGCGACGAGGAGGGGGATTCGGCTTTTTGGAGCTCGTTACACCCCGTAGCTAGTTCAAGAACTCAGAATACATCCACCAAAGCAGGACTAGGGTTTTACGCATCCTCGTGGCCCGAACCTGGATAGACGAACTGCATGCTCTCTGTTAGACCCGCTCATCTCTCAACCCCGTGCCCCACAACCGCAGTAGGGATTCTTGTGGTCCCATAGGTGTCGTTCCCCACCGACATTTTCCTACCAATCTACCCCCCTAGGAGCATGCGCGTAATACTTGGTTTTTGATGACTTATAGATTTTTGCAATAAGTATGTGAGTTCTTTATGACTAATGTTGAGTCCATGGATTATACGCACTCTCACCCTTCCATCATTGCTAGCCTCTTCGGTACCATGCATTGCCCTTTCTCACCTTGAGAGTTGGTGCAAACTTCGTTGGTGCATCCAAATCCCGTGATACGATACGCTCTATCACACATAAACCTCCTTATATCTTCCTCAAAACAGCCAACATACCTACCTATTATGGCATTTGCATAGCCATTCCGAGATATATTGCCATGCAACTTTCCACCGTTCCGTTTATTATGACACGCATCATCATTGTCATATTGCCTTGCATGATCATGTAGTTGACATCGTATTTGTGGCAAAGCCACCATTCATAATTTTTTCATACATGTCACTCATGAGTCATTGCACATCCCGGTACACCGCCGGTGGCATTCATATAGAGTCATATCTTATTCTAGTATCGAGTTGTAATCATTGAGTTGTAAATACACTACAAGAAAGTTGTTAATTTGTGACAGTCACTGTCCGTCACAGACATGACAAAAACCGTCAAGCATGGCTCCGCGTGACGATCCTACAATTCGTCATGTATATCGCGCCATAATTTGCCAACCCGTCCATCCTTGACGGATTTTGGTTTCCGTCATGATCCATGACGGTCTTTCTCCGTCATCGATCTGCCCCTAGGCCCGTTCGGCCCGCCCAAGGCCCGATCCTCTGTGACGGACTGTTCCATCACGGATTTACATGACGTGTAGTAAGATGAGTCCCATGTGGCGCCAACGTGGGTCTGACGTGGCGCCAGAGTGGGTCTGACGTGGCGCCAGCGTGGGTATGATGTGGCGTCGTGCAAGCCCATGTAGCATTCAGCCCAATATGGTCTGGCCCATTTATTTCTGTATGGCCAGGCCTATTAGCCCATTTTACCGTAGCCTGGTTGGCCCGTTTGTTTTGGGCTGACCCATTTCTACTTGTTCAATATTCACATCGGCCCGTCAAAATTACAGGCCACTCATGTTTTTTGTTTAACCACAAAGTCCGTTTCCAGGCCCACTTCGTCCGGCCCGTTAGTGTTTATTCAACTCGGCCCGGCCCATTTTTGTTTTTACGCACAATGTGTGCTAACATTGAGCTTACATATCAAGATCCACTAACATCAGAAGAAAAAGGCACAAAATCACAAAGATAGAAAAAAGACACAGCATCAGAAAGCACAAGTAACATTGGGCTTACATCTCCACATGCACTGAACATGGAGCAACAAAATGCAACAAGTTTGCTTCCAACAGTGTGCAGTTTGCACAACAAAAGCATTACAAAATAAGAAGGTTGGTTCCAACGGTATATTGCATTCACATGGCTTCCATGCATCAAGTAGAGAAAGACACCGATCTTGGGCTCAAACAACTTACCCTTGAGCTGATCTTGGTTGCAACTGACTTAGCAAAAAGTCTAGTTTTGCATCCATCGCAGCTTGCTTCTTCCTGTTCTCCTCATTTCTCTTCCTATGCTCCTCGTCTTGCCTGGTCCTTGCTTCTTTGGACTCCTTCAACAGCTTGGTCAAGGTGTCAACACGTGCCCGAAGCTCAACATTGTCCCTCTTCTCCGTTGCCACTTCTGCACTGGATCTCGCATGGACATGCTGGATCCCCACATGCTGAAGAAACCTTGGCTTCTTAGTGTGCTTAGCAAGCACTTCAGCTACAGCCTCGGTTGCAGAGTTTGATTCCTGACCATCTTCTGTAGGTTGAGAGGCCTTGTTTTCCATCTCGGTCTAGCAATGCAAGCAACAATCATGGTTATAAGACGGCTTAAGCACAAGTAGAGAAGACGACATCAACAAGCTTACATATATCGTCTTTGTAAGGAAATCTATCATGTATCCTTTACAACTAGACATTTGTGATAACAGTTAGACTAATCTTTTTCCTGTGTGGAGGTGATTCAGGTTATTCATATATACTATCATCTACAACAAAGTGGACTATTTCCTAAATTAACTACAAGTGAGTAATGTTTAAGTCAAATTATTTTTGGAAGTAAATCTCTAAAATATATATACTAAAAGATAAGACAATATATATATACTAAAAGATAAGACATTGAGGATGGCCAAAATTGCAATATACAGGCATGTTTGGATTCTGCCCAAGTTGGCCGTGCGAACGCGAGGGCGAGCCAAAATATTGGCAACCGTTTTGGCCGCCCGAACTTGGCCAGCTCATTTGCGAGAAATTGAAATACACAGCGGAATGGAGCATGGGCATGCCAAATTATTGGCTGCAATCCAAGCAATGCCCAAGAATCTGGTCAACGCCAATTTTTTTGGCTTCGCAAGCTGGGGCATCCATCCAAACAGCCTCATAAAGCCAAATATTATATTAATACAAAACTCTATAATTTTAGGTGGCTGATCAAGCACATGTCAAAGTGATTATGTGATTTTATTAAAGTCATTTCATCTAGCCACACATAAAACAAAAACTGATGTTTTTCAATCGCTTCAAATCATATCAGTTGTCTGAAAAAGGGTACAATCATACAGGATAGACTATTACAAGATAGTTAAGTGAACATGTTAACATTTTCAATTAAGATACGCCGACATTTGATTATTAGTTTTCAATCAGGTAAAGTGACTCAAACAATATTAGTTCTGGCCATGCAGAAAGGTAAAAATTGATGGTTGATAGTCTTTTGAAGCTGACTTACAATTGCAGCTTGCACGACATTAGTGTAGCTTTTCTTTTTCTTGCTGTAGTGACACTCCTTGAACAAATCCAATGCAGTGGGTTCTTTATCTTTGTATTTGTCGCCCTGGAAACAACAAATATGAAGGCAAGGGAGCATCATACACAGTTACTACATGGACGCAATAGTTTACATGAACCTATGGTCATGAATATTTCTCATGACAATGCACATCCAGAGCCACATGTTTGACTTACCAGATTATCACAATGCATCGGATAGCTGCGCGCGCCAGTAGTTTGGTGAAACTTAACTTGAGCTCGATTATTTTTTTTAATTTCACATATCCCCTACATCAATAGACCGAGTACATGTAAGGCACACTTTCTAGATTAGCATATAGAAGGCGAGAGATTGGTCTCGAGGAAGAAACATACCATCTTTTTGGGATCCTTCCAGCTTTCCACCAGCTCATTCGACTGCTCATCAGTCATCAAGGGGACAGGAGAAGTTCTCGTCACCAAATGGAGTGGGTGAGGGTCAAAAAACTCTTTCTTGAGCCTATATCGTTGTTGGCGAGTCGCACGTTTCAGCATTTCAGTACAAGCCTTCCTAACTGGCACAGCATCTACGTCCATCTGAAACTTGTTCTAGTCCGATGAAAAAACATGTGTAAGTATCATGATTGCACATAATTAATACAATAGCACAAAATTGACAGGTTGATAGCCATTAGAGGGAGAAAGGCCTAGACTATGTACTTACACCAACTTTGCCTACAAAGTTCCTGAAGATCCCATCTCGGACATGTCCATCTGGGTCCTTGTAATCCTTCCAGCGCTTAAACACAGGCATATGGTGTCTGACTATGACATTGCATTCAATTGCAAACTTTGTAGCAAGAAGAGGTGCCTCCGGCCTTATCCTCCCTTCTGGAATGACAAGCGGTAGTTTGCCCTGCCGGTGTCGAGTGATCCTTTCCAGGCCTTTTCCCAGATTAGGGCCCCTTTCCCTTGGCTCTTCATAGGATTGTGGACCTACAAAGAAAGTAAAATCAAGAATTGGATACAATTAGACCGTAATTACAAAGTATAGAAGTGTACTAATAAATGGAGAACATCTTTTCAAAAGGAGAAAGTGTAACAACAGGAATTAAGCTCACAAAAAGCCAAGACAATATACTGGTAACCATATGGCGGCAACAATTAAATGGAATATTACTGTTCACGTGTTATCTATCATGTTGGTGTGTTTCTCATTGTTACAAATGCACAGGTTACCTGGAACTAAAGACACGGTTCGAGCAGATTTCGACAAGGCAATATCTTCAGCAAAGACAGAAGAAGAGAAAACTAAATCATGATTTCAGATTAGACCATAAGCTGTCAGGTCTGTACATATCTATATTCAATGAGTATATGGATATAATCCATTGCCAGAAACACACTTTTAAATTACGAAGTAAGTAAATTGTCCTTATTTAAATATTGTGATTTTAATAAATGAGCAATGGAGTTGTCCTTGAGAATATCATCGTCCTACAGCACTGGAATGACTCATAAAAAATTATGCGCACATATGGTATAAATTAAGCTTAGTAATACACATGAAGTTGCAGTCAATAAGATAAAAAATTATGGTTTATATTAAGTATAGTTTAGACAGCAAGATGCATAGAACAATAGATTGAACAAGAAGTTTAACTCTAATAGATGCTACAAAGATTCAGGTTATAACATGCCTTCAGAGTTATTGTTAGGTTGGGTTTCCTGATTTGGTTGGGCACTACCACCAGCTTCGGTGGCCATCTCATTGTGACCACTACCACCAGCTTCGTTGGCCATCTCATTGTCATCATCACGATGGGCAATAAGATCAGCTCCATTGGCAATCTAGTTGTCATCATCACAATGTGCAGGGTCATCATCTTTTTAGAAAAAATCATCTACTGAGTATGTTCATCATGCAATCCGAGCTAATTGACTAGGCTAGCAATTCAAAATAAAAAACATAGTAAGGAAATTTCCTTCAACACCATGGTCATCAAAGTTGGGAATAATTTCTTCAGCTTGGCGGGCACAAGCCACAGAAGCAGTTGGCTTATCGATGACACTTGGTGTTTGATGTTTAGGATCCAACATCTCCTCACTTTGAGTACTTGCATCAGCATCTTGTAATAGAGCTTTCTTTGACCTTGTGACTCGTGAATTAGTAGGGATGTCCGCATGAACTCTCTTAGGAGGCCGAGGCTTGACTCCACCAGGGGGCATGGCCGCAGATCTTTTATTACTAGTTTTCTGACTAGTCTTCTTACAGCCCTGATAGATATGAAGACATGGTTTAATCAACAAACAGTAACAAAATTCTGCTGCAATGGCAAACATGCAACATATCTAAGCAATGAATGACTAGATGGAGGAATTTAGCACCTTAGAGTTTGAGCTAGCAGCAGGTGTGGACTGCAGTGCTTCTATTTCATCTACTAAACTATCATCGGACGATTCTCCTTCACTGGTATTGTCCTCGTTAGGATAGTACTCAGCTTCAGAATCATCAGAACTATGCTTGGGATATTTTTTTTCCAGGTGAAATGACAGTTTTGGCTGCAAACAGTGTTGATAGTGCAGGAATTCCGAGTGATTGCAGCACTGAATTGTTCCTTATGCATATTTTGATGCGCGACTCTTCCAAAGGATGCATCGGTGGTTCTAAGATGAGTGAACACATGAACAAGAATTACTATGTGTAAAATCTGTACTTAATAACAAATTACTACTTTTGTTATTAATTTGGCAAGAATATGTGACCCAAATCTACACTTGACAGCACAAGACCCTTATTTCAAATGTACGGCCAGAACTCTAATGAACAAGAAACACTAGCAATTGAAATCAAGCACAAGCAAAAGGCTTTTACCACATATCCTTTAGACATACATATGCATGAACAATAAATAGGCAGGCGTGGGGTGGGTTAAGAAGGTATACCTGCTATCTTTCGTCCTCGGGGTCTCTTCGCAGCAGTCTTCTTCCCCATCGGTGTGGCAGATAGGTCCTTGAAGCAGCGCAGTGTGGTGGCGGCGACAACTTGTTCTAGGGTTTAGTGGAGCGGAGGGGAGGGGGAGGGAGGTCTTGATCGGTAGTTGGGGTGGGTTAGGGACCAGTGGTGGAGGCGAAAGAGCAAGGGGAGTCGTGCTCAGCAGTGGCGCGGTGTGGTGGCGGCGACCCTTATTCTAGGGTTTGGTGGAGGCGGGTGGTAGGGGGAGAGGGGGTCCTGACCAGTAGTGGAAGAGGATGGGGAAGGAGAGGGAGGGGATTCGTGCTCTGCAGCAGAGGTGGAAGGGGAGGAAGGGGAGGGAGGGAAGCTGAGCTCGGCGGTGGAGGAGGTGAAGCCGTGGCCGGAGATGGGAGAGGAAGGGGAACGGGAGCGAGGAGATTTGGTGATTTGGCGATTTGTGGGTGAGGGTTGGTCGTGCGGTGGGGGTTAGGAATTTTGTGTGTGTCAAATTACTAATATGCCCTTCATATGGTAGTGGTGGATGAATGGATATGTGTAATTTCTGGTCAAATTCTTTTTGCTCATGCACATATTCATATTGATATCCTGAAGTAAAATTAACTCCATGCCCAAAATCATCAACACCATAGGCTTCTTCATCTGAAAAACCTACATTTCTTGGTTTCCGATTAAATATTGTTTCAACATCATCCATGTACTTGGAGCAAAATGGCAGGCATTCATCTGCAATATATGCCTCAGCAATCGAACCTTCTGGTCGCGCCCTATTCCTCACATAGCGCTTTAAAGTATATAGCCTTCTTTCAACTGGGTACATCCACCCATATTGTACGGGACCTCGAAGCAATGCCTCTTCAGGTAAGTGTACGGCAAGGTGCACCATCACATCAAAGAATGCAGGCGGGAAAATTTTCTCAAGCTTGCACAAAATTATAGGGATTTCCTTCTTCATTTCAGCCAAGACATCCCTATTAAGAGTTTTGCTGCATAGTTCTCTGAAAAACTTGCCTAACTCAGCTATTGCTTCATATATATCATTGTCCAAAAATCCTCTCATGTCGGTGGGTAAGATTCTCTGCAAAAGAATGTGACAATCATGTGTTTTTAGGCCTTGTACCTTGGTTCCATCAGCACTTGTCCATCTTGAGATGTTGGAAGCAAACCCATCCGGAAACTTTAACTCTCATAAAAATTGACAAAATGCAACCACTTGTTCTTTGGACAAGGTATATCGGGCCCGAGGCATCACATATGAGTCTCCCTCCTTCCTCAATTGTAACTCTTCTTTAATATTCAAATCTTTCAGATCAATCCTAGCATTAAGTGTGTCCTTTGTCTTACCCTCCAGATTCAGAATTGTCCCAATGAGGTTTTCACAAATGTTTTTCTCAATGTGCATGACATCAAGATTGTGTCTCAGGTTCAACTTTGCCCAATACTTCAAATCCCACAAACAAACCCTCCGGCCCCAAATTGGCACATGATCCTTCTTGCTGCCCAGGTCAGAATGCTTCCTTTTCCTACTTTCTTGGTGTCTCCCAGGTCTAACCTTCTCCAATTCTGCTTGCAACTCTTTCTCAGAGAATTTACCTGGCTCATCATTGCTTTCATGAAGACCAACAAATTCATTGTTTCTCCGTAAACGATGACCCCTTGGAAGGAAACGGTAGTGACCAATATACCCAATTTTACTCCTTAGGTTGTAAGAAAGAGGGTGTTTATCACAATGAATACATGCAAAATAGCCTCTTGTGGTACGCCCTGAAAGAGTGCTCAGAGCTGGGTAATCGTGAATGCACCATAGAACTGCAGCATGAAGATCAAACATTTTTCCACTAAGAGCATCATATGTACGCACACCCTCCCAGAGCTCAAGTAATTCTTCTACAAGTGGTTTCAGAAAGACATCGAAGTGCTTGCCAGGTGATTTGGGACCAGGAATCAGCAAAGCCATCATAAAATTTGACTGATCCATGCATGCCCAAGGTGGAAGATTGTATGGTATAAAAAATACATGCCACATACTATAGGTTGTGTTAAAATTTCCAAAAGGATTGAACCCATCAGTGGCAATGCCAAGCCTAAAGTTTCTGGCATCTTTTGCAAATTCTGGAAATTTTTCATCAAAATCTTTCCATGCATCACCGTCTTTTGGATGACTCAGTTCCTTCTCATTGGACTACCTCTTTAGCTCATGCCATTGTGCTTCTTCTGCACCTTTTTTGGAAAGAAACATCCTCTTTAGCCTAGGCACCAATGGAAAATGCCTCAACACTTTCTGTGGAATCTTCTTTCTAGCAGGGGCTTTCCACCTTGATAGTCCACAAACTGGGCAGTTGTCAAGATTGGCATATTGCTTTCTGAACAGAATGCAATTATTCAAGCACACATGTATAGACTCGTACCCAAGGCCTAATTCCTTTAGAAGATTCTTTGCTTCCTTATACGATTTTGGGAGTGTATTGGGTTCACGGAATGCTTCGGCTAATAGTTTTAAAATTTCAGTAAATGCACTATTTGGGATCCTATGGTATGACTTCAAGTGAAGAAGCTTTACCACAAAGGATAACCTTGAAAACTTGGTACAGCCATGATAAAGCTGTCGTTTTGCCTCCTTCATCACATTCTTCAAAAAAGACTCATTCTCAGAAGGGTTTCCACCATTGTTAGCATCTTGATTTTCAGTTTCACTCTGAGCTTGTTCTACTACTGTGCGTAGGTCTTCAAACATCTCTTCAAACCGGTCAGCGCCATTGTCACCATCCTCAGTGTCATGCACATCAACAGGATGTTCAATAACATCTACATCAAAGTCTTCTCCATGATATATCCAGCGAGTATATGTACTTTCCATGCCATACGTTAGCATGTGCGTGTTCGCAACGGTCTGATGCTGGTAGTTATGATTAAGGCATTTTCTACATGGGCAGAGTATTAGATCATCCTCATTGAATTTCTCTTGAATGAATTTCATAAATTCTTTGACACCTTCGATGTACTCACGGGAAAACAATGTACCATGAATCCAACGTCTATCCATATGCACTGCAGAAAAAGAACCAACTCAATCAAAGGTTTACCCCGGCCATCAAATTAAAATGTACAATATAGAAAACTAAAATATGTTCAGAATTATAATTATACTGCTTCACACTATAGTGAACACAGTTCATCAAAAGATTTTTCTTTTGCTCTAACAAAGGAACATTCACCACTTGACGATATTTCATTGATTATTCCACATTAAAGAGGTCTACAAATCCGTAGTACACATTTTGTACACACCTGTTTGCACAAAATGTTTGTACAAGGGTAATGATCTTGGGTAGTTGGATGCAAGGAAATTTATAGGCATGATCCTCTCATAATTTACTTACTATAAACTCATCTTGTCTCTTGGTGTAGGGTTGATTTAGTTATAAAATTTTAAAACAGAGGAATACATGTCCTTTGGACCACCCCAAAACAGAGGAATACATGTCCTAGATCTTGAGATGTTAATTCATCAGCTTTGCTGGATGAAGGCTGAAACTGTAGTAGGAATCACAGCTCATGTAAAAAATGTTGCTGATATAAAGTGCACAAAGTTATTTACAAATTGTGTAACTTCATTGCCGTGGCAAAGGATTCAATGGGCCACCGTGCTGATTTTTGGCCGTGGCAGATTATGAAATCCAAATTATCTACTCAAGCTGTTGTTGATTTATCAGTTTATATCTTTCTGAAAAGCTGAAGCTAGCAGGACCAACAGCTCATGTATCATACCTCTAGATCTAGATAGACTGAAACCTAAAGCGAAAAAGTTCACCCAGCAGGGAGATGAATCCCAGAAGCATTTGCTCTGCATCATACCTCTAGATCTAAATAGGCTGAAACATAAAGGGAAAAAGTTCACCCCAAATTCTGAAGGGGAAAATTGCAAATCAGAATATTTAGTCAACAAATCCTGAAGGAGAGAGAGAGAGATGATTTCTGCCGGATACCGCTCGCTCCTGGCTGACGTTGATGTAGGGAAATAACGGGGACTTGTTCGGTGAGCAAGTGCGGGCAGCGACTGGCTTGTCCGTGCGGCGGCTGGATTGTTGGCGTGGCAATGGCGGGCAAACGCTGGCTTGTCGATGCAGCAAGGGCGCCCAACGGCGAGGCAAGAGGCTGAGATGGACCACCCCGCCGGATCTAACCACCCTCGCCCGGGCAGGCATCGGTGGCACTGGCAGCGGCGGCGATGGTCGACGGAATTTGGAGGATTGAGAATGGGGAAAAGAAAGTCTCCACTACTTTTTTACGGGAAGCAACATAATGCAAAATACATTATCATGTGTCCAATGGCACCCACACGTATCCTCATAGTTTTATTTTCTTGAGTTGGTCTGACCGACATGTGGACCAACGAATGGGCATGTACGCCACATAAGTAGGAGCACAATCCGTGACGATCCGGATGGTGTATATTAAAAAAATGCTAGGCCCGACTAAGCCCGCTTGGTCAATCTGCGACGGATTCTGTGACGGTAGCCCGACGTCCATCATCAAGGGCCCGCTGTTTTTGGGCCCAACCACGGCTTACAAATCAGTGACGGTAGTCGTGACGGGTCATGGTTTTCCGTCATAATTCGTGACAGATTCTAGGAATGTCAGCACGAATCCGTCATGGATTAACAGGTTTCTTGTAGTGATAAATAGAAGTGTGATGATCATCATTAATAGAGCATTGTCCCAAACAAATAAAAAAAGAAAGGCCAAAAAAGGCCCAAAAAAGAGAATAAAAAGGGGCAATGCTACTATCCTTTTTCCACGCTGGTGCTTCAAAGTAGCACCATGATCTTTATGATAGAGAGTCTCTTGTTTTGTCATTTTCATATACTAGTGGGAACTTTTCATTATAGAACTTGGCTTGTATATTCTAACAATGGGCATCCTCAAGTTCCCTAGGTCTTCATGAGCAAGCAAGTTGGATGCACACCCACTTAGTTTCTTTTGTTGAGCTTTCATACATTTATAGCTCTAGTGCATCTGTTGCATGGCAATCCCTACTCCTTGCATTGACATCAATTGATGGGCATCTCCCTAGCCCATTGACTAGCCGCATCGATGTGAGACTTTCTCCTTTTTTGTCTTCTCCACATAACCCCCTTCATTATATTCTATTCCATCCATAGTGCTATATCCATGGCTCACGCTCATGTATTGCATGAAAGTTGAAAAAAGTTTGAGATGACTAAAGTGTGAAACAATTGCTTGGCTTGTCATCGGGGTTGTGCATGAGGAGAGGATTCTTGTGTGATGAAAATGGAGCATGACCAAACTATATGATTTTGTAGGGATGAACTTTCTTTGGCCATGTTATTTTGAGAAGACATGATTGCTTAGTTAGTATGCTTGAAGTATTATTATTTTTATGTCAATATTAAACTTTTATCTTGAATCTTTCGGATCTGAACATTCATGCCACAATAAACAAAAATTACATTGAGAAATATGTTAGGAAGCATTCCACATCAAAAATTCTGTTTTTATCATTTACCTACTCGAGGACGAGCAGGAATTAAGCTTGGGGATGCTTGATACGTCTCCAACGTATCTATAATTTTTTGATTGTTCCATGCTATTAAATTATCTGTTTTGGATGTTAATGGGCTTTATTTTACACTTTTATATTATTTTTTGGACTAACCTATTAACCGGAGGCCCAGCCCAAATTGTTGTTTTTTTGCCTATTTCAGTGTTTCGTGGAAAAGGAATATCAAACGAAGTCCAAACAGAATGAAACCTTCGGGAACGTGATTTTCTCAACAAACGTGATCTAGGAGACTTGGAATGGGCGTCAAGAAACAATCAAGGAGGCCACGAGGCAGGGGGCGCACCTACCCCCCTGGGCGAGCCCTCCACCCTCATGGGCCCCTCGTTGCTCCAACGACATACTTCTTCCTCCTATATATATCCACGTACCCCCCAAACATCCAGGAGCACCATCATAGACAACTTCTGGATTTTGCCGCTAAAGGAAATTTTACTGAACTTGTTGCAAACGCTGCCTATGAAATTTTGGAAGGGATTTTGGGAATTCCTCTTCAAAATAAGGGGTTTTCTTTTATCCCTGAGGGAGTTCAAATGTTGGATAAACTTAGTGATTTGCATAAACATATGGTTGAAATACAGAAATATAACAAACACCTCAATGGTAGTATCAATCGCATGAATACCCTGATTACTCTTTGCAACAAGCGATTGGATATTTTGGATCTTAAGATGGTTTCTTTCCCGGAGAATTTAGGGAAGCGTAAAGAGCCTCCCGGGTTTGAGAAAACCCTTAAAAAGTTTCCAAAACTTCGGAAGACAAAACTTAGATCCTTGCTTTATGCCTAGCTAAGGGCGTAAAACTATAGCGCTTGTTGGGAGGCAACCCAATGAATAAAATTTATTTTTGCTTTTTGCTTCCTGTTCTTGTGTGTTAGCACAATTATGATACTGTTATGATTGTGTTTTTTATGTTTTAATTAGTGTTTGTGCCAGGTAAAGCCTTTAGGATCTTCTTGGGTAATAGTTGTTTGATCTTGCTGAAAAAACAGAAACTTTTACACTCACGAAATTAATTTTCAGTTTTTTCCAAAGAGTGATAAAATACCAATTCCACTTGAAGTAGATCAATATACAAATTTCTCAGGTCTCCCTAAATTTTCAGATTTTTTGGAGTTACAGAAGTATTCGAAATAGTCAGATTGCTACAGACTGTTCTGTTTTGACAGATTCTGTTTTCTTTGTGTTGTGTGCTTATTTTGTTGGCTCTATGGTTTTTCTTTGATGAGTTTTTTCCATAGAAAAGTTGGAATACAGTAGATATAATACAAAAACAAAATATGAATTGGTTTGATACAACACTTATAGTAGTGGTTTATTATTCTTATACTAACGGGTCTCACGAAGGTTTTGTTGACTTTTGTGTGATTGAAGTTTTCAAATTTTGGGTTATCTTACGATGGATGAAGGAAGGATGGAAGAGCCTAAGCTTGTGGATGCCCCCGAGTGGCATCCCCGCTTTCTTCCAACAACTATCGGTATTTTACTCGAGACTATATTTTTATTCGTCACATGATATGTGTTTTGCTTGGAGGATCTTGTATGATATGTGTCTTTACTTGTTTTATTTTGTGTTTTAAGTCATCAATCCTTGCTGGACACACCTATTTGAGAGATCCAAAATTATGTAATGACTTGTTAGAATTGCTCTCTATGCTTCACTTAAATTCTTATGAGCAATGGACTTGCTCTAGTGCTTCACTTATATCTTTTTGAGCACGGTGTGCTTAGTATTTTTGAAGAAATACTCTTTTTCTTCACTTAGATTTATTTGAGAGTTAGTAAAATTTTGAAGAAATTCTCTCTTGCTTCACTTAAATTATTTTGAGAGAAAGAAATATTATGCTCATGATCTTCACTTATATTTGTTTGAGCTTATGAAAAGCAACACATGAAAATTAGCCCCAAAGTGATAGATATCTATCCAAGAAGGATAAAGAAAAGAAAATGTCATGAAGATCATTGGACAAAATAAACTTGATTCTTAGTAATAGTTTTGAGATATGATGATGTGGTATGTGAGTTATGTTGATGAGTAATTATGCTCTAGTAGGAATATTGGTGTTAAGGTTTGTGATTCCCGAAGCATGCACATATAGTCTCTCGTTATGCTATGATATTGGAGCATGATTTATTTTTTATTGTCTTCCTTATGAGTGGCGGTCAGGGACGAGCGATGGTCTTTTCCTACCAATATATCCCCCTAGGGGCATGCGTAGTAGTACTTTGCTTCGAGGGCTAATAAACTTTTGCAATAAGTATATGAGTTCCTTATGACTAATGTGAGTCCATGGATTATACGCACGCTTACCTTTTCGCAATTTGCTAGCCTCTACGGTACCGTGCATTGCCCTTTCTCACATTGAGACATGGTGCAAACTTCGCAGGTGCGTCCAAACCCCGTGATATGATACGCTCTATCACACATAAGCCTCATTATATCTTCCTCAAAACAGCCACCATACCTACCTATTATGGCTTTTCCATGGCCATTCCGATATATATTGCCATGCAACTTCCACCGCTTCCGTTTGATGACTTGAGCATTCACTGTCATATTGCTTTGCATGATCATATAGCTGACATAGTGTTTGTGGCTCAGCCACCGTTCATCATTTTTCATACATGTTACACTAGATCATTGCACATCCTGGTACATGCCAGAAGCATTTATATAGTCATATTTTGTCATAGGTATCGAGTTGTAATTTTTGTTTCTTTTGAGTTATAAGTAAATAGAAGTGTGATTATCATCATTAATCATTTTTAGAGCAGTGCCCCAGTGAGGAAAGGATGACGGAGACTATGATTCCCCCACAAGTCGGGATGAGACTCCGGACAATGAGAGAAAAAAAGGGGGGAAAGAAACATAGAAAGAAAAAAAAGAAAAAGGAAAAGAAAAAATGGAAAAAGGAAAAAGGAAAAAAATTAAATAAACAAAGAGAGAAGGGGCATTGTTAGTATCCTTTACCACACTTGTGCTTCAAAGTAGCACCATGTTTTTCATATGGAGAGTCTCCTATGTTGTCACTTTCATATACTAGTGGGGATTTTTCATTATAGGATTAGATGCACGCCCACTTAGTTTTCATATTGAGCTTTCATACACTTATAGCTCTTAGTGCATTCATTGCATGGCAATCCCTACTCCTCACGTTGATATCGATTGATGGGCGTATGTAAAGCTAGGTTGTAGAAATTTAGCAACAATGTAATTAGCATAGTCAGCATACGAAGGAGTACTATTAGCAACATTTATTGCAGCTAACTGCTCATCAGGAAAACTATCATCAGTAGGTAGTGGGTAATCAAGCACATTTTCAAGCCTAGACAAATTATCAGCAACGGGGTTCTTGGCTCCTTTTCTATCAATGATATGTAAATAAAATTCTTGTAACAAGAGAACCCAACGAATAAGTCTAGGTTTAGCATCTTTCTTTCCCATAAGATATTTAATAGCAGCATGGTCTGTGTGAATAGTTACTTTGGAATCAACAATATAAGGTCTAAATTTATCACAAGCAAACACTACTGCTAAGAATTATTTTTTAGTAGTACCATAATTTCTTTGAGCACTGTCTAGAGTTTTACTAGCATAGTGAATAACATTTAGTTTCTTATCAACTCTTTGTCCTAGAACAGCACCAACAGCATAATCACTAGCATCACACATAATTTCAAAAGGCAAGTTCCAATCAGGTGGTTGAACAATAGGTGTAGATATTAAGGCTTTCTTGAGTGTTTCAAAGGCTTCTAAACAATCATCATCAAAAACAAAAGGAATATCCTTTTGCAAAAGATTAGTAAGAGGCCTAGAAATTTTAGAGAAGTCTTTGATAAATCTCCTATAGAAACCAGCATGACCTAGGAAGATATGAATACCTTTGATGTCCTTAGGACATGGCATTCTCTCAATTGCATCAACCTTAGCTTGGTCCACTTCAATACCTCTTTCAGAAATTTTATGACCCAAGACAATGCCTTCATTAACCATAAAGTGGCACTTCTCCCAATTCAAGACAATATTTGTTTATTCACATCTCTGCAAAACTTACTCAAGGTTGCTTAAACAATCATCAAAAGACTTCCCATAAACAAAAAAGTCATCCATGAAAACCTCAACAATCTTTTCACAAAAGTCAGAGAATATAGCAGTCATACATCTTTGAAATGTAGCAGGTGCATTACATAAACCAAAAGGCATACGTCTATAAGCATATGTTCCAAAGGGACAAGTAAAAGTAGTCTTTTATTGATCAGGTTGAGAGACGGGTATTTGTGAAAAAGCCAGGGTATCCATCTAGAAATCAAAAGTGTGTGTGCTTAGATAATCTTTAAAGAATTTGATCAATAAAAGGAAAGGGGTAATGATCTTTTCTAGTTGCTTTGTTTAATTTTCTGTAATCAATTACCATTCTATGGCCTGTAACAATTCTTTGTGGAATAAGTTCATTTTTACCATTAGGAACAATAGTAATACCTCCTTTCTTAGGGACACAATGAACATGACTTACCCATCTACTATCAGCTATAGGATAGATTATACCTACTTCCAGAAGTTTTAAGATTTCCGTTCTAACCACCTCCTTCATTTTTGGATTCAACCGACGTTGGTGATCAACAACGGGTTTAGCATCAGGTTCCATATTAATTGTATGCTGACATAGAGTGGTACTAATGCCCTTTAAATCATCAAGAGTATATCCAATAGCAGCCCGGTGCCTCCTTAGAACTTTCAACAATCTTTCTTCTTCATGTTCTGAAAGGTTAGCACTAATAATAACAGGATATATCTTCTTTTCATCGAGATAAGCATATTTCAAAGTGTCTGGCAATTGTTTTAATTCAAACACAGGATCACCTTTAGGCGGAGGAGGACCTCCCTGAGTTTCAATAGGCAAATTGTGTTTAAGCAGAGGACGTTGTTCAAAGAAAACCTTATCTATTTCATTTCTTTCATGCATATGTAAATCATTTTAATGGTCTAGCAAATATTGTTCTAAAGGATCAGTAGGTGGAATAGCAGTAGAAGCAAGACCAATTAATTCATCCTTACTAGGCAATTCTTTTTCATGATGATTTCTACTAAACTTGGAAAAACTAAACTCATGAGACTCATTACCAAAGCTAACACCAACAGTTTGTTTCTTACAATCTATCTTAACATTAACTGTATTCAAGAAAGGTCTACCAAAGATAATGGGACAAAAGTCATCTTGTGGGGAACCAAGAACAAGAAAATCAGTAGGGTATTTTATTTTCCCACACAAGACTTCGACATCTCTAACAATCCCAATTGGTGATATGGTGTCTCTATTGGCAAGTTTAATAGTAACATATATTTCTTCTATCTCAGCAGGTGCTATTTCTTTCATGATTTCTTCATATAAAGTGTAAGGAATAGCACTCACACTTGCACCCATGTCACATAAACCATGATAACAGTGATCTCCTATTTTTACTGAAATAACAGGCATGCCAACAATAGGTCTATGTTTATTTCTTTTATCAGGTTTAGCAATTCTAGTAGCTTCCTCATAGAAGTAAATAACATGCCCATCCATATCTTCTTCCAAGTGATCTTTAACCATAGCAATACTAGGTTCAACTTTAATCTTTTTCATCGGGTTTAGGTGTTCTAATATAGCTTTTGTTAACCATAGTTGAAACTTTAGCATGTTCCTTGATCCTAACAGGGAAAGGTGGTTTCTCAATATAAGCAGAATGGACAACTGGATCAACATTATAAAGTATAGTTTCTTCCTTAACTGGTACCGGTTCTTTAATTTCTTCTTTAATAGGTGGATGATATTTAAAACCACTTCTCCTTAGGGAGTTCAACACGAGTAGCAAATGATTCACAAAAAGAGGCTACTATCTCAGAGTCAAGTCCATATTTAGTGCTAAACTTTTGAGAAGCATCGATATCCATAAAAGGTTTAACACAATCATACTTAAGTTTAATACCCGACTCTTTACCTTCGTCATGTTCCCAATCTTCAGAGTTGCATTTAATTATTTCCAAAAGATCCCACCAGAATTCAATAGTCTTCTTCATAAATGAACCAGCACAAGAAGTATCAAGCATGGTTTGATCATTACGAGAAAGCCGAGCATAAAAATTCTGGATAATAATTTCTCTTGAGAGCTCATGATTGGGGCATGAATATAACATTGACTTAAGCCTCCCCCAAGCTAGAGCGATACTTTCTCCTTCACGAGGCCAAAAATTATATATATAATTCCGATCACGATGAACTAGATGCATAGGATAAATTTTTTGGTGGAACTCCAATTTCAAACGATTCCAATTCCATGATCCAATATCATCGCATAGCCTATACCATGCCAATGCTTTTCCCTTCAAAGATAAAGGGAAAACCTTTGTCAAAACTTCATCTCCGGGTAAACCTGCAAGCATAAACAATCCACAAATTTGTTCCACATATATCAAGTGCATATCAGGATGTTCGGTTCCATCTCCTGCATAAGGATTAGCTAGCAGTTGTTCTATCATACCCGAAGGAATTTCATATTCAATATTTTCAGTAGGTGCAGTAGGTTGAGGGGTTGATAATTGTGGTTCCAGACGAGGTGAAGATACCCCGAACAAACTCCTCAAAGGATTGTTTTCCATAGTAACAAATGACAATAAATTTCAGCACACTATATAAATGTTTCCTTACCAATTCCACTTACCAAAGGTGCTTCACTCCCCGACAACGGCGCTAGAAAATAGCCTTGATGACCCACAAGTATCGGGGGTCAATTGTAGCTCTTTTCTATAAGTAAGAGTGTCGAACCCAATGAGGAGCAAAAGGAAATGACAAGTAGTTTCCGGTAAGGTATTGTCTGCAAGCGCTGAAATTGTAAGTAACAAGTAGTTTGATAGCAAGGTAATTTGTAACGATCAAGTAACGATAATAGTGAAAAAGGTGCAGCAAGGTAGCCCAATCTTTTCTAGGCAAAGGACGGGCCAAAACGGTCTCTTATGATAAGCAAAGCGTTCTTGAGGGTACACAGGAATTTCATCTAGTCACTTTCATCATGTTGGATTGATTTGTGTTCGCTACTTTGATCATTTGATATGTGGGTGGACCGATGCTTAGGTGATGTTCTTACTTGAACAAACCTCCTACTTATGATTAACTTTCCCGCAAGCGTCCGCAACTACGAGAAAAGTATTAAGAATAAATTCTAACCATAGCATTAAACTTTTGGATCCAATTGGTCCCTTACGAAATAGCGCATAAACTGGGGTTTAAGCTTCTGTCACTCTCGCAACCCACCATCTAATTGCTACTCCACAATGCATTCCCTTAGGCCCAAATATGGTGAAGTGTCATGTAGTCGACGTTCACATGACACCACTAAGGGAATAACAACATACATACTATCAAAATATCAAACACATATCAAGTTCACATGATACTTGCAACATGATTTCTCCCATGACCTCAAGAACAAAAGTAACTACTCACAAATGATAAGCATTTTCATGATCAAAGGAGTATTAAATAGCATAATGGATCTGAACATATAATCTTCCACTAAATAAACCATATAGTAATCAACTACAAGGTATAATCAACACTACTAGTCACCCACAACTACCAATCTATAGTTCTGGTAACGAGATTGAACACAAGAGATGAACTAGGGGTTGAGAGGAGATGGTGTTGTTGAAGATGTTGATGGAGATTTCCCTCCCCAAGATGGGAGAGTTATTGGTGATGATGATGACGATGATTTCCCCCTCCGGGAGGGAAGTTCCCCCGGCGGAATCACTCCGCCAGAGGGCAAAAGTGCTCCTGCCTAAGTTCCGCCTCGAGGTGGCGGCGCTTCATCCCGAAAGTCCTTCGCTTATTTTTTTTCTAGGTCAAAATGACTTATATACCAGAAGATGGGCACCGGAGGTGGGCCGAGGAGGCCACAACCCACCAAGGCGCGCCTGGGGGCCTAGCGCTCCCAGGTGGGTTGTACCCACCTGGTGGCCCCCTCTGGTATTTATTGGCTCCAGTATTTCTTATATATTCCATAAAAATCTCCATGAAGTTTCAGCTCATTTGGAGTTGTGCAAAATAGGTGGCCTGACGTAGCTTTTTCAGGACCAGATTTCCAGCTGCCGGAATTCTCCCTCTTGATGTGTTCCTTGCAAATTATGAGAGAAAAGGCATTAGAATTACTCCAAAAAGCATAATTATGGATAAAAACATTATAAATAACAGTAATAAAACATTATGCAAAATGGACGTATCATTAGTCACATGGTGATGTGAACTAATCACATAAAGATGTGAACTACTGGTGTTAAATCACATGACAATGTGAACTAGATTATTGACTCTAGTGCAAGTGGGAGACTGAAGGAAATATGCCCTAGAGGCAATAATAAAGTTGTTATTTATATTTCCTTATATCATGATAAATGTTTATGATTCATGCTAGAATTGTATTAACCGGAAACTTAGTACATGTGTGAATACATAGACAAAACAGGGTGTCCCTAGTATGCCTCTACTTGACTATGAGATTATGCAACTCCTGGATACCGGAGGAATACCTTATGTGCTATAAAACGTCACAACGTAAGTGGGTGATTATAAAGATGCACTATAGGTATATCCGAAGGTGTTTGTTGGTTTGGCATAGATCGAGATTAGGATTTGTCACTCCGAGTATCGGAGAGGTATCTCTGGGCCCTCTCGGTAATGCACATCATAATAAGCCTTGCAAGCAATGTGACTAATGAGTTAGTGTGGGATGATGCATTACGGAACGAGTAAAGAGACTTGCCGGTAACGAGATCGAACTAGGTATGAAGATACCGAAGATCGAATCTCGGGCAAGTAACATACCGATGACAAAGGGAATAACGTATGTTGTCATTACGGTACGACCAATAAAGATTTTCGTAGAATATGTGGGAACCAATATGAGCATCTGGGTTCCGCTGTTGGTTATTGACCGGAGAGGTGTCTCGGTCATGTCTACATAGTTCTCGAACCCGTAGGGTCCACACGCTTAACGTTCGATGACGATTTTGTATTATATGAGTTATGTGATTTGGTGACCGAATGTTGTACGGAGTCCCAGATGAGATCATGGACATGACGAGGAGTCTCAAAATGGTCGAGAGGTAAAGATTCATATATAGGACGATAGTACTCGGACATCGGAAGTGTTCTGGGGGTACCGGGTACGTATCGGGTCATCGAAAGGGGTTCCGGGCAAACCCCAACAAGCTATATGGGCCTAATGGGACAAGAGTTGGACAGACCAGCCCCAAAAGGGGCTGGTGCGCCCCCTATAGGCCAAATAGGAGGAGAAGGAAAGGAAGGGAAGGGAGAAGGAAAGGGGAGGATTCGGCCTCCCCCATTCCTTCCCCTCCCCCCTCTCTTTCCTTCCCCCTCCGATGGATATGGAAGGGGGGAGGCCGACTTGGAGGAGGCACCCAAGTAGGATTACTCCTACTTGGGGCGCCCCTTGCAGCCCCTCTCCCTCTCCCACCTATATATATGTGGGGGGCACCGCTAGAACACACAACATTGATTCCTAGCCATGTGTGGCGCCCCCCTCCACTGTTTACGCCTCCGGTCATATTGTCGCAGTCCTTAGGCGAAGCCCTACGCGGATTACTTCACCATCACCGTCACCACGCCGTCATGCTGATGAAACTCTCCCTCGACACTTTGCTGGACCAAGAGTTCGAGGGACATCATCGAGTTGAACGTCTGTAGAACTCGGAGGTGCCGTACGTTCGGTGCTTGATCGGTCGGAATGAGAAGAAGTTCGACTAAATCAACCGCGTTGTCAAACGCTTCCGCTTTCGGTCTACGAGGGTACGTAGGCACACTCTCCCCCTCTTGTTACTATGCATCTCCTAGATAGATCTTGCGTGAGCGTATGAATTTTTTGAAATTGCATGCTACGTTCCCCAACACTAATCCCCTCCCTCTAACTCTACGACGATGATTAGTTTTAGACGGTGAAGCAATGTTGGATCGTGAAGACCGTGATGGGGAACATTGCATGAAAATCAAATTTTCCTACAAAACACCCAAGATCTAATCTAGGAGACGCAAAGCAATAAGAGGGGAGTGTGTCTACATACCCTTTTAGACCGAAAGCGGAAGCATATATAACGCGGTTGATATAGTCGTACTCCTCATGATCCAATCACGATCCAATCTGATCTAGCATCGAACGGACGGCACCTCCATGTTCAGCACACGTGCGGCTCGATGACGTCTCCTCCTTCTTGATCCAGCAAGCAAGAGAGGAGAAGTACATGGGATCTCAATCAGCACGACGGTGTGGTGGAGATGGTGGTGGTGCAATCCCGGCAGGGCTTTGCCAAACGCTGTCGAAACCAATCTGAGAAGCAAAGGGAGTTTTTGGGAGAGGTAGTGCTGCCACCGGGGCATGGAATTTGGTGTGTCTAGACCCTCTCTATACCCCACTATTTATAGGAGGAAAGGGGGAGGGCTAGGGCGTGGCCTTGGCCCCTCCTCCAAGGGAGGGGGCGTCGGCCTAGGGAGGAATCCTCCCTCCCCAAGGCACCTACGGGGGTGCCTTCCCCACTTAGGACTCTTCCCCCTTTCCTTGTTCCAAATGCATGGGCCCCTTGGGGCTGGTGCCCCTGGTCCATGTAGGCCAGCCCCCCCCCCCTACAGCCCATGTGGGCTCCCGGGGTAGTTGGACCCCCCAGTGGACCCCTGGACCCCTTTCGGCACTCCTGGTACAATACCAATAAAGCCTGAAACTTTTTCGGCGACCAAACCATGACTTCCTATATATGAATTTTACCTCCGGTCCATTTCGAAGCTTGTCGTAATATCCAGGTCTCATCCGGGACTCCGAACAACATTCAGTTACAAATGCACATATCCCAATACTACTCTAGTGTCATCGAACGTTAAGCATGCAGACCCTATGGGTTCAAGAATCATGTAGACATGACCGGGACACCTCTCCGATCAATAACCAATAGCGGCACCTGGATTCCATATTGGTTCCTACATATTCCACAAAGATCTTTATCGGTTGAACCACGATGTCAAGGATTCAGTCAATCCCGTATGCAATTCCCTTTGTCTAGCGATATGTTACTTGCCCGAGATTCGATCATCGATATCTCCATACCTAGTTCAATCTCGTTACGAGCAAGTCTCTTTACTCGTTCTGTAATACAAGATCCCGTGACTAACTCACTAGGCACATTGCTTGCAAGATCTTTATGGTGTAGTATTACCTAGAGGGCCGAGAGATATCTCTCCATCACATGGAGTGACAAATCCCATTATTGATCCGTGACAACCCAACAGACACCTTCAGAGATACCTGTAGAGCACATTTATAATTGCTACTTCTTGATCTTGTGTTGATTTTTTCCTTGAAGAGGAAAGGGTGATACAACAAAGTAGAGATAAGTATTTCCCTCAGTTAAGAACCAAGGTATCAATCCAGTAGGAGGCACAAACAAGTCTCCAATATATGCACTTGCACAAACTAACAAATACTTGCACATAACGCAAAAAGGGGGTTGTGAATTCCGTCACGGTCATGAACAAGATTGAGATCTAATAAAGATAGGTATAAAAGATAAATAAAAGAGCAAACTAAAGTAAATATAAATAAATTGCAGTAAGGTATTTTTTGGGTTTTGTAGTTTATAAATCTGAAAATATATGATGGAAAACAGACCCGGGGGCCATAGGTTTCACTAGAGGCTTCTCTCTTGAAGAAAACATACGATGGGTAAACAAATTACTGTTGAGCAATTGATAGAAAAGCGCATAATTATGAAGACATCTAAGGCAATGATCATGAATATAGGCATCACGTCCGTGACAAGTAGACCGAAACGATTCTGTATCTACTACTATTACTCCACACATCGACCGACTCCTACCTACATCTAGAGTATTAAGTTCATAAGAACAGAGCAACGCCTTAAGCAAGATGACATGATGTAGAGGGATAAACTCAAGTAATATGATATAAACCCCATCTTTTTATTCTTGATGGCAACAATACAATACATGCCTCGCTACCCCTTCTGTCACTGGGTGAGGACACCGCAAAATTGAACCCAAAACTAAGCACCTCTCCCATTGCAAGAAAAACCAATCTAGTTGGCCAAACCAAACCGATAGTTTGAAGAGAAATATAAAGATACCTTAATCATGCATAAAAGAGTCCAGAGAAGACTCAAATAATATTCATAGATAATCTGATCATAAATCCACAATTCATCGGATCTCAACAAACGCGCCGCAAAATAAGATTACATCGAATAGATCTCCAAGAACATCGAGGAGAACATTGTATTGAAGATCAAAGAGAGAGAAGAAGCCATCTAGATAATAGCTATGGACCCATATTGAAAGGATCGATATGGTTGGCTAGAGGGGGGGTGAATAGGCAACTAACAATTTTTAGCTTTTCTTTAGCAATTTAAACTTTGCATCAAAGTAAGTTGTCTAGATATGCAACTCGGTGAGCAACCTATATGATGCAACACGGATAGGAACACAAGCAAGCAAGATATATGAAACAAATAAGCTTCCACAAGTAAAGGCACGAGATAACCAAGAGTGGAGACGGTGGAGACGAGGATGTGTTGCCGAAGTTCCTTCCCTTTGAGAGGAAGTACGTCTCCGTTGGAGCGGTGTGGAGGCACAATGCTCCCCAAGAAGCCACTAGGGCCACCGTAATCTCCTCACGCCCTCACACAATGCGAGATGCCGTGATTCCACTATTGGTGCCCTTGGAGGCGGTGACCGAACCTTTACAAACGAGGTTGGGGCAATCTCCACAACTCAATTGGAGGCTCCCAATGACACCACGAAGCTTCACCACAATGGACTATGGCTTCGCGGTGACCTCAACCGTCTAGGATGCTCAAACACCCAAGAGTAACAAGATTCGCAAGGGATTAGTGGGGGGAATCAAATATCTCTTGGTGGAAGTGTAGATCGGGGCCTTCTCAACCACTCCCGAGCAAATCAACAAGTTTGGTTGGCTAGGGAGTGAGATCGGCCGAAAATGGAGCTTGGAGCAAGTAATGGAGCTTAGTGATGGAAGAGGTGAGTCAACGGGGAAGAAGGGGATCCCTTATATAGTGTGTGGAAAAGATCCAACCGTTACCCACCAACCAGCCTGCGGCCAGTGGTACTACCGCGCCTGGCTAGCGGTACTACCGCAAGGCCGCGCGGTACTACTGCTTGCAACCAAGCGGTACTACCGCACGGCTGTGCGGTACTACCGCGCCCCCCATGCGGTACTACCACGAGGCAAAAGTCCCAGCCAGGGGAGAAGGAAAACTTCCGTGGCTACTTCCGCAAAGAAACGGAAGTAGCAAAAACCCGACACAGTAGTACTGCCGAGGGGTGGTACTACTGCCTGACCGCATAGCCGGTACTACCGCACGGCGAAAGCGGTACTACCACGGTAGGTGCGGATGTAAAAAATTACATCTGCTCCTACTACCGCAAAGGGGCGGCACTAGCCTGGTGGGCAGCGGTAATGCGGCTCCAGGGGAGCGGTACTACTGTGGGCACCTGCGGTACTACCGCGCCACCGCGCGGTACTACCACGGATGCCTACGGTACTACCGTTGACCCAGGAGCAGTACTACCGCAACCAACAACGGCAGCCAGACAAGGGAGGCAAGAAAACGGAGGAAGCTCCAAGGAAGAAGGAGGGGATAAGAAGGAGACGTGTACATGATGATTCCACCCAAACCTTTCCAACACGGACCCCCTCTTAACACTACGGCTTTCCTATGACTCAAATCCACCAAAAGGAAACGTAGAAAAGACGCCATCTTCGTCAGTCTTCGAGAGGCACCCAATCGTCTTGTGCCTAGCAAAGAAGTGTCTGGAATACTCATGGCACACGATTAGTTCGCAAATGCGTTGTCATCAATCACCAAAACACTTAGGGATAAATATGTCCTTACAATCTCCCCCTTTTTGGTGGATTGATGACAAAACGGGATTTGCACAAAGAAAATACTATTAAGTAAACGTAAACCCTTCCTCTCTATAATATAGACGGGCTCCCCCTAGATGTGTGCCACCTAGGTGAGTGCTATAGACTGCATGGCACACGAATACTAGGAACAGAGCTCCCCCTATATTATAGAGACAAGGCTATCTATCACTAGACAAGATAGTACAAACATAAGTTAACTAAGATAGATAGAGAGCATATGTCTTACACCATATGTAGGATAGGTCTCGAAGGCACAAACCAAACAAAAGCAAACGAGGCAAACGAGGTCCAAACGACAAAGCAGACAAACATACCAAGCATGACACAACGCAAATCCCTACACTCTCTCCCCCTTTGGCATCGAGACGCCAAAAAGGCAGAGAGGACACCTACACACACGGGGTGGCTCAGGCAGAGAAGTCGTCCCACTGCTCCTCATGCTCCTCGTCAGACTCAGCGGCGGGGATAGTCTCCTCGAGGTCATCCTCTAAACTGGTCCACTTGTATCCCTGCTTTGACATCCAGGCAGCCTCAGGTGTGATGACGTCCTCAGACCCGCCAGACACATCCTCTCCAAAGAGCCTCATAACCTTCTTGTCACGGCGGCGACTCTCCTTGTCAGCCACGTGAGCCATGTACTGTCCCTTCCCCTGCATGCAGAAGAGAGTCTTCATCTTGTCCTTTAGCTTCTTGGCCCATGACGGCTCGGAGGAAGAAGTGGTGGACCTAGCAGCACGGTCCTCGGCAACATTCTCAGCAGCAGCAGCCTCCCCCTCACCAGCAGCCCTCCTAGCAGAAGAGGCCTCAACACGGGTAGTGGTGTTGGCCCAGTTGGGCTTGACGCGGAGGCTGATGGACTCATGGAGAATCCAGTCTGGAGCAAGGAACTCATCACCTGGGTACATCTTCTCCCAGGTGGTGGAGAGCAGCAGAAACAGGTACGGTCCATAGATAGGTACCTTGCGAGTGAACACCGCAAACCGAAGCTCACACCACATGATGTGTGAGACATCAAGTGGCTGAGTCTGAGAAGAACGTGCCTCTGCACACAAGAGCAACATGTCCACTAGATATGCATGTACCTTGTCCTTGTCGCCAATGCGTGGGAACAGAGTGTTGCGGAAGATGCGATGCATGATATCCAGAAAGGAGTTTAACACCCAAGATGACTTGCCATTGGGGAGTACCTTCTCAACAAGGAAGGGCTGAAGCAGGTTCTTGTTGGCAGACTCAGAGTTGGCATGGGGGCGAATGCCAACGGGGGTGTGAAGCCCGTCATCAGGAATGTGCAGCAGATCCATGAACTCTTTCCATGTAGCAGGCAACTGACGGCCATTGGTCATCCAAGTCATCCTCCGCTCCTCCCCGGGATGAAAGTACACTGAGGCAAAGAACTGACAGATGAGCTCGGGGTCATAGTCAAGGTGAAAGGAGATCACCGGCTCAATAGCAAACTGCTCCACCAAGTCCAGAGCCTCTCCAAAATAGTCACGAAACTTGTCCTTCCGCATGTGATGCATGTCTATCCACTTGACCTCCATGAATGTATTCTGCTTGCTCTTGATTACATCCAGATAGATGAGAACCTATTGCTTGTTCCAGAACATCTCAGTGCCTCTGAGCATAGCCCGAGGAGTCACATAGGGATTGACCTTCCGGCGTTCGACATACTCAGTGACAGAAATCTCGTCCATGCCCTTAGCAGGTTCCTTTTGCTTGCTGGCAGTGGTCTTGACATTGCGCTTGGGGGCATTGGAGCCCTCTGGAGCTTCATCTTGGGGGTTGCGCAGACGCTTGGAGCCGGTGTCACAACTGGGATTGGATCGGCGAGAGCCACCACCTGAGACACAGAATGCAAAAACACCCACAACAGCCAAGAGAGATTAATGCAAAGACCACAACAACGCAAGTGAAACAAGCAGAAAGCACACATGATAAATGCCTAGAGAGAGATTTGATCCCTACGGTAGTACTGCCAAGTGCTACGGAGCTAAGATAGTAGTACGGTGCTTAGACGCGGTAGTACCGTGCAAGATCACGGTAGTACCGGGTGTAGGAGCGGTAGTGCGACCTTAGCACCGCGGCCGGCGCGGTAGTACCGCACTGTACGGTAGTACCGCACCTGATGGGCGGTAGTACCGCAAGAGCGGTAGTACCGCACATTAGGCACGGTAGTACCGCACCGCGTCAGATCTGAACGGGTTCAAATCTGAAAAAGCCCGTGAAACCACAGCGGTACTACGGTTGGACAAAGCTACCACAAGACAGCATATCAAGTATGTTTCCTATGCATCACGACTCTCCTTCATCCTACTCTTGCATAGATTTGTCCTAAAATCTCAAGAACGACAAGTTTCTCCCCAAAAACCTAGAAGCAAGAGAACAGCCAAGAAAAAGAGGGATTTGGGGAAAAACCTTGGTCCATGGCAAGAGGAAGTGGTGGGGAACGATCCCACTGGTCGGAATCCGAGGAGAGTGGCCAGAGATGGAGATCCGGCGAGGGCCTCCGGCGCCGTTCTTGAGAGAGAGAGAGACGTGGAGAGAGAGACAAAAGAATGGGTATGGGGAGTTGGAACTCCCCTGCCCGAGTCATAACCCCCACGCGCCCTCGACGGCACGGTAGTACCGTGCTCAGACACGATAGTACCGCGCCTCCCAAAGCGGTAGTACCGCGGCCTAGACGCGGTAGTACCATGAGCTCAAGAAGATGCACGTTTCGAGCACACGAAAGACTGGATCTTTGCACAAAACACTCCGAGCCAACACGACACCACAAGACCACGCAACACACAAAACCAGAAAGGCACACGACAAACGAACCAAGCACGAGACACCACCTCTCCAAAAGAGAGGGCGGTGGCCGTAGCCACCTATGTTTGAGTCAATTGGTATGGCACCGCGAAGAATTATCCTTGGGTGCATGACCAAAACTCGTCTTTGAAGCACAAGTATCATCACACATGGCTAATGTGAAAGACTTGATTGATTTATGCATAATGGGGGGAGGGAGAGTTCATTGAGGGAACATCACTCCCCCTATGTCCATGCCTACATCTAAATAGGACAACACGTTGAGTATGGTGGGGTGTGCAAGGGTTCAAGCAACATTGCTCGAATCGATGATATTTAGCTCATGCCTTAACTCGCGAAATCTTGCTTCATCCAAGGGCTTCGTGAAGATATCTGCAAGGTTATCATGAGTGTTGACGTAGTTGAGCTCGATATCTCCTCGCCTAATGTGATCCCGGATGAAGTGATACCGGATCTCAATATGCTTCGTCTTGAAGTGTTGCACCGGGTTGAGAGAGATCTTGATGGCACTTTCATTGTCACACCAAAGAGGCACTTTGTCACAAGTGACACCGTAATCCTTTAAAGTTTGCCTCATCCATAAGAGTTGTGCACAACAACTACCGGCCGCCACATACTCCGCTTCGGTGGACGAGAGAGACACACAACTTTGCTTTTTGGAAGACCAACTTACCAAAGAGCAACCAAGGAATTGGCACCCTCCGGAAGTGGACTTCCTATCCACTTTGTCTCCCGCCCAATCGGAATCCGAGTACCCTACAAGCTTGAAGTTTGATCCTCTTGGGTACCATAAGCCAAAGTTTGGGGTATGAGCCAAATATCGAAAGATTCGTTTGACCGCCACATAGTGACTTTCCTTAGGTGCGGCTTGAAACCGTGCACAAATTCCCACACTCAACATGATGTCCGGTCTAGATGCACAAAGGTAAAGCAAGGATCCAATCATGGAACGATATACCTTTTGATCCACCACTTTACCATTGGGATCTAAGTCAAGTTGGCACTTGGTGGGCATTGGAGTGGAAGCCGGCTTGACGTCACTTAGCTTGAATCTCTTGAGCATGTCTTGAGTGTATTTGGATTGATTGATGAAGGTTCCTTCTCTTCTTTGCTTCACTTCAAACCCTAGAAAGAACTTCAACTCTCCCATGGAAGACATCTCGAACTTTGAGGTCATGAGAGCGGCAAATTCCTCATTGAAAGCTTTGTTATGAGAACCAAAGATAATATCATCAACATATAATTGGCACACAAACAACTCCCCTTTGACCTTCTTAGTAAAAAGAGTGGGGTCGATTAGCCCAACTTCAAAACCACGGTCTTGTAACAACTCGGTAAGGTGGTCATACCACGCACGTGGGGCTTGTTTAAGGCCATAGAGTGCCTTATCAAGTTGATACACATGATCGGGAAAGTAGGGATCCTCAAACCCGGGGGGTTGCTTGACGTAAACCAATTCATTAATAGGACCATTAAGAAAAGCACTATTTTAAGGGTTTCGTAGTAATTTCAAAAATTTCATACGCTCATGCAAGATCATGGTGATGCATAGCAACGAGAGGGGAGAGTATGATCTACGTACCTTGTAGATCGACAATAGAAGAGTTTGGTTGATGTAGTCGTACGTCTCCACGGCCCGACCGATCAAGCACCGAAACTACGGCACCTCCGAGTTCTAGCACACGTTCAGCTCGATGATGATCCCCGGACTCCGATCCAGCAAAGTGTCGGGGAAGAGTTCCGTCAGCACGACGGTGTGGTGACGATCTTGATGTACTGCTGCAGCAGGGCTTTGCCTAAGCACCGCTACAATATTATCGAGGACTATGGTGGAAGGGGGCACCGCAAACAGCTAAGAATATGATCACATGGATCAACTTGTGTTTCTCTGGGGTGCCCCTGCCTCCGTATATAAAGGCTCAAGAGGGGGAGGCCGGCCGGCCATCATAGGGCGCGCCAGGAGGAGTCCTACTCCCTCCGGGAGTAGGACTTCTCCCCCAATCCTAGTTGGAATAGGATTCGCGAGGTGGGAAAAGAGAGAGAGAGAAGGAGGGGGGCGCAGGCCCCCTCTCTCCTTGTCCTATTCAGACTAGGGGGGAGGGGCGCATGGCCCAGCCCTGGCTGCCTCTCCTCTTCTTCCACTAAGGCCCATTAAGGCCCATATAGCTCCCGGGGGGTTCCGGTAACCTCCCGGTACTCCGGTAAAATCCCGATTTCACCCGGAACACTTCCGATATCCAAACATAGGCTTCCAATATATCAATCTTTATGTCTCGACCATTTCGAGACTCCTCGTCATGTCCGTGATCACATCCGGGACTCCGAACAACCTTCGGTACATCAAAATGTATAAACTCATAATAAAACTGTCATCGTAACCTTAAGCGTGCGGACCCTACGGGTTCGAGAACAATGTAGACATGACCGAGGCACGTCTCCGGTCAATAACCAATAGCAGAACCTGGATGCTCATATTGGCTCCTACATATTCTACGAAGATCTTTTATCGGTCAGACCGCATAACAACATACGTTGTTCCCTTTGTCATCGGTATGTTACTTGCCCGAGATTCGATCGTCGGTATCCCATACCTAGTTTAATCTCGTTACTGGCAAGTCTCTTTACTCGTTCTGTAATACATCATCCCGCAACTAACTCATTAGTTGCAATGCTTGCAAGGCTTAAGTGATGTGCATTACCGAGAGGGCCCAGAGATACCTCTCCGACAATCGGAGTGACAAATCCTAATCTCGAAATACGCCAACTCAACATGTACCTTTGGAGACACCTGTAGAGCTCCTTTATAATCACCCAGTTACGTTGTGACGTTTGGTAGCACACAAAGTGTTCCTCTGGCAAACGGGAGTTGCATAATCTCATAGTCATAGGAACATGTATAAGTCATGAAGAAAGCAATAGCAACATACTAAACGATCGGGTGCTAAGCTAATGGAATGGGTCATGTCAATCAGATCATTCAACTAATGATGTGATCCTGTTAATCAAATGACAACTCCTTGTCCATGGTTAGGAAACATAACCATCTTTGATTAACAAGCTAGTCTAGTAGAGGCATACTAGTGACACTCTGTTTGTCTATGTATTCACACATGTATCATGTTTCCGGTTTAATACAATTCTAGCATGAATATTAGACTTTTATCATGATATATAAGGAAATAAATAATAACTTTATTATTGCCTCTAGGGCATATTTCCTTCACTATTCACATCCATTTGTTGTAACTTAAAGTTGTGATGAGAAGCATATGCAATCAACATGCGAATGGATTCAAGACGAGCAACGGGAGCAAAGGTTTCACCGTAGTCGATACCCTCGACTTGGGAGTAGCCTTGTGCTACCAAACGAGCCTTGTTGCGAATGATGATCCCATGGGCATCTTGCTTGTTCTTAAATATCCACTTGGTTCCTATGACATTGTGATTCCCGGTCGGTCTTGGCACCAATCTCCACACTTTGTTGCACTCGAAGTTGTTGAGTTCTTCATGCATGGCATTGAGCCAATCCGGATCTTCTAGCGCCTCATAGACTTGATCATCTTGAGCGCCGTCATGAACTTGTTCTTGATCTTGAACTTGCTCGGGGGAGAGAACTTGACCTTGGGCATCACTTGGTGTGTCCACACCGTCTTGAGTATGATCTTGCCCTTGGTCTTGTTCATGAGGTTGAGGGCCTTCACTTTGTTCTTCGGAAGCGTGTGGGCCTTGGGTTGGTGATGGCTCCACTTGAGTGGAGCATTGTCCTTCTCCTTCGGCCACAAGGGGTTCCTCAATGGGTAGGATAAAACCAACACCCATTCTTCTTATGGCTTGAGGAGGAATTTCATCACCTACATCACAAGTGCCACTTTGCTCCACTTGGGAGCCATTATTCTCATCAAACTCCACGTTACACGTCTCCTCAGTAAGTCCCGTGGATTTATTAGGACACGGTAAACATGAGAGTTTGTAGCATAGCCAACAAATATGCCCTCATAAGCTCTAGCTTCAAATTTAGACAACTGAACACCTTTCTCGAGAATGAAACACTTACACCTGAATACTCGGAAGTACTTGAGGTTGGGCTTGTTACTGGTGAGTATCTCATATGGAGTCTTGTTCAAGCCCTTGCGGAGGTAGAGCCGATTGGATGCATGACACGCGGTGTTGATGGCTTCGGCCCAAAAGTTGTACAGAGACTTGAACTCCGCCATCATGGTCCTTGCCGCATCCATCAACGTCCGGTTCTTCCTCTCTGCAACACCGTTTTGTTGAGGGGTGTAGGGTGCAGAATATTTATGTTTGATTCCCTCATCACTAAGAAACTCATCCAAGGTGTATTTCTTGAAATCGGTGCCGTTGTCACTTCTTATTGTCAAGATCTTTGCATGGTGTTGACGTTGTGCTTCATTTGCAAAGTCAATGACAGTTTGTTGGGTCTCGCTCTTCCTCTTGAAGAAATACACCCACGTGTACCTTGAGTAGTCATCCATAATCACCAAGCAATACTTCCTACCTCCAAGACTATCGAAGGATGGAGGCCCAAAGAGATCCATGTGAAGGAGCTCCAAAGGCCTCTTTGAATAAATGATAGTCGTGGGAGGGTGAGCCTTCTCATGTAGCTTTCCTTTGATACAGGCACTGCAAGCACGATCTTTAGCAAAACTAACATTCATTAGTCCACGGACATGGTCCCCCTTGAGGAGACTTTGCAAAGATCTCATATTGACATGGGCTAAACGGCGATGCCAAAGCCATCCCACATCAACTTTAGCCATTAGGCATGTCGCGGTCTTAGTGGGTCGCTCTGAAAAGTTAATCACATAGAGACCATTCTCGACATGCCCAACAAAAGCTACTTTAAGAGTCTTGCTCCACAAGAGGGCCACGGTATCAATATCAAAGAAAGTGGCAAGGCCCATGATAGCAAGTTGACGAACGGAAAGTAAATTGTATGCAAGGGACTCAACAAGCATGACCTTCTCGATCGTGAGATCATGATAGATGACCACCTTGCCAAGTCCCAATACCTTAGAAGATGAGGCGTCACCCCACTCGACATTGGTGGGCATAGATGGAACTTTGTGCACGTCCACCACCAAGTCCTTGCTTCCAGTCATATGATTTGTAGCTCCGCTATCGAGCAACCATGATCCACCACCGGAAGCAAACACCTACAAGAGATCAATGCTTAGTTTTAGGTACCCATTTTGTAATGGGTCCTTTGATGTTAGTAACAAGGGTCTTAGGAACCCAAATAGACCATTCAATGTACTCATGAAGAGAACCAACAAATTTGGCATAAACATGCCCATCACTAGCACGACATAACACATAAGAAGGGTTAAAATCGCCGGCTTTGTTGTGAGGGGTGACATTGCCCTTCTTGACATTGTTCTTCTTCTTCTCCTCGGGGGCACTCTCTCCCTCCCTCACAAAGGTTTGCATGAGGGGAGGAGGTCATTTGGTCTTGTCATTCTTCTTCTTGTTCTTGGAGTCGGGCACGTACCCAACCCCTTCCTTGGCCACACCTCCCTTTTGGTTGATCAAGAGATCGTTGAGGTTCTTCTTGCCTTGTATGCACGTCGCAAGACCTCTCTCAAGTTGCTCCTTCAACTTAGCATTTTCCTCAACAAGATGTATATGCTCACAACACGGGTTAGTAGCATTTGCATTATCAATTAGAACCATATGAGGAAAAGTTGCTTTCTCCTTAGTTAGCTTCACTTGGAGTTGATCATGAGACTCCTTGAGACTAGCGTGAATACCCTTCAAGGCCTTGTGGGCCTTGTCAAGTATATCAAACTCCTCTTTGAGTCTAGCAAGATCAACCCCGAGTTTGTCCTTCTCGGAATTTAGCACACGAGAAACAATGAGGACATGATCATAATCTTTCTTTAACTTAGCATGATCAACGTTGTGTGACTCCTCAAGAGCCAAACAAAGACCACGCTCTTCCTCAAGAGCATTGGAAAGATCCGAAATCTCATTGGCATAGTCACGACTATGCCCTTCCATCTTAGAGATGGTGTCTTCGTGAGCCTCGATCATGTCATTGGCTTCACCAAGTTGTTCCAAGAGAGCAACAAAGTGCTTCTTGGATTTTCCCTTGAGTTTGCCCATAAAGGCCTCAAACTCGTTAGCCTCCACATTAGCTCCCTCAAGTTCATTAATGCTATCCGTCGGGGAAGGATGATTAATGATGGTAGTTTTGATGTTGGAGGTTACCTTGTTGGTGGCTTTAGCCATGAGGCACTTGGCGGTGATGCTCTTGTTGGGTGAGTCAAATAGAGACACCCGTGATGTTGTTGCAATGGCAACGGAGGCCATGGCAACCGACTCACCATCTTCATCATCCTCATTGTACTCTTCTTGCACAACCAAAGCCTTGGGAGGAGTCTTCTTGGTGAAGTTGTTCTTGTTGGGGAACGACTTGGCCTTGTCCTTTCGGATGAGCTTGCCACCATTTTCTTCCCTCTTCTCATACGGGCATTCCGCAACGAAATGACTCACGTTGCCGCAATTGTAGCAAGTCCTTACACGTTGCTTGCCCCTTGTCCCACTCGAGTTGCTTTTGCTAAAGTTTGGCCTCGAGTTTTTCTTGCTCCAAAATTGCCTTGAAGCAAGTGCCATGTGTTCATGATATGCATACTTCGTATCTTCGGGGTTGCTCTCCTCTTCTTCCTCTTCTTCTTCTTCCATGGTGAGATTGGCCTTCAATGCAAGGTTAGGCTTCTTTGCCCGTTGAGAACGGAGCACCGCATTGTCGGCGGTCTTGTCCAAAATGTTCATGGCCACAAACTCATCCAACACTTCGCTTGAGGTCAAAGTGTGGAAGTCTGGTCTTTGACGAATGACGGAGGACATGGCCTTGTGATAGGGCATCATTGCCTTGAGGAATTTGTGCTTGATCCAATTGTCATCCGTGTCCTTGCTCCCGTGATCTCGTAGTGAGACCGCGAGTTTGGTTACTCTCGGATAAAGCTCACGAGGTTCTTCATCTTCTTTCATTGCAAACTCATCGGCCTCATCTTGTACCACTTCATAATTGGAGCGTTGAATGCTTGCGCTTCCCCGGTAGAGAGAGACAACACAATACCATGCATCTTTGGCCAAGGTGAAGGGACGAATATGAGGTAGGTCTTCGGGTGGAATTGCATCTTGAATGATGAAGAGAGCATTCTCATTGAATTGATTATCCGCGGCTTCTCGAGGAGTGAAGTTGCTTGGATCATGCGGATAAAAACCTTCTTCAATGATTCTCCAAAGGTTAGTGTTCACATAATTTAAATGACGTATAAAGCGATAAACCCAAGAATCAAAGTCCTCATTTTTCACAATCTTAGGAGGAGGACCGACATGATTCAAATGAGTGGAAGGAATTGGTCCACCATAAACAAGTGGTGGTTCCACATGGGCAAAGATGCCGGTGCCATTCTTACCACTAGAAGAAGGAGCCTTTTCACTACTAGCTTCCCCCTTGTCGGGGATAGCATCCGTCACCTTGTTGGCGAGATCACCCACTTTCAACGGTGCGGTGGATAGTTTAAGCCCCTCAAGAAATTTAGTAAACATGCTCTTAACTTCGGTCGTCATGGAGGTTTTCAATGTCTCCAAGGCCACATTGAACTCCTCACGAGAGACCGAGGTTCCCCCATCGCCCGTGGACGAGAGAGGATTCACACCGGAGTGTTCCTCCACACCGTCTACGGTATCAACCATACTCTTTGGACGGTAAAGTCCTTAATAAAGAGACGAGGCTCTGATACCAATTGAAAGGATCGATATGGTTGACTAGAGGGGGGTGAATAGGCAACTAACAATTTTTAGCTTTTCTTTAGCAATTTAAACTTTGCATCAAAGTAAGTTGTCTAGATATGCAACTAGGTGAGCAACCTATACGATGCAACACGGATAGGAACACAAGCAAGCAAGATATATGAAACAAATAAGCTTCCACAAGTAAAGGCACGAGATAACCAAGAGTGGAGACGGTGGAGACGAGGATGTGTTGCCGAAGTTCCTTCCCTTTGAGAGGAAGTACGTCTCCGTTGGAGCGGTGTGGAGGCACAATGCTCCCCAAGAAGCCACTAGGGCCACCGTAATCTCCTCACGCCCTCACACAATGCGAGATGCCGTGATTACACTATTGGTGCCCTTGGAGGTGGCGACTGAACCTTTACAAACGAGGTTGGGGCAATCTCCACAACTCAATTGGAGGCTCCCAACGACACCACGAAGCTTCACCACAATGGACTATGGCTTCGCGGTGACCTCAACCGTCTAGGATGCTCAAACACCCAAGAGTAACAAGATCCGCAAGGGATTAGTGGGGGGAATCAAATATCTCTTGGTGGAAGTGTAGATCGGGGCCTTCTCAACCATTCCCGAGCAAATCAACAAGTTTGGTTGGCTAGGGAGTGAGATCGGGCAAAAATGGAGCTTGGAGCAAGTAATGGAGCTTAGTGATGGAAGAGGTGAGTCAACGAGGAAGAAGGGGACCCCTTATATAGTGTGTGGAAAAGATCCAACCGTTACCCACCAACCAGCCCGCGGCCAGCGGTACTACCGCGCCTGGCCAGCGGTACTACCGCACGACTGTGCGGTACTACCGCGCCCCCCATGCGGTACTACCGCGAGGCAAAAGTCCTAGCCAGGGGAGAAGGAAAACTTCCGTGCCTACTTTCGCAAAGAAACGGAAGTAGCAAAAACCCGACACAGTAGTACTGTCGAGGGGCGGTACTACTGCCTAACCGCATAGCGCGGTACTACCGCACGGCGAAAGCGGTACTACCGCGGTAGGTGCGGATGTAAAAAATTACATCCGCTCCTACTACCGCAAAGGGGCGGCACTAGCCTGGTGGGCAGCGGTAGTGCGGCTCCAGGGGAGCGGTACTACCGTGGGCACCTGCGGTACTACCGCGCCACCGCGTGGTACTACCGCGGATGCCTACAATACTACCGTTGACCCAGGAGCAGTACTACCGCAACCAACAATGGCAGCCAGACAAGGGAGGCAAGAAAACGGATGAAGCTCCAAGGAAGAAGGAGGGGATAAGAAGGAGACGTGTACATGATGATTCCACCCAAACCTTTCCAACGCGGACCCCCTCTTAATAGTACGGCTTTCCTACGACTCAAATCCACCAAAAAGAAACGTAGAAAAGACGTCGTCTTCGTCAGTCTTCGAGGGGCACCCAATCATCTTGTGCCTAGCAAAGAAGTGTCTGAAATACTCATGGCACACGATTAGTCCGCAAATGCGTTGTCATCAATCACCAAAACACTTAGGGATAAATATGTCCTTACACGTAGGTCTGTGGTAAACTACTCACACATCATCGGAAGGGCAGCAAGGTTGGTGTAGAGGTCCTCTGTGATCAAATCCCCCTCCGGTGGAGTGCCGGAGAAAAGGCCCCAAGATGGAATCTCACGGGAACAGAGGCTTGCGGCAGCGAATTTTTTTTTGGTGTGCCCTCTGGTATAGGGGGAATATTTGAGGATTTATAGTGAGGGAATTAGGGTTGGAAGGTCTCCAGGGGGGCCACAAGCCCTGGGGGCGCGCCCCTATGGCGTGTGGCCTCCCCGTAGGGCTTCTGGCCTCCTCTCCAAATCTCGCGGATTTCTTCTGGTCCAAGAAAAATCACTGTAAAATTTTATTCCGTTTGGACTCCGTTTGATATTCCCTTTATGTAAAATTCAAAAACAAGGAAAAACATAAATTAGCACTAGGTTCTAGGTTAATAAGTTAGTCCCCAAAATAATATAAAATGGCATATTAATGCATATAAAACATCCAAAACAGATAATATAATAGCATGGAACAATCCAAAATTATAGATGCGTTGGAGACATATCAAGCATCCCCAAGTTTAATCTCTGCTCATCCTTGAGTAGGTAAATGATAAAAACGAAAATTTTGATGCGCAATGCTACCTAACATATTTATCAATGCAATTTTCTTTATTGTGGCATGAATGTTCAGATCCATAATATTCAAAACAAAAGTTTAATGTTGACATAAAAACAATAATACTTCAAGCATACTAATAAAGCAATCATGTCTTCTCAAAATAACATGGCCAAAGAAAGTTATCCCTACAAAATCATACAGTCTGACTATGCTCTATCTTCATCACACAAAATATTTCATCATGCACAATCCCGATGACAAGTCAAGCAATTGTTTCATACTTTTAATGTTCTCAAGACTTTTCAACTTTCACGCAATACATGAGCGTGATCCATGGATATAGCACTATAGGTGGAATAGAGTATGGTGGAGGTTGTAAGGAGAAGACAGAAAGGAGAAAGTCTCGCATCAACTAGGCGTATCAATGGGCTATGGAGATGTCCATCAATAGATATTAATAGATGCACTAGAGCTATAAGTGTATGAAAGCTCAAAAAGAAATTAAGTGGGTGTACATCCAACTTGCTTGCTCACGAAGACCTAGGGCAAATTAAGGAAGCCCATCATTGGAATATACAAGCCAAGTTCTATAATGAAAAATTCCCACTAGTATATGAAAGTGATACAATAGGAGACTCTCTATCATGAAGGACATGGTGCTACTTTGAAACAGAAGTGAAAAAATGATAGTAACATTGTCCCTTCTCTCTTTTCTCTCATTTTTTGTTTGGGCTCTTTGGGCTCTTTTTTTATATTTTGGACTCTTTGGCTTCTTTTATTTTTTAGTCTGAAGTCTCATCCCAACTTGTGAGAAAATCATAGCTTCGATCATACTTTCCTCAAATGGGACAATGCTCTGAAATGATCAACACACTTTTATTTACTTACAACTCGATATTAGAACAAAATATGACTCTCGGTGTACCAGTATGTGCAATGATCAAGAGTGACATGTATAAAAAAATATGAACGGTGGCCAAGCCACAAATACTATGCCAACTACATGATCATGCAAAGCAATATGGCAATGATGGTACGTGTCATAATAAACGGAACGGTTCGCGGGATCGTTCATCTATGGTTCGAGGGACTCCAAGTACAATCTAACTGACTCGTCTAATTCCTATGCACTCCGGAGTTAGTAACGATCATGATCCGAACCTTATTTGCATGTTCATATTGTTCTTGAGTGATCGCAGGGCGATTTTTATTATTTTCCACTACGTTTGTGTTTCCACACAACCTCTATGGTGAGGGTTGGGTCAACGTTAGTTTTTGGTAAAATAGAAGTCAATTTCTTGGAGATTAGGAAGGGCGATGACACCTTTGGGGAGAATTGATGACGATGATGCAGGTACGCCAGCTTGGCGAGGCCCTCTATTTTGAGGTGTGTGTTGAGTTTCGTGTGTGTCGCTCTATGGTTTGTGATGGCTTTGCCCCGTTTTTTTGTTAATTAACTCACAACTCTCTTTTGCTTAATTAATGTATGAGGCAAATCTTTTGCTTTCGTTTAAAAAATAAAATCAATAAAATAATTCTAACTCCTTAGAAAATATATTTAGCCAACCAAATGAATTCCTAAAACAATTATTACTAATATCGAGCACACGAAAATATTTACAGCTCAAATATTAAGAAAAATACATATCATATTTTTGTAAACTTTATTTGGGCCTTATAAATATCCCATAAAGTAACTTTTTATAGTCCTAAATAATTTTGAACTCCAAATAAACAAACATCCAACTAAAAATCCAAAATGAATATTTGGGAAAGGTCTTTACTCACTCTAAATTTAATATTCATTAAACCACAAAATTTTCATATCATAGTAAAAAAATAGCTAAAAGATAACAACACAAGAAAGTTTTTATTAATCATATTTAAATAGTAATATTACAAAATTTTAAATTTTGGTATGTTACAAGAGATTACATTTTTGATGGTTTGTATAAAAAATCATGCATTAAAAATGCTTTAAAAATGAGTTTTTGTAGCATTTTTTGTCATGAGTACATCGAATATGTTATTTCTGCATGAAACTTTACACAAGTAGAACATTCAGACATATGTGTTTTACAAAAAAAATAGTTTGAAAAAATAGAATTTTTTAGATTTTTACTTGTTTATCCAATTACATGTGCACCGGGAAGGAGAAACTAGGGCAGCTTGTTTTTTGTTTCCTATGGGCTATTGCAAAGGGTAGAACGAGCTTGTCGGTTCTCTCTCGCACACGTGCAAACTAATCTTGGTAGCCTAGTTCACGGTTGATCCTAAAAGAAAAGCCTAGTTCACGGTCGGCGGATCCTATTCCACGCATAGATCACTGGATAGCGCCCCAGCCTCCTTCCTCTCTTTATGGGACGGCTAACTTTCTTGCATCTTTTCACACGGGGCAAAGTAGCAATGCGGTAGGGTTTTTCCATGGAGACCCCCCGATGGCTTTGGGAAGGTTCTCCCAATCTCGTTTTATTTTTGTCTAGGTTTTTTTAATTGTCGAGTTTTTACTTTACTTTTCTTTTAATTTTCATTTCCATTTTTGAAATATAGGAACTATTTTCAAATACATGAATAGTTTTCTAAATTCATGAATATTTTTGAAAATTGTGAATATTGTTTTCAAATTCAAGAACAGTTTTTGAAATACAGAACATCTCTAGAAAATGTGAACATTTTTTGAATTCAGAACATTGCTCAAATTCATGAATAATTTTTGAAACCAAGAACATTTTTAAAATTCATGAATACTTTTTGAAATACGGGGACAAGTTTTGAAATTCTGAGTTTTTTAAATCACAACTCTTTTTAAATCCGGGATCTTTTTTTTGAATTCATGAATAATTTGTGAAATCCGGTAATATTTTTTCAAATGTCATGAACAATTTATGAAATCTAGGAATAAATTTTGAAATTTATGAACATCTTTTGAAATAAAGGAAGGTTTTGGAAGTACGTGAACAATTTTTTTTATTGACTTCATTTTTCGAAATTCATGACTTAAAAAAACAAAATATGGGAGTTTTGTTTTTAAAATTCCTGAACAATTTTAGAAATTGAGGAACTTTTATAAAATTTGCAATGTTTTTAAAAGTTTAGATTTTTTTTAAAATTTAGAATATATTTTAAAATTCACGAAGATTTTTTTAAATGCAAGAAGGTTTTTCAAATTCTTGAACATTTTTAGAAATTCTGAACGTTTTTTAAAGAAGGAAAAAGAGAAAAGAAAACACAAAAAATGAAAATAGAAAAAAAAAGCAAGGTAGCCTAGCCTGGAATATGGGCCGGGCCAAATACAAGAGGGCCTGTGCAGTTTTCCTCTCTATTCCCCCCGTAGGGCTCAAATGCTCACAGCCCACGGGAAAAACTGCCCAGTCCAGCCGCACAGATCTATTTCCATAAAAAAAAACTCACCGGTTTCTCCGCTGCCTCCCATTGGCGCCGCCGTGCCGGAGCAAGGCTGCCGGTAGACGATCGCGGGCTCTTGGCGGTTTTCATCGGCGCGGAATATTCTCCCGTCTCAGTGTGTCAGTTGCGTTTGGCCGCCACTGCAAGTTGCACCGTCTCCTGCAAATTTCTGGTCGCGCCGTGCCCTCTCTGCCTTGCCCTAATCCCCGGTGCGTACTTGGTCTGTAAGCAAAATTATTCACCCTTTGCTGTTTCAAATGCTACTCCAAAATATCTACCTGCGAATTTCTGGTCGCGCCGTGCCGTCTCTGCCTTTCCCTAATCTCCGGCGCGTACTTGGTTTGTAAGCAAAATTATTTACCCTTCGCTGTTTAAATGCTACTCCAAAAAATTTACCTGGCCGCGACAGGGGCAATCGTTCGTCAAATTCAGTAATCTGAGATTCTCAGAGCTAGTTTATATCGAGATATGCAGTTTAGTAAATTTGGGAGAGATGCCGTTTGCAAAGATAATTGAGTCGCTCCCTAAACTGAAATCTATCCTAAATCTCTGTTAGAATTTGGAACCATCATTTTAACTGACCAGGATAGTTTTGTCAATCCACTCCCATGTGTGAAACTTTGAGCTATGATGGTAACACTAACACACATAGGTCATACTGTATTTTTTTTTGAAATGGTCACCGGGGGGGAAAGGCTCCCCACCTGAATATATTTCAAACATAGGAGAAGAGTACAGGACTCACAAGTTTTGTGAGGAGAGGAAGTCACGCCACAGCCCGGCATGTTTCTTTAGGCTCTCGGTTTTGAGCCGAGGAGCCCATATAGTTATATCATCAATAATAGCCCTAATGGAATCAGCAGTATGAAGGTCTATTCCTTGAAAGACTTTTTTGTTCCGTGCGTCCCAGATCTTCCATAGGATGATTAGGATCATGAAGGAGCGGACTGAAGTTAGCAAAGCTGTTGGCACCCTCGTAGAGAAGAGGTCACTGATGGGCGTATAGCACGTGCGAATGGAAGCGGCCTGCCAAATGCCCCGAGCAGCCGGGCATGTAAAGAACAGGTGCTCGCGATCTTCAACCTGGTGAGAACATCTTGGACAAGCTTCTGTATCCAGGATGCTTTTTTTATGCATGTTCTTCCGGGTGTTGAGACGGTCGAGGTAGAAGAGCCATCCGAAGATCATAACCTTTTTGGGCACTTTTGAGTCCCAAATGGCGGCGAGCGTGGGGTCGGAGAGATGACCCGAGAGAGCAGCATACGCACCCCGGGCCGAGAAGGCGGACCCGTTGAGCAGGCGACGAGTGTCCGGAACCTGCGAGAGAGCCCAATCCTGCAACAAAGAGTTTAGAGAGGCAAGTTCTGCAATCGCAGTAGTGGTTAGCCAATTACGAAGAGCAAGTTCGACCCCTCCTGCATAATTGTAACTACCAAGGCATTTTGTTTTGTATGGTGGGAAAATAGGGCTAGGTAGACTATAGCCAGAGGTTCTGGCTTTAGCCATCGGTCTAACCAGAAGAAGGTGGAGCAACCATCTCCAACAGTGCACTGGGAAATCTCTCTCAAGCTCTGTAGGTGTTTGAAAATAGTCTTGGCAAGAAAGGAGTTGTTCTTGCCAAAGCCAATGTGGAGCGGTGAGTGATGCAAAACCCAATCCTTCCAAGGGAGGGAGGAGGAATGTAAAAATTTGTAGGCAAATTTCAGCAGTAAATAAAAATTTTGTGCGCGAAGGTTTTTAACACCCAAACCACCTGCATCTCTAGGAGTGCACACTTTATCCCAAGCCACCAAGCATTTAGCCCCCGAGCAGGTATCATCGTTGGACCAGAAGAAGGAGCGTCTACGTTTATCTATTGCTTCAATAACCTGGACGGGCAGAGAAAAACAGAGCATAAAATACGTGGGGAGACTGTCTAGGACGGCAGAGAGGAGAACTAATTTGCCTCCACGCGAGAGGAGTAGGGCACACCAGCCAGCCAGATAGGTGTCGCATCGATCGATGACCGGCTGAAAGGCAGAGGGCGGCAGCTTATGCGGGGAGAGGGGTAGACCTAGGTAGGTTTGAGGAAAGGAAGAGATGGTCGTTCTAAGGTCAGAGGCCATAAGAGCGGCCTCCTGCGGATCCACGTTAAGGGGGATGAAAGTCGTTTTGGTGAAGTTGATTTGAAGACCAGTGGCTGCGGCAAAGGTGTCTAGAATGTGTTTGAGGTGCTTGGCAGGAGTCGTGGTGGCTTTAACTATGATAAGAGTGTTATCCGCATATTGCAGAACAGGGCACGGGAGGTGGGGACACAAGGGGTGTAAAAGCATACCATCCTTATGAGCGTTAATGATCATTTGCTGTAGAATATCGGCCATAATAATGAACAGATAAGGAGATAGGGGGTCACCTTGCCGGAGTCCGTTCTTGCATTGGATCCACTTACCTGGGATGCCATTAAGCATAACAGCGGTGGATCCAGTGGTAAGCAGAGATCGGATCCAGGCACACCAGCGAGGTGGGAAGCCCCTAACCTGTAGGGTGTGGAGGAGGGAGGACCAACAGATTGAGTCAAACGCTTTCCGAAAGTCCAGCTTGACGACAATGGCTGGAGCCTTTTTCTTGGCGCAGCAGTGAAGAATGTCAGCGGCGTAGAGGAAGTTTTCGGAGATATTGCGACCAGGCAGGAAGCCAGTTTGGTCGGCGTGGACCAGAAGAGGGATATGCGCTTTCAGTCTGTTGGTAAGGAGTTTAGCAACACCTTTGATAGGGCAATTTTGAAGGGAGATGGGGCGAAAGTCATTTGGGGACCTGGCGTCATTATTCTTCGGGGGAAGAATAATGAGGGCGCGGTTGAGGCAGGATAGGTCCGAACGCAGGGCGTGGAAATCAGCGAAGAAATTGCGGATTTTTTCTTTGAGAATATGCCAAAAATTTCTGTAGAACCCAGGGCCAAAACCGTCCGGGCCAGGGCTAGCATTTTTACTCATGGACAAGAAAGCCTCTGAAATCTCGTCATCCGTGAACGGGGCATCGAGAGATCGAAGTTGGGGAATAGGTGACGGATATAAATCTAGGAGGGAGAAGGACCAAGTGGGTTGAAAGGCAGTGCCGAGAAGGGAGGTATAGAAGTCTGAGAGGATTTTTGATTTAGCATCATGGGAAAAGAACTCGGAGCCGTTGGCCTCCAGGACCGTGATCTTATTTTTGCGAAGGCGGGCAGAGGCTGAGGCATGGAAGAAACGGGAGTTTTCGTCTCCTTCCAGCGCAGTTCGGACTTTCCCACGTTGGATCCAGTACAACGCTTTCTCACGGAGGGTGCGTTGTAGAACTTTGATGATGACCCGGCGAAGAGCAAGCTCGAGGGGTGATAGAAAGCGAGATTCTTCAATGATATCGAGAACAGATATAACTGTTCTGCAATTCTTTTCACGAGTGTTCAGCGGAATAGCAGAGCGCCTCCACCTTTTAAGATCGGACCGCGTCCGTTTGAGAGCGGCGGCAAGGCTCAAGGCGTGGTTGGAACGTATACGGGCCTCAGCCCAGGCTGTTTGGACAATGGTAAGGCAGGCTGGTCGAACGGCCCAACGATTTTTAAATCGAAAAAGAGCGGGGCGAGGGATGATGGTGTCTATCGTGATAAGAAGGGGAACATGATCGGAAATATATCGGGTTAGTGAAGCGATTGTGGTGTTTGGGAAGAGGAGGTCCCAGTCAACATTAATGAAAACTCGGTCTAATTTTTCGAGGGTGGGCTGATCCCTCTTGCTCGACCAAGTATAGCAGCGGTCCAGGAGAGGGAGCTCAATTAGCCCATGAAGGTGGATAAAGGCGTTGAACATGTCCGCTTCAGATTGCCTGAAGTTATTCGTGTTTTTGTCCGAGGGGCGCCGTAGGAGATTGAAGTCGCCCAAGATAAGCCAGGGGGTGTGTGAGGGTGGGACGAAGGAGGCCAGCTCAGACAGAAAATCCTGCTTGAGGGCATGGTCAGTGGGAGCGTAGACGTTTGTGACGGCGAGCTTTTGGGGGGAGGCAAGGCAGGAGATCGTAGAAGTTTGGGAGAAATTGCCGGCGTCCGAAGTGAGGAGAGTAAACTGGGAGGAAGAGAAGGCCGAGAGAATGCCTCCGGCCGAGCCGGTGGCCGGCAAGGTGTGGGTGAGATCGAGGTGCTTTGGGAGGAATTTTTTCTGAAGGGAGGTAGTGATAGAGTTGAGTTTGGTTTCCTGAAGGAAACGCGCATGTGGGTTAATGGCGATAAGCTCAGATAGGACGTCCGAGCATTTCTGACTTTGGCCAAGGCCACGAACATTCCAACAGCAAAAATTAAACTTGAGGCTGTATATGATATGTCCTCCCAAAATATTTTTAAAGTGAGGATCCTCCCATGTTCTCGATTTGTTGTATTTCTGCTAGCTAGTTCTTCTCTGCGCACCACTGTGTTCTAATCTTGGCAGCCTTTGCGAAGGTGCATGCTTTATGCATTGCAATCTTGCATCCACTGACCCACTTTCGATTGTTTTTCGCTACTCTATCATGTAAGTGTTCCATCTGCATATTTGTTTGGATTTGGTTGCCCACGGTCCTCCTCGGCTGGGCCATCTCTCTCATTTGCCAACCTTTTAGATTGAGAAAGATTGATGGGTGGTACCAAATTACGCGACGGCAAATTGACATATTGAACCAAGTGCCAAGTGGTGATGGGAATATGTTTTTCTTTTCTGGGCAACATGTCTGCAATGGTTCTGCTGTGAAGAGTTTTCCTTTTTCCTAATTGTGACACGGTTTAGTGTAGCCAACTGTAGTAGTTTTCTAGCTTGTTAGATGGAACAATTACTTTTTAATCTCTGATACAGATAACCACGTGGAAGGTATGAGTAGAAGCTTACTAGATAATTCTCAAATAAATTAAGATCATGGACTCAGTAAATACATTGTAGAACCAACTTAAGCTATCTGCCAAAACACTGTCTATGCAATTGCTTTCATTGTTGTCTGCAGTGCTGTCCAAAGTAAGCTACATTGCATATGTAGTGTGGACATGGGTTGCAACAAATGTCAAATCCAGGAACGCGCATTAACTTTGGATATGCTAATATAATTGAAAACTTCGGTATACATGAGAAAGTAGATGACCATGAAAAGTCATATTTGCCGTGTTGTCTCCGTAGAAAATTTGTCGGACTCCCATTACCTGCTAATTGACAGGCGGGGATCAAGGATGACTCATCGTGCACATCTCCATCTCCACTTCTCGTATGTTAGCGAATAGTTAAAAGAAATTGCCCTTGGAAGATCCACCTTTCAAATTCTAATGGAGGCAACACAAGCTGGTTCAGGAAATGATCACAGCTAAACTTGACATCTTTACAGAAGAGCAGCCTCAGTTGCTCTCTGACAGTCGGTTACTGACCACAATCCATCCCTGTCTATCGACTTTCCGTTTAGCATCTTCTTGCTCATCCAACTCAAGCATGTAACAAACCCACCATGGTTTCCTGCGGTACAATTCTATCCCTTCTTTCTACCTGCCAAAGTTTCCTTGCCATCGATGACTCCTTTCTTTCTTCACCCCTTTCTTTCTAAAATTTAGCTTCTCTTGGTGGAATCATGCTCATCAAAGGAATGAACCTAAGCATCCATTAGGGGTAGCTCGCTGTTTTTCAGCAGTACTATAATGATAATAGATAGTGTTTATAGGGACCTAACTATAATGGAGAAGATACCGTTCCCACTTTCGCACTGGCTGTGTACAACCTCTGAAACCATTGTTTGTGGCTTTCCTCATCAGTACTCCTATCTTTATTCCCGCCTTCTCTTATCTTGCACCTCTTCCTCTCTTTATGTTTCTTGGTTGGCATCTAGCAAGGGCGATAGAGATCTGAGGGAGGGAATCCTGATGCAGCCCATGCTTCTGCTTTAAGATAAACAGAGCAATGATGCATCTTACCTTACTAAATTAACATGAAGATTTCTCAAGTGATGGATGCACTAATATTGAAATATCCGCATTTTCTAGGATATATTTCATTGAGTTAGGTTAACGTACAAGTATAGAAATGAAGGGAAAATAGGTACAATTAATGGGGTAAATCCATAACAACAAAAGGATTCTTAAATGATTATGTACAAGCTTCACAATTGATAATGCTGTCATAGATTACCAAATTGATCTCCAAGCAAAAGCCGATATTG
>NC_041390.1:497643400-497684152 GCF_002162155.2 Triticum dicoccoides | reverse complement strand
GCTGCAAAGACCTTGTGATCCGTGACATAATTCATTTATTGATATAGCTTTGGTATTATGTTCGCTGATAACTCCGCGAGTACATTATATACTTGTGGGTGATATCCGATCAATTCAACTTTAATGTTTTATTACAATAAGAGCATCTAATTTGTTGGCAACATGCAAAGTTTATTTTCCACATTGCAATCACACATAAGGTGGCCTGAGTCTTTGACATAACATTTCTAGCTTTGCACTCCATATAGTTGGCATGCATGCATGAGGCATGATTATTTTTAGGATCCTGTGCAGCCATGTGCGTGTGTGTGCAACTAACAGTCTAATAGCCATCAACTGTGTTAGGTTCTGCATCTTAGCATCTAAACTAGCTAGGCAAGAGGCGACCGGTAGGGTTCTTCTTTCCTCGACGCAAATGATGGTGGGATTAGGATGTATTGTCTGCCGAAGGAGGTAGTAGTGTATATAAACCATAACCAGCATGATAGTGTCAAGATAATTTTCTAGCTGGCATCTCGTGAAGCTTCTTTAATCGAAAAGGTAGAGAACACTAATGTATGACACACAAAATTGATCAATTGGTCTTCTGCTTTTTTAATGTGGGGGAAACCTGATTAGGATGCCATCATTTGAACAACTAAGCCTGATGATGTTTCCCTTGGCTTTCATTTGTATTGAGAAAAATGAGCACGTCGCTTGTTTAGACGAGTTTTATTCAAAACAACTCGTAGCATGATAGGCTCTATTCAAAACCATTTTCTAGCTGGCATCTTGTGAAGCTTTTTTATACGTGGAGAACACAAGAATTACTTGTTTCCTTTTTGTTTTCTTTGCATGTGGGGGGAAGGAAGCATGATTAGGATGCCAACATTTGACCAACTAAGCGTGATCTTTCTCCTGCTCCTGCTTTGTATAAAAATCAGCACCATGCCTGCACAGCACATTTGCACAGTGAGGATGCATGACACCGTAGATGGCGATCGGTTAATTGCCCCTTTTTGGATACTAGCCCTATATCATTCCAAGCACAGTTTCTGTGGCGCCCTGGCTTACACGAATTATTGGATGCCACTGCCATGAAAAACAACATGTATCCATACGCCCGGTGGCAAAAACAACTCAACACACAGTGAATAAACAGGGTCGTTTCTTGTGAGGTTGTGATCGCCATCAAGTGGGTTGGCGAGGAGTCAGGACTACACTAGAGAGAGAGAGGAGGTTGGCCGGCCGGCCTGGCTGCCTGCCTGCCTCTGTGCGTGCTTCGCAAAGTGCGAGCTAATCAATTCCCGTCTACACCGGCGACCCCTTTCAATCTTTTCCTTTCTCCTCCTGCCCCGAGAGACCCCAGCTAGCGTCCCTGTCCCATGCATTTTCTTTTTTTTTCGAAACGGATTGTCCCATGCATTTTCCCGCGTCAGTAGGTGCGATGCTGGGCTGGCCGGCCTCGATCTTGGCTCCCATCAGACGAGAGCGCACGGCACGGCATGGCATGGCATCAAAAGAGACAGTGCAGCGCTGGTGTGGACTAGATGGGCAAGCAAGCAGCGCAAGCGCAGTGCACAGCGCCGGGCCGACCCCCCGTCCTCCTTTTTCGTTTGGAAGGGCATGCCAGGGGGCGCACGTTAGTTGACAATAATATCGGTCCATCACGGTTTAGGCGTCTGACTCGCCGCTGGATCCGTCCATCCATCCATCCACGGCCTCACCGGTGGGGTGGAGGTGGTAGGAGTGAGTGAGTAATGGTGGCCGCTGCTTGCTGCGTGGTGCTGCCTGCCTGCTGCTGGGGCTGGTGGTGTCACGTACTGCTGGACGCTAGTAGCACTACTGCAAACAAATCTGAGGGTCAGAGCCCCCCCATGCATGCATATGCTAGTGACATGGCCGGCGTAGGGAAGGGCCGACGACGCACATGCCGGCCGATGCGCGCTGTCAATCGGCCAGGTACCCACCCACGCTTTGCTTTGCCTGCCTGCAGCTGCTCGCTTTGATTGATTATTAATAGCTAAAGGCGATCGATCTAGACTTTGTGTCCGCTTAACTGCTCGCATGAGCCTGCTTGGGTCACGCAAAGGGACGGGTGCGATGCCCTCGGCCCTCTCTCAGACTTCCACTGGGCACTTGCAATCGCAAGCTTGCAGGAGAGCCGTTTCACGGTGCATATTTCTTGAAAACTGCACGCGTACAAGAGGACAGAGGCACTGTGGCGTGTAGTGGGGAGAGGGAAACGGGCGGGGGAGCAAGATTGGCGACACAGTGGGAGCTGTTGAGGCCACAGAAGACGGGTGGTTTGCTCGCTTGCTTGCTCACATGACAAGGATCAGAGGGTGGGTTCAGAGGAGTGCGATAATATAAAGGCAGCAGGGCATGTGAGGGCGATTGGCGCTCCTCCTGGAAACACTCATCAGTCCAGCCTCCCGTAACATCGCTTACCATAATTAAAAGTCCAACGCTTAGCTGTACGTGCTACGTGAGCCTGCCTGCCCGCCCGCCTGCCATGGTTGGTTATCCAACCAAGAAGAGCAGGAAGGATATATACGAAACGAAACGAAAGAATGGAAGGCAAGAAAAAGGACGGCATGGCGACAAGGACGACGGTAATGGGAGCAACAGGAGAGTAGGTGGCCAACGATGGCATGGAGAAGTGTGAGCTTGGGGCCAAAGGAAAGGAAAGGGCTCTCTCTGACAAGGCCCATATGCTTTGGTTTGAGCACCACATTAAGTAGATGGAAAGACAGTGGCGGTGTGGTGGTGGTCATGGCCATGATTCCTGAGAAGTTGCGAAAGAAAGCGCATTAGTCTACAAGAAATGAGCTTGTTTGCACACTTTGCCTGCCCGCCTGCCCGCCCGCCTAATCAAATCGTGGCTTGGAATCTGCTCTCTCGTTGCAATTAAAAGCTGGTGCACTGTCAAAGCGTGCAGTTCAGGCAGGCGCATCATGGGCACTTGCATACGCTGGGCTGCGCAGTGGTTGAAGTATATTTTTCTCCATACATTTCTTGTGCAGTTGCCTCATTATTGTTATCATACTTCCTGTTAGCACTAGTGTACTCGGCCGTGGATTCCTCATTCTTGTAAAATTCTCGGCAATAATGCCTGCCTGGCTGCTTGTTTGGTTGGGTGGAGCGGAGTGGTCTCTGAAAGCAGCGCTGCGTGCGTGATGCAGGCAGGCCCTTCGGTACCAGCCTGCCTGCCAATCTGAGGAGGCATATAATTTAGGTGTGGTTGCACCATCTCTTGATTGGCATCGCACCTCCCTCTCCTCTCCTCTACTCTACTATGAGGCTCGGCTGCTCCCCCACTTTGTTGAGATCTCTTTGGTCTCTTCTTTCCTTAAAGCATGGGGGAAATAAATACGCACCGGGCATGCCGCATGCATGCATGGGGGTGGTGGGGTTGGAGTACTGTCACTCACGCGAATTTGGTTCTCTCCCACCTCACCTCACCTCCTCTGCCTCTTTGTTCGTTCGATCGACAAATCTTACCATGCTCCAGTCCTCTGCTCCTGCGATTTGGTTTTGCATTGCTTTCGTTTCATCCTTTTGCTTGGTGATTTATGCTTGTCACGTGAAGCTTGCCTATCCCCGTTGCCTGTTCAGGGTCCCCTACAGGGAAAAAAATAAATCCTCTGTTACTAATTAGTAATTACCTTTTGGATCTCTTGGACGGTGACGGGGAATTCCCATGTCAATTAAGTGCGCTGGTGAAACCGTGAAAGTGTAACAGTAACACTTCACTTTGCTTCTGTAGGAAAACAATGAGGCCTCTTTTGGTTCATAGGTTAGGATTATCATAGGAATAGAAATCTTATAGGAAATGAGATGACATGTATCTTAAATTCTATGAGTAGGAATAGGAAATAAGATGTCATTTGATTGACATCAAAGAAAATTTTCCATTAAGTCTAGGCTTTTTTTAATTTTCTTATGAAATGTGAAGGATATAAACCAATCCTATGTAGAAATAGAAATCCATTCCTATGAATCAAAAGACTCTAAAGGAAAAAATCCTATAAGAATCTTATCCTCTAGAATTTCTATAAAATTCCTCTAAACCAAAGAAGGCCAGAGCATCCGGTAGTAGCTGGACGATGTGATCCATAGTGTGTTGTGTGTGCGTGCCTCGATGATGATTGCCGAATATTATTGCCATCGTGTAGTAACACTTTCGGCTAGAGTTCCTTGACTACCTTCGTGCGGAATACTACCCCTCCTTTTCGCGTTCGCCGATCAGAGATAGACGGCGATCTGCGCGCTGCTGACCGGCCGATCGCTACAGCTGCAGAAATTCATGCGAGCGCCGTGCCCGAATTCTGAGATGGTGGCAACGACCATACGGTTGAGGCATGCAACTCAGTACTCTCCGGCTGAAGCTCCTTTCCAGCTTAGCTATACTTTGATTAAGTAGATCAACCACGACGACAGATTATACATTACTTATAAACAAAAAATTGTGCAGCCTGACACCAGACTGTCCTTTACCTTCCAAAAACACACGATCTAGATAGACAGAGGTTTGAAAAGTCATTAGCAGTAGTGACAGAACCCTACACATATCGTCTCTTTAATTTCTTTTGTCTAGGTCTAGGCTCGATGCTCCAGGCAAGGAGTGCAAACCAACGCAGGCCTGTGGATTCTCTTCTGGAAACGCTGGCTACAAGGCAAGGCGTGCAGCTACGGGACGGCGAAAACGATCCTCACTGCAAGCAGACGAGACGAGGCCAGGCCAGCCATCAACGGGCAGCACAAGGCCGCGGCTCTAGGCGCACGTAGTACTACGCACGCGCGTACGTACGTGGCCGGGAACCGCGGCCGGGAAGCGTGCGGGGAGGAGTCAAACGAGGGTGGGGTGGGTGCATGCACGTGGTCTGGACCGTCCGATTCGCGTAGCTCTTTCTTCCAGCTACTAGATCTGAGCCAGTAGTATATTAAGAGCCTAGGCAGAGCATCATCTGTTTCTTGCGTGGGTGCGCATGGCATGATCGATGGATGCGATGCGATCATCGGGCCACTGCACGCCCCAGGCCAGAGCACCACTAGCTGTGGCCTGTCTATGGCCGTGCATCATGGCGCGCTGCTGGCTTTGTCATGTGTGGCATTACACATGAGGCGCCAAGCACGCCAGCAATGCGATTACTGAGTTAAACCCTCCGTTCAAAGCCGCGATTATACTGACGCCTAGCCATCCGCCGCCTACCCAAAAATAACTAGGGTTTTTTTGCCTCCCGCCGCCGTCGGTGTCGGTTCGCCCCGTCTACCGTGGCCTTAGGGCCATGGGGACGGAGTGGATCACGGCCCATGCCGATGGAAGGGCTCAAATTTTTAGATCCGGGTGGACGTGTGGAGTGTGTCTCTGGTGGATTTGCTCAGATCTGTTCGTTGTTCGTCTTTATTCGTGTGTCTTCATGTTGAATTCTTCTTATCTACACTCTTCCTCGGCGACGGTTGTTATTCTGGTGCGTTGGTTTTACGGGGCCTTAGCACGACGACTTCCCGACTGTCTACTACAGCAAGGTTTGCCCGGCTCCGGTGAGGGAGGGGCGATGACAGCGACGCACCTTCGACTTGCTTCAGTGTTTATAGTCGTCGTTAGGTGGTCTACGGATCCGGATATAATTTTTATTATTTCTAGTGTTCGTTGCATTACCATGATTGAAAATGAATAGATCGAAAGTTTATAAAAAAACTACTATTAGCCTGTCTCTTTTTTTTAATAATAATTAAAAACAGAAAACGTTCCGATCATGCTTCATCGTGTAGAAGTTTTTGTTTCGTCGCGAGGTAAACCACCTTATCTTCTTGCTGGATAAAAGTTGGGAGTAGGGCTAGCATGCGATGGTAATTTTCTTGTTGCCTCCTGAAAGCAACTTCATCGAGGAAAATGACAATTGACAAAGATATGATTCTCGCCAATGAAAAGGAAAAATGGGTGACATGTACATTTGGCCCGAGGGACCAGAAATCTCCAGACAAATAGTATCACGCATGATTGCTTAGTATTGTACACGTCCTCTCTCTCTCGTACATACATAGATTAGAAATACCATATCCACCCAACCGATGCGCAGCGGTTCTTTGAACCGGACAACCAGACGCGCGTTCCAAGCTCGCATACATGATTTTGTTTGGCCGTGCTTGAAAACGGCTCTATCAAGTGAGGTGCGCCGCGCCATTTTATAAATGGCTGCCGCTGTTCACGTCAACTCTGCAGAAGTTGTAGCAATATTCCCCAGTGCGAGCTCGCCATACGATCGGTGTCATGTTGGGGTGCATGATGTGGTAGTCCGTATTCCGCCAGCATTATCCAAATGTCAATGCAGTTAAATGCGTATTATACCAGTAGTAGAGTATATGATAAGTTCTTTCTTTTTATTTCTGAAAGCGCCTTGGCAGTTATGCCGGTCATGATCTAGAAACACGTAGTCAACATTATATGCGCGTGCCGATGCCCTGCTCTTGCTCTTGCTCTGCTCCAAAGAGCAACCTGGATGACGTAGATGATCCGGGTGAAATCGGGTGACGTGGTCGACGGAATGGGTGCGCATATGGACGGTCCAATGATTCTGTTTGGATACTTTAACTCAGTTAAAGGTTAGAGTTAGATTTTAACCCTGACTCAAACCCGAACTAGCTCTAATTAAAAAGGCGTTTGGATGACAGGGTTAGATTAACAATAAATGCTTTTTCTTAATCATTTAGCTATTTTTGACCCTATTTCCTGCCGGATATGGCGGAGCGAGCCCTGGCCGAGGCAGACCGGGACGCGCCCAGCAAGTAGCTTGTTGGCCTCTCGCGCAGCCCGCTGACCGAATCCGCCGTCCCTACGCAAGGAGTCGCGCTGGTCGAGGTTGACGGGGACGGGCCGCACAAGGAGCCGCGACTGTTACGAGAGGGAGTGAGAGAGGAACATTAGCTGACGGCTAGGGTTGTACGAGAGGGAGTGAGTGAACTAAGTTCGGGTTCACTCCACTGGCCAGTGCCTTCTTATATAGGCCGTCAGGTAGATGGGCCTGGGCCAGGCCCACGACCGAGTCTGTGAACAGCCCATGGTCCAACGTCTCGGACAGTGGCGCTTCCGTAAGCGACTCGTTAATTAATTAACAATTAATTAACCATTTCTGAGCAGCAAAAATAAGTTTCGGCTCGGCTCATTCTCGCAACCCGCGACGCACGCGTGAGTCGTGATGAGGCGAGGCGAGGCGGGCGGCGGAGGAGGAGCGCGCGTGTACAGCTCCTATTCCCGAGCTCCCAATAGCAAGTGGTAGAGCATCCCTTATAAAGAGGTATCACTCTTCTTACTGTAGCAGTATGGGACTAAAATTCCCACACTTTCCACCACTTGCCGTACACATGCATGAGCCTTAGAGATTAACCAGGGATTAGTATCTTATATGGGCCTAAGCCCATCCATAATCCAACAATTCTCCACCAGATCTCGAGGCACATAAGTTTGTCAACTGTTCCAAACAATGTTTGATATACCAGAATTTTCAGTGGAGACTGTTAAGTTGAACTTCCACCTAGAGCAATAGGATTAGACTTCTTCACAACTGAACAATGGACTATGCCTTGAATTGTCAGTTTGGCGTGCAGAAATTTCGTCTATTGTCAGCTGATACATGGCTGCCGAAGGCCAAACCCCACGGGTGAAGCCTATTAGTCATATTCCGTACCTTCTCATGAGCTTACTAGAGATTACCCAATCTCATAGACTGTGACCAGCAGTCGGACTCACATAGGTGTGTTCCTCCAAAGAATGCTCTGTAGGTTAGCATCTTGCTTACATAAATTTTGGAACACATTAAGACAAAAGTCAGCCTGCCTTACAGAATTGAGAGTATTACTACATCTCCAACGGAGTGGGTTTATTAAGGATACTCTCCTCGGTTGATCGCTGGATTGTTTTTCCAGGTCTTAATTTCACGGGATCTCTGATCACATATGTTGGGTTACCCCATGGCAACTTACGTGGGTCTCATTACCATCTCCCTCGATGCATTTTCTATCACAATCCGTGATAGCCCTTTCGTAAAAGGGTCTGCCAGATTCTTAGCCGTCTGGATATAATCCAACACTATTACTCCGGAGTTTCTTGGTTTTCTGACAGATTTCAATCTTCTTCTTATATGCTTTGTGGATTTCATGTTGTGCTTTGAACTCTTAGCCTTGGCAATCATTGTTTGATTGTCACAGTTCATAAGGACAGTCGGCACTGGTTTATCAACCAACGGCAAATCCATCAAAAGCTCTCGAAGCCATTCTGCTTCGATGCATGATGTGTCTAATGCTGTGAATTCTGCTTCCATAGTCGATCTGGTTAAGATCGTCTGCTTGCAAGACTTCCAGGAAACAGCACCACCACCAAGTGTGAAGATATGTCCACTTGTGGCTTTCATCTCATCAGCATCAGATATCCAATTCGAATCACTATACCCCTCAAGTACCGTCGGGTACCCAGAATAGTGAATTCCATAGTTCGCAGTACCTTACAAATAACGCATCACTCGCTCAACAGCATGCCAATGCACATCTCCCGGATTGGAAACAAACCGGCTCAGTTTGCACACAGCAAATGAGATGTCAGGACAAGTAGCACATGCTAGGTACATCAGTCCTGTGCTGGCTTCTTGTACTTGTTTGGGCACTTGTTTGCCCAATGTTCATCTGAACCACAAGTAAAGCAGCCATCTCTCTCTTTGCCTTTCTTCTTACCCTTCTTCTTAAAGGTAGTATTTTGCTGGACAGAGTTCTTTTCCTTGAACCTGTGGAAGTTCTTCTTCACCACATTGCCGCTAGAAGAACCCTCTGCCCCTTTCACGTGTGAGTCCTTTGCTCTCGAGTTTTGCTCAACACTGAGATGACCAATGACATCCTCAACAGAGAATTCACGTCTCAAGTGCTTGAGAGAAGTAGCAAAGTTCCTCCAACTAGGATGGAGTTTTGCAATAATGCAACCCGCGACAAACTTGTCCGGTAACTCACACTTCAGGAGCTCCAGCTCCTTAGCAATGCACTGTATCTCATGAGCCTGGTCCAATACAGAACGGTTATCAACCATCCTGTAATCATGGAACTGCTCCATGGCATACAGCTCACTGCCAGCATCAGTTGCGCCGAATTTGACTTCGAGTGCATCCCACAAGTTTTTGGCAACACCCATATGAATATAGGCGTCAACCAACTTGTCTCCAATCACACTCGGAACTGCTCCCGGAAAGATTGTGGTTGCCTCCCTAAACGCCTTCTCCTGTTCAAGAGCAATCGTTTATGTGAGGGACACACCACCAACCCAGAACACGTTCATCGCTGTGAGCCACAAGGTGGTCCTAGTCTGCCAACGCTTAAAATGCGTTCTGGTAAACTTTTCCGGTTTCAGAGTAGCAGCAAAGCCTTGAATTGAAAAGTGCCTAAAATAAGGTTTTTGGATTGTTGGAAATATTAGCACTTTTCCGATACTTATCCACGAGTGAACAGTAAGCATGGCATAAAAGGTATGCATCTCATAGCGATACCTAAGCATACGAGCACGTACAGGACATAGAATCGAACCATCTATGAGCAGCACCTATATGGCTAGCATAAGTACGAGTAAACGAGGGATGAACATATCATACCCTCTGGTTGGCCAGGCCAACGCGGCGGCGGCAGCAACAGCCTCGGCGTCGCCCGTGGCCTTCTTCTTGAAGGCGGCGTCGTCGGCCATGGTGTCGATGCAGGGAAGTAGTGGAAGCAGAGGCGGACGAAGTTGGGGACGGATCGAGAGCAGTCGCGTCGAGACGCTCCCCAAAAACCTTATTGCCGTTCTCCCGGGCAGGATCTCGAACGATAGTGTTCCGGAGGCTCCTGCTCTCCCGATCAACCATGCACGCGGTCGTCGGGATGGGATCGCCGGAAGCAGCACAGAGAGAGGAACAGTAGCTGACGGCTAGGGTTGTACGAGAGGGAGTGAGTGAACTGAGTTCGGATTCACTCCACTAGCCAATGCCTTCTTATATAGGCCGTCAGGTAGATGGGCCTGGGTCAGGCCCACGACCGAGTCCGTGAACAGCCCGCGGTCAACGTCTCGGACAGTGGCGCTTCCGTAAGCGACTCGTTAATTAATTAACAATTAATTAACCATTCCTGAGCGTCAAAAATAAGCTTCGGCTCGGCTCATTCCCGCAACCCGCAACCCGCGACGCGCGCGCGAGGCGAGGCGAGGCGAGGCGGCGGGCGGCGGAGGAGGAGGAGCGCGCGTGTACATCTTCTATTCTCAAGCTCCCAATAGCGAGCAGCCCTTATAAAGAGGTCTCACTCTTCTTACTGTAGCAGTATGAGACTAAACTTCGCACACTTTCCACCACTTGCCGTACACATGCATGGGCCTTAGAGATTAACCAGGGATTAGTGTCTTATATGGGCCTAAGCCCATCCATAATCCAACAAGAGGGAGGGAGGGAGAGGACGGGAAATGAGGAGGGATCTGCTGCGAGAAAAGCGGGAGAAAAATGTTTTTTTTTGTGGTCTCAAGGAGAACTAACCCGAATAAACACCTTTTGAATGGGTTAGATTTTTGAATGGGTTAGATGCATCTAATCCAAACTAATTTTTTTCTTTACATATTTTTCGGTTAGTTGAGTCTTAACTAATTCAAACTAACTCCAACTCATGAAACCAAACTGGGCCAATATATACGGCTCGATGACGCCACGGCTCATTCGTTGCTGTCAATCAAGGAGGGTGGGTTAATTAGGTCGAGACAAGAGAGCAGCAGCCTCTCTGTGACACATCGATTGATCCATCGGGGTTGGAAGCAAGCCACGATGGCCGATGGAGCCAGCCAGGCGCGCGGTTGGTCTCGGCTCGGTGGTCTGCGCGAAAGCATATATACAAGTAAGTGTGGCGCACGCGCTGATGCAACCCCGCGATTCCGTTCACATCTCGGCTCTGCGCTAAAGACGTGGAAAGAGAGGCGCAAGTGAACAGACGGAGAAACAAACAAACAAACAAGAGAGGCGTGGTGTGGTGTGGTCGAGCGGAGCACTCGCTCGGCCGCTCACGCACAGCAACGTCGACGCCCCCTCTTGATTAATCAATCAACCCCGCCATTTTCCTCGCCTCTCTCTCACGTTTTCTTGAAGTTTTTCCTCCTCCTGCGTGAAGTCGTTGGACCTGACGTGCGCAGCGGAACGGGACGGAGCCGAGCCCGGCAGGGAAGAAAGCGAGGGGGTGCCTTGCCTTGCCTTGGCCTTCGCTCCGGCAGAGAAGAGAAGGAGATGAGATGAGCGACAGCGGTTCAGCAGTCTAGCCATACAAGCTACGAAGCCAGAGCTGCGTGCATGGATGGATGCATGCATGAACCGGCTCGGCGTGCATGCATGTTCGCTAGGCTAGGCACCGACTGCATCGGGACTGTTCCAAACAATACAGCTACGATGGCGTGTCCGTGTTGGAAGCCGCACATATCCGCGTGATGAGACTTGCACCAGGAAAGAACATGCCGGTTCTCTCTTTTATTCAGTCATGCTGGCATGCATGCTGTACACTGCCTTGTGACTCTTGTATAAATAACTCACGTATGAATATTCGCAAGAAAACAAAGCTCTCATGTATGAATCGTAGTTGTTGGTAGGTCATGTATGCACGGCCTCGTAGCAATTAGCACGCATGTGGTCGGACGTGCGATTCGCAAATCGCAACCGGAACCCCTGGCATGGTCCAAGCGTACCATACGGAGAGAGCAACATGGGCTAGGGAGGAGTACATGCATGCGTTTTCGGTGACAGGCAGGCTCTGGTCCAGCCCCAGATGTCAAGACGACAAGTCCATTGTCACATTTGGCGTGACCACGGTTGTGGATGGGAGCGGCCACCATCACGCGGCCCGTATGCATACGAACGGAACGCTTCTAGTATATCTTTTCAAGTAGCACACGCCATGAATACGTACGAACCGGCGTACGTATTGGTTGGCTAGGTCCATTCACCAAATGCTGGCAGTATAAACATGTGTTTGTGAAATTGGTTTGACGCAACCCGGCCGGAGGTGCGTGTGAAGGCACATACGTAGATATATATAGATATACATATGCATATGCACATCCGGCCGCGTTGAAGGGATCGCTCCGGTTATCCGCTCCGAAAGGGAACAAGACGAAGAGGACGAGATGGTTGCGGCCAGTTCGGCCACCGTCTCCATCCCAACGCTCTCTTTCCCCTTCCCGTGTACATCCACAAACTCATTGTTTTTCCTTCCCGATTGAATAAACAAAAGTCATTGTTGAGTAAGCCAAACAAAGACCAATTTCTAGCTATACCAGCCAGCTGGTACAAAACGATCAGACCAACCAAACCACTAGCTCTAGCTAGCACCACCGCACACACAAGCTAGCCGGATCGAACAAGAACAACCACCCCCAGCCCAACGCCAAGGATAATGAACGAACGTACGTCTCGGCGGAAGAGAGAATCGCTCGCTCGCACGTCCAAGGACAAGGAGGGCCGGCCGGGGCCCGACCCGTATGAAAGGAGGCGCATCACATGCCACGCCACGCCCCCGTCGGTTGCCTGCCCCCGTCCATGACCTCTTCGCCCGAAACAGTTGCCAGGCCATCAAGGAAAGAGGAGGTGCGCCTGGCCATGGCATCGGCATCCACACCTTTCGCCTTTCCTTTCCCCGCACTTAATGTTGTGTTGGGGCGTGAGGAGAGACTTTGAGCCTTGGACCTCACCTCGCATGGAGCCGGGCAGAGGATGGCCCTCCACTCTCCATCGTCACCGCGAAGCTGCCTCCTCCCTCCCGCGCGGCCAGACCGCATGCTGCTAACCATGCCCGATTTCATTTGACCCGACTTGTTAACAATCTAGACACGCATCGTTATCAGGCAGTAGTACTTGTACGCACTGCGCGTTCTTGTGCAGTGTACACGCGGCGACGCAGGTCTTGACCTCTACGCATGCATGGATACAACATACAAGCACTCCTCCCCCTAGTGCATTGGTTTGGTGCGATTGATTGACGATTCAGACACGGCGGATTTGACCGAACCCACGCATGCGTGCCGTACTATTTCCAGTCGATCGATCGTTCCATCAGCACGACGCGCTGCAGACAACAACTAGAGTAGAGGTTTTGGTGGCGATCCGTTGCCGTGTGTTGCCAGATGGTGCCCTCTACCCCTAGAGACGGTAAAGTAGGCAGGGAGGATTAACTAGCCTTCTCTGTCATGCTTGATTAGTTTACATGTATGCACAAGTAAACTTGCTTCAGAGAACCAAGCGAACTTATTAAAGGTTGCGAGATTGAAGGGCGGGCAAGCAAATTGGCGCGGAGGTTGCCCGCCTGTCTGCAAGCAAGGAAGGAAGGAAGCTAGATGCAGCGATGCATCAAGTAGTGACAGCCACCTCTTTCTCGGGAACAAAGATGGCAGCATTTGATTCTTTCTACCCGGCCAGCTCCCCCTCTTTTGCATCTTTCGGTCTCAACAAATATTCTAGAGCCTAGCGTTTTTCCTTTCCTCTTCCCTTGCTACAATCGCCGTGCCCCCGTCTGTGTAAAGACGAAAGCAGAGGGAAGGGCCGGGTTCGTCCTTGTTGGTCCTGGTGATGTTTACCAAATCTCAATCGCCTTACACCTAAGTTGGCAGCATACTAGTCAATCAAACCTGCCTGCATCTAACTTTGGGTCCTACGCACGCTAACGCTTGCCAGTACTGCTACCTCTAATCTACTTGGCAGTTAAGGTATGCATGTATGTATTGCTGCTGCGACGAATAACCGATGGGAAAGCAACGATTTGTTCTTATACTCAAGAGAGAGATAGAGAGAGAGAAATTATAAGGAAAAGGAAAGCAACAATAATGTCTGCGGCAGGCATGCGTGCCTGTTACTAATCTCCAGTTCAAGCACGACATCCCACTGGCGACCCTTGGAAATCTCCCAAAGAAGCTATCAACTCACTTTGGTATTATCCGATTAGAATACTAAGCCACGACCGAACCATAACCTGCAGAATTATTGGCGGTGACAAAACATGGAAGGAAGTGTAGCTCAACAAATGTCCTGCTCCTGGGCGCGCGCTTGTCAAATGCTCTGGTTAAACCAAGGAGGAGGTAAATTCTACTACATCATTTTCTCTGTCAGTTTGTCATTTTTCACCAGGGAATCCCACGATCCAAACCAAAGCATTTGGCAACGACTCAAAAGTACAGTAGATTGGACGCATGCCTCGGTCTCTCCCCCTACTCGTTTCCGTTCCAACTTTTAAATTTTTCTCCGAGACAATGAAAGTCATGAAAATGAAAGATGGTTTCGTCAAAGAAATGCCTCCAATAAAACCAAGCAACGCCTGTACCGCTCTAGAACAAGGCACCAGTTTTCTCTCACTTTTTTTTCCTCCTTATCAACAACACGTACCTGAAAATGAGGCGAAAATGAAGATTCAACGGCTGATTGCTGCCCTGTATTTGTGCACGCTATCCGCCAGGGAGAAGGAACACGAACGAACGCCGGGTTGCTTGGTTCTCAGTTTACACTAGAAGTTCTCCGCTGGACATATACCTAACAGCTGTGAAGGCAAGAATTCTGGATGTTGCATGTTTATTTCATTCGTTCCAAATATACTACGCATTTCCGCGAACATCGAATAGTTTGATGGCCTGAAAATGGCTGGGGGTTCCTTGTCGCATGGTATTGGTTGAGACACTCGTACTATTAATTCAGCCATGACACACTAAATACCATAAACAACACCGGCTGAAAATTTAAAGTTTGAACACCTTTAGCAGGTTGGAAATTTCTGGCTAGTAGTTCCACTTTTCTTGATTTGATCGTTTATGGTATGTTACTTTACCACCAAATATAAATAATTGGTCCATGTATATGTTCTGAACAATTAGATACGGACTGCATATTCTAGATCACTTTTTTTTACATCATCAACCCTACACCCTAGTCCTTCTACATAAGCCATGACATATCACCTACGTTGGTTCCTAACACGAAATATTTAAAACATGCGTATCTCGCATGTTCTACCTACACTCACGGTTTTCTCTCTCACACAAATTTAGTTGTCGCATCCAGAACTTTATCTCGCACACTTGCTCTTAACCATCCACCTTTTCTTCATGTCTCGTGTAGCTGCCCACGTCTAAGTCACAGTTCAACAAGAAAAAGACACTGCATCAAAGCGCAAGAAAAGATACATTTCACGAAAGAAGCCGCATTTAGTGCCATAATTTTCACAAGTGGCGGAGAAAAGCATCGTAGGATTGTTGGCTTTGCTCCAAAAGCAGTTCTCAACCAAGAAAAAAAGGCAGAATTGAAGCCACGACGCATATACATGTGAGTACATCATGTCATCAGAAAATTTATAATGGTCCAAAATTATACTCCCTCCGTCCCGAAATACTTGCCGGAGAAATGGATAAAATTGGATGTATCTATAACTAAAATACGTTTAGATTCATCCTTTTTTCGACAAGTATTTCTGGACGAAGGGAGTACTTGTGCATTATACAGAATTAGTTTTTGTTGGAGCCTCTTCTCAAAGACAAATAACCGATTCATATTCTTGTGTAGTAGGATGGATCGCATACAACCGTTGAGTAGCCCTTCATTTGTAACACACGAGGTAATATTCACATTCGATTATTGTCTAAAAAGGATTGCCTTTTATATTTTGTATATTGCATTCCCCCCAAAAAAAAGACTTTGTATATTGCAGCTTGAAGCTAGGATCTAAACCATTGATATGTGGACAAAGTTTGTGATCCCTCCATCTAGAAATATAAGGCACAATACTATTTTGAGATTTACTTCAACCATCACTTTTTTTTGCGAATTTACTTTAACAGTTTTGCTAAAGCACATCTAGATGTGTTCTAAGTATTGCACATCTAAATTCGATGTCATTGATTTTACGCTAAGATTCGTGCAAGTTTTTTTATTATTCTTTTTACTTCTCAGTTTATAGGGCGTGCACGTACCCCTATGTCGTCAATTTGACCAACCTAGTACAAGTCATATATTACAAAAAATATACCAACATAAACTTGAGATGTTCTATTTTTAAACTGTATAATTTTTGTGTTATATAGTTTATATTAGGGTGATAAAATTGGCAACCTAGGCATACGCGTCGGACTTGTAAACTGAAACGGAGGGAGTAGCTTGATTGAGTCACCTAGATGTGCAATAATTTGGGCACATCTAGATGTGCCCTAGACAGACTAACCATCACCTTTTCAAGGATGCCCCTTTAACCATCACTTCATAATATATGACATGCACTTCAAAAAAGTATACGAACGAATTCGTATTTGAAAGGAGTTTCTGATGATATTATTTCCATAACACATACATTACTGATCTTATCGATGGTCAGCATAGATCTCGAAATACGCATTAGACACTACGTTTATGGACACAGAGGGGGCAATCTTTTGATAAACACCTGCTAACAAATACCAAACCCAAAGCATGGACGAGTAATCCAAAATTCGAAAGATTGGATGCAAAGCATGGAAGGGGTGATCTCTTTGCTCCAACCGCTACCCTGCCAAAGGAAGAAACGCCTAGGCCATCATTATCGCGAAGCAAAGGCCCCGTAACCAAAACCACCACCCCATTTTAATCCCCTGCATTGACGTCAAGAAAATCCTCCATCCCCTGGGATTCTTCCCCTAATTTTAACCCCCCGAACGCCCGCAATCCAGCCAATCCAAATCTATCTTTTAACCCCGCGAGTAATTTTAGGCTGCCCACGTTTTCCGTTTGTTTCCCCGTCCGCGTCCCGTTCCGTTCCATGTGAGAGGTTTTAAGGGGAGCGTGCGAACTGCGAAGTGGGTGCGCGGAATTGGACTCGGCTCACGCCCACGCTCGCGCTCGGGCTCACGCTCAGGCTCCTATTAAAACCACGAGTGGAAGTTTTCTTCCCCGTCACCGCCCGTCGTCCGTTTCTTCTCCTCGCCCCCTCCTCCTTAACATAACAATGGCTGTGCAGGCCCAGTACCCCTCCAATCTCCTCTTCCACGATAGGTGCGCCTCCTCACGTCCCGCCCCCTCTCGCGTCTTCCCCCACTGCAGCTGTTCGTCTGGTTTGGCTTTCGGGTGATCTCATGGCTTCGTCTCCTTTACAGAGGTGACCCGGAGAGGGCGGACATGGACCTGCCCAAGCAGCAGCATCAGCAGCAACACCAGCAGCATCCGCAGCAGCTCGCCGGACTCTCGCCGGCGGTCTATTTTGCCAGTGGCGGAGGTGCGTTTGCCTGCCTCGACAGCCCGATGCCGCCGATTGATTGGCCGCGCGCCCGTTCACGGATTGTGACATGGCTTGGTTCGGTTTCTTGCAGCCAGTGGGAATCGGAGGAAGCGCGCCAGGGAGGCCATGGCGCCGCCGCCGCCGGCCAAGGAGGAGTACATCGGCCTGTTCGCGCAGCACTCGGCGCCCTTTTTTAACATGGCGCAGCTCCACAGCAGCAGGGTCGCGGCGTCCCCGTCCCCTGCCCCTGCCTCTGTGACGCGCGTGTCCACGGGCCTCCGCCTGGCATTGGATGAGCAGCAGCAGAGACAGATTAATTCCTTGTGTTACCCGTCCTCGTCGTCGCCACTCGTTCCCTTCTCCGATGAGTTCGCCGGACAGATGAAGCAGCACGGCGACGAGCTCGACAAATTCGTCCGGGACCAGGTAATTCATCTTGGCTCCGGCCATGCCACGACAGTCCGATTGTAGCTGCGCGCCCGTTTCTTGGCCTCACGTGCCCGTGCTTTATCGACCAGGGCGAGCAGCTCCGGCGGGCCATCGCCGATCGGATGCGCCACCACAACCGGGCACTTCTGGTGGCGGCGGACAAGTCGGCCTCGCTCCGGCTACGGGAGAAGGCGCTGGAGGCGGAGCGCGAGGCGCGGCGCGGCGCCGAACTGGAGGAGCGGCTCGCGCGGCTACGCAACGAGGCGGCGGCGTGGCAGGCCAAGGCGCTCTCGGAGCAGGCCACCGCGGTGGGCCTTCACGCGCAGCTCCAGCAGGCCGCCTCCGCGGCGCGGGCATCCTGCGAGGAGCTGGGCGGCGGCGACGCCGGCCCGGCCGAATCGTGCTCGTCGGCGTACGTAGACCCTCGCCGCGCCGGGCCTGACCGCGCGTGCCACGGCTGCCACCTCGGGGCGGCCACGGTGGTGCTCCTGCCGTGCAGACATCTGAGCCTGTGCCGTGACTGCTTCGCCGCCGGCGACATGGACGTGGCCATGGCGTGCCCTGTATGCCATTGCGTGAGGACCGGCAGCGTGGAGGCCATCCTGTGTTGACAGAGCCGGCCTCGGGGCCATCCCGTGCCGTGAGCGCTCCGAGCAATGCGAAAGGCGCCATAGCTTATTCCGGAGAATGGAAAAATAGTCCTAAAATGGAAACTTAGATTCTTTCTTTCTTTCTTCGAGCTTTTGTTCATAGTTTTTCTTAATCCTTTTTTACTGCCGAGGATTTACCCCTCGCCGTGTCCTCTAGGAGAATTCAATTGATATAAGTTCATTGTTAATACTACCCGGCCCGTCAAGTGCAAAGGTTCGCCGATCATTACTGCTGGTAATGCTGTGCTGTACTGTAGGAGGGTTGCTTGTGATGCTCTCTTCAAACCGAAATGACGAATTAGCGGAGTGGTATCAGACTAGATAATCGTACCAAACTGCAAGTGATCGCAACCACTGCGGTACTCGTATGGCGTTGGCGTCCATTCGATGCGAGGCGTGGCCCGCATTGTTGCTGAAATCCCGCGCAAAGCGTGACATCTCTGCACCGCACCGGCAACGGCACCGGCACCGGCGGGGGTTAGGAGGAGTGCGCGTCCTGTGCCGTGCTTGATGATTCGGCCGTTTCGGCGTGGGCGGCACCAACGGGCGCGTCGTCGGCGTGGCCCCTCGGTTGGCTGTTATGTTTCTTTACATTACAGGCAGGCGGGCGAAGAGTGGAGAGGCACGCGCGAGAGTCGCAGGGCAGCGGCGTCAGAAAGAAAGAAGCAACGGAAATCGGGCACCGGCACGGCGGCGGTCGGCGGAATGAGCGGCCGCGCACTGCAGGCCGGCAACGGCACCAGGCGCAGGCAGGCACGCGCGGCCCGAGCGGTTGAAAATTGCCGCGCACGGCGCTGTCCCCGCGTAGTGATAGCCGCGGGTGGCGGGCCCTCGTGTTTTTTCTGTTGGAAAGTGGGGCTGGGCTGGCAGGCACGGCACGGGCGCCTCCTCCCTCCTCCCCGTCCGTTATGGCCGCCGCGCTAGTGGCCACGCAGCGTCCGGTCCGGCCGTTTGTTTACCGCCCCTTTTACTTTGGCCAAAAAGGAAAGCCATCGCCGCTGCTATCCCGGCGATCTTCACGTATCTCCACCGCTGTTGTTTTACGGTGAACCCCCGCCCGCTTTACGTCCCGCGATTGGAGGCCAACGAACAAAGCTGATGCGGTACAGGCCCGTGGAGGGCGCCGTGACATAAATTCGCGCCTGATCGGGTTTGTGATTGTAATGTAAAGTGAAGTAAATTAGGCCGTCCAAACCACTCGACACCGGTACCCCCGGTACAGGAGTACCACTGCGGTCCGGTGATCGAGTACGTACGTACGACGTCCGCATGCACGGCCCATAAAGAGCCCCCCCGTATCGGCATTCAATTGGATCACCCCGTCGGGACAAGGCAGTGATGCTGCCGGTACGAGCGGTGCGCGACGCAGATCGCGGCGGCAATGACCAGCACAACACGGCTTGCCTGTGAGTCGCGTGATGACTCCTCACTGCTGCTGCTACGTGAGGAGGTCAGTGACCACGCTCGCTCGCTCATGGACTCATGGTGCGCGCCCCAATTATTAACCCGGCCGGCCGCCCGGTCGCGACCGCAACGCCGTTGCGAGGAAAGGCGGACGAACGATCCGTCTTCTCGAACGCAGGATCGCTGGGAATCCGTGCCTGCTAGCACTGCCACCACGACTAGCCGGCTAGCACCACCACTTCAAATAGTAGTAGTAGTAATCTGATTCGATTCGATCCTTCACGGGCCTTGTTACCGCGAGGCGGTCGCTGTTACGGCGTCAAATCTGACGCGATTTTCACGGGCTTAATAACTCGATCTGCCGTCCATGTCTGTGATGATATATCTCATCTTGTGATGACATGATGCGTTTTTCTAGTCTATAATTGCGTGCTGGTGCACTGTACTGTTCCGCATTTCCGTGCCTTGGCATCGTACCCGCTGATTCAGGAGGAGAAAGGGATGCTTCTTCTGCGGAAATAATTTGGATACCCAGGTGGATTGGAAACCTCAATTCTAAAGAAAAAGGATGAACTGGCCCATGGTATTTGTAATCAATGCGTGTGTCAACCCGATGCATATCTTCCTGTGGCCAATCAAAGTAATACTATTTTCTACGCACAAGAGTCCGTTGACCCTCCAACTCGTGTCATTCCAGACTATGCAGAGCCGGTGAACAATGTACCGGAGAAAGAATAAAAATAGCAGGGTGATCCATCATCATTAGTGTGATCCATCATCTATGGTGCATTTTAGCTTTGTATTGTTCTTTATAATGGCAGGAGTACTAATTTTGTTGGAAAGAAAAAGGCAATGGCAGATCAACTGCACTTTCGTTTGGGTTGAGAATCAATCACTGTACAAAGGTTAAAAATGCCGTATATCCATTTCGTATCGGTTTGGCTTCAACATATCGGGTGATATATCAGACGATATATATATCCAAGAAAATATACCTGGATTTTTTTTCATTATTCTTGTTGAAAAATGTCTTTTTAGTCAAAACAAAATGTATGATGCCAATGCTATAGCATAAAAAAAAGACTCCTAGTTTATGAAGTTGATAAACAAAGTAGTTAAGACACTTTCACAAAGTCCTTACTTTAAGATTGAAAACAATATGTTATTGTTGGAAATATGCCCTAGAGGCAATAATAAATTAGTTATTATTATTATATTTCATTGTTCATGTTAATCGTTTATTATCCATGCTAGAATTGTATTGATAGAAAACTCAGATACATGTGTGGATACATAGACAACACCATGTCCCTAGTAAGCCTCTAGTTGACTAGCTCGTTGGTCAATAGATGGTTACGGTTTCCTGACCATGGATATTGGATGTCGTTGATAACGAGATCACATCATTAGGAGAATGATGTGATGGACAAGACCCAATCCTAAGCCTAGCACAAAGATCGTGTAGTTCGTATGCTAAAGCTTTTCTAATGTCAAGTATCATTTCCTTAGACCATGAGATTGTGCAACTCCCGGATACCGTATGAGTGCTTTGGGTGTGCCAAACGTCACAACGTAACTGGGTGGCTATAAAGGTACACTACAGGTATCTCCGAAAGTGTCTGTTGGGTTGGCACGAATCGAGACTGGGATTTGTCACCCCGTGTAAACGGAGAGGTATCTCTGGGCCCACTCGGTAGGACATCATCATAATGTGTACAATGTGACCAAGGAGTTGATCACGGGATGATGTGTTACGGAACGAGTAAAGAGACTTGCCGGTAACGAGATTGAACAAGGTATCGGGATACCGACGATCGAATCTCGGGCAAATACAATACCGCTGGACAAAGGGAATTGTATACGGGATTGATTAAGTCCTTGACATCGTGGTTCATCCGATGAGATCATCGTGGAGCATGTGGGAGCCAACATGGGTATCTAGATCCCGATGTTGGTTATTGACCGGAGAGTTGTCTCGGCCATGTCTGCATGACTCACGAACCCGTAGGGTCTACACACTTAAGGTTCGGTGATGCTAGGGTTATAGGGAAAGTATGTATGCGGTTACCGAATGTTGTTCGGAGTCCCGGATGAGATCCCAGACGTCACGAGGAGTTCCGGAATGGTCCGAAGGTAAAGATTGATATATAGGAAGTATGGTTTTGGCCACCGGAAGTGTTCCGGGCATCACCGGTAGTGTACCGGGACCACCGGAGGGGTCCGGGGGTCCACCAGGTGGGGCCACCAGCCCCGGAGGCTTACATGGGCCAATAGTGGGAAGGGACCAGCCCCTAGGTGGGCTGGGGCGCCTCCCACCAAGGCCCAAGGCGTCCTCAAGAGGAGAGGGGGCAAACCCTAGGCGCAGATAGGCCCTAAGGCCCACCCTAGGTGCGCCCCCCTCTCTCTCCCCCTTGGCCGCCTCCCAGATGGGATCTGGGGGCTGCCGCCACCCCTAGGGAGGGAACCCTAGGTGGGGGCGCAGCCCCTCCCCTCCCCCTATATATACTTGACCAAAGGGGCAACCCAACACACGAGAACATCTCCTTCTTGGCGCAGCCCTACCCCTCTCCCTCCTCGTCTCTTGCGGTGCTTGGCGAAGCCCTGCTGGAGTGCCACGCTCCTCCACCACCACCACGCCGTCGTGCTGCTGCTGGATGGAGTCTTCCCCAACCTCTCCTTCTCCCCTTGCTGGATCAAGGCGTAGGAGACGTCACCGGGCTGTACGTGTGTTGAACACGGAGGTGCCGTCCGTTCGGCACTAGGATCATCGGTGATTTGGATCACGACGAGTACGACTCCATCAACCCCGTTCACTTGAACGCTTCCGCTTAGCGATCTACAAGGGTATGTAGATGCACTCTCCTTCCCCTCGTTGCTAGATTACTCCATAGATTGATCTTGGTGATGCGTAGAAAATTTTGAATTTATGCTACGTTCCCCATCAGTGGCATCATGAGCTAGGTTTATGCGTAGTTTCTATGCACGAGTAGAACACAAAGCAGTTGTGGGCGTCGATTTTGTCAATTTACTTGCCGTTACTAGTCTTATCTTGATTCGGCGGCATCGTGGGATGAAGCGGCCCGGACCGACCTTACACGTACTCTTACGTGAGACTGGTTCCCCGACTGACATGCACTAGTTGCATAAAGTGGCTAGCGGGTGTCTGTCTCTCCCACTTTAGTCGGATCGGATTCGATGAAAAGGGTCCTTATGAAGGGTAAATAGAAATTGGCATATCACGTTGTGGTTTTCGCGTAGGTAAGAAACGTTCTTGCTAGAAACCTATAGCAGCCACGTAAAAACTTGCAACAACAATTAGAGGACGTCTAACTTGTTTTTGCAGCATATGCCTTGTGATGTGATATGGCCAAAATGATGTGATGAACGATATATGTGATGTATGAGATTGATCATGTTCTTGTAATAGGAATCACGACTTGCATGTCGATGAGTATGACAACCGGCAGGAGCCATAGGAGTTGTCTTAATTTATTTATGACCTGCGTGTCAACATAAACGTCATGTAATTACTTTACTTCATTGCTAAAGGGTTAGCCATAGTAGTAGAAGTAATAGATGACGAGACAACTTCAAGAAGACACGATGATGGAGATCATGATGATGGAGATCATGGTGTCATGCCGGTGACAACGATGATCATGGAGCCCCGAAGATGGAGATCAAAAGGAGCAAAATGATATAGGCCATATCATGTCACTATTTGATTGCATGTGATGTTTATCATGTTTTACATCTTATTTGCTTAGAACGACGGTAGCTTAAATAAGATGATCCCTCACTAAAATTTCAAGAAAAGTGTTCCCCCTAACTGTGCACCGTTGCGAAGGTTCGTTGTTTCGAAGCACCACGTGATGATCGGGTGTGATAGATTCTAACGTTCGAATACAACGGGTGTAAGCCAGATTTACACAGCAAAAACACTTAGGTTGACTTGACGAGCCTAGCATGTACAGACATGGCCTCGGAACACGGAAGACCGAAAGGTCGAGCATGAGTCGTATAGAAGATACGATCAACATGAAGATGTTCACCGATGTTGACTAGTCCGTCTCACGTGATGATCGGACACAGCCTAGTTGACTTGGATCATGTTTCACTTAGATGACTAGAGGGATGTCTATCTGAGTGAGAGTTCATTAAATGAACTCAATTATCATGAACATAGTCTAAATTGTCTTTGCAAATATGTTGTAGATAAATATCGCACGTTGTAGCTCCCTGTTTCAATACGTTCCTAGAGAAAGACCAAGTTGAAAGATATTGTAAGCACTAATGCGGACTAGGTCCGTAGTCCGAGGAGTGTCCTCACTGCTACACAGAAGGCTTACGTCTTTGATGCACCGCTCGATGTGCAAACCCCTACAACGTCGTCTGTGGATGTTGTGAACACCTGACGGACACATCCTGACGACTACTTGATAGTTTAGTGCACCATACTTTACGGCTTAGAATCGGGATTCGAATGACGTTTTGAACGCCATAAGACATATGGGATGTTCCAAGAGCTGAAATTGGGATTTCAGGCTCATGCCCGTGTTGAGAGGTGTGAGACCTCTGACAAGTTCTTTTGCCAACAAGATGGAGGAGAATAGCTCAGCTAGTGAGCATGTGCTCAGAATGTCTGGGTGCTACAATCACTTAAATCAAGTGGGAGTTAAACTTCCAGATAAGATGGTGATTGATAGAGTTCTCTAGCCACTATCACTAAGCTACTAGATCTTCGTGATGAACTATGACATGCAAGGGATGGAGTTGATCCCGGAGCTGTTCGCGGTGCTTAAGACAGCAATAGGTAGAAATCAAGAAGGAGCATCAAGTGTTGATGGTTTAACAAGACCACTGGTTTCAAGAAGGGCAAGGCCTAGAAGGGAAACTTCATGGATGGCAAACCAGTTGCCGCTCCAGTGAAGTAACCCAAGGTTGAACCCAAACCCGAGACTAAGTGCTTCTATTGTAAGGGGAACGGTCACTGGTAGCGGAATTACCCCAAATGCATGGTAGATAAGAAGGCTGGCAACTTCAACAAAGTATATACGTGTTATTAATGTGTACCTCGCTAGTACTCCTGGTAGCACCTGGGTATTGGATACCGGTTCAATTGCTATTACTGATGACTTGAAGCAAAAGCTACGGACTAAACGGAGACTGGCTAAGGGCGAGGTGACGATGTGTGTTGGAAGTGTTTCCAAAGTTGATGAGATCACCATCGCACGCTCCATCTGCCTTCGGGATTAGTATTGAACCTAGATAAATGTTATCAGGTGTCTACGTTGAGCATGAATATGATTAGATCATGTTCATTGCAATACGGTCATTCATTTAAGTTAGAGAATAATGGTTATTCTGTTTACATGAATGATACCTTTCATGGTCATGCACCCTATGTGAATGGTTCATTGAATCTCGGTCGTGGTAATACACATGTTCACGCCAAAAGATGTAGAGTTAATAATGATAGTACCACTTTCTCGTGGCACTGCCGCTTAAGTCATATTGGCGTAAGATGCTGAAGAAACTCCATGTCGATGGATGTTTGGAGTCACTTGATTTTGAATCACTTGACACATGCGAGCCTTGCCTCATGGGCAGGATGACTAAGACCCCGTTATCAGGTACAATGAAACGGGCAAGCGACTTGTTGGAAATCATACATGCTGATGCGTGTGATCCAATGAGAATTGAAGCGTGCGGTGGATATCGCTATTTTCTCATCTTCACTGACGATTTGAGTAGATATAGGTATATTTACTTAATGAAGCACAAGTCTAAAACGTTTGAAAAGTTCAAGCGATTTCAGAGTGAAGTTAAGAATCATCATAACAAGAAGATCAAATTCCTATGATCTGATCAATGAGAATATCTGAGTTATGAGTTTGGCAAACACTTAAGACATTGTGGAATTGTTTCACAATTGAAGCCACCTGGAACACCACAAGGTAATGGTGTGTCCGGACGTCGTAATCGAACCCTATGAGATATGGTGCGATCTATGATGTCTCATATCAATCTACCATTTTCATTTTGAGGTTATGCGTTAGAGACAACTGCATTCACTTTAGATAGGACACCATCTAAGTCCGTTGAGAAGACGTCGTATGAACATTGGTTTGGCAACAAACCAAAGTTGTCGTTTCTTAATGTTTGGGGCCGCGATGCTTAAGGCTTCAGCCGGAGAAGCTCGAACCCAAAGCGGACAAACACATCTTCATAGGATACCCAAAGGTGACAGTTGGGTATACCTTCTATCTCAGATCCGAGGGCAAATTGTTTGTCGCTAAGAACGGGTCCTTTCTCGAGAAGGAGTTTCTCTCGAAAGAATTGAGTGGGAGGAAGATAGAACTTGATGAGGTTGTCGAACCTTTATTTCAACCAGAGAATGATGCAACACAGAAAGATGTTTTCTGTGGCACCTATGTCTGTTGAATAGGAAGTTAATGATAGTGATCATCAAGCTTCGGATCAAGTTGCTATTAAACCTCGTAGGTCGACAAGGATACGTACTACTCCTAAGTGGTACGGTAATCCTGTCTTAGACATCATGTTGTTAGACAACAATGAACCTACGATCTATGGAGAAGCGATGGTGGGCCCGTATTCCGACAAATGGTTAGAAGCCATGAAATCCGAGATAGGATCCATGTATTAGAACAAAGTATGGACTTTGGTGGACTTGCCCGATGATCGGCAAGCCATTGAGATAAATGGATCTTTAAGAAGAAGACGGACGTGGGTGGTGTTGGAAATATGCCCTAGAGGCAATAATAAAAGGATTGTTATTATATTTCCTTGTTCATGATAATTGTCTTTTATTCATGCTATGATTGTGTTATCCGGAAATCATAATACATGTGTGAATACATAGACACCAAACATGTCCCTAGCAAGCCTCTAGTTGACTAGCTCGTTGATCAACAGATAATCATGGTTTCCTGACTATGGACATTGGATGTCATTGATAACGGGATCACATCATTAGGAGAATGATGTGATGGACAAGACCCAATCCTAAACATAGCACAAGATCGTATAGTTCGTTTGCTAGAGTTTTTCCAATGTCAAGTATCTTTTCCTTAGACCATGAGATCGTGCAACTCCTGGATACCGTAGGAGTGCTTCGGGTGTACCAAACGTCACAACGTAACTGGGTGACTATAAAGGTATACTACGGGTATCTCCGAAAGTATCTGTTGGGTTGACACGGATCAAGACTGGGATTTGTCACTCCATATGACGAAGAGGTATCTCTGGGCCCACTCGGTAATGCATCATCATAATGAGCTCAAAGTGACCAAGTGTCTGGTCACGGGATCATGCATTACGGTACGAGTAAAGTGACTTGCCGGTAACGAGATTGAACGAGGTATTGGGATACCGACGATTGAATCTCGGGCAAGTAAAATACCGATTGACAAAGGGAATTGTATACGGGGTTGCTTGAATCCTCGACATCGTGGTTCATCCGATGAGATCATCGAGGAGCATGTGGGAGCCAACATGGGTATCCAGATCCCGCTGTTGGTTATTGACCAGAGATTCGTCTCGGTCATGTCTACATGTCTCCCGAACCCGTAGGGTCTACACACTTAAGGTTCGGTGACGCTAGGGTTGTATAGATATGAGTATGCAGTAATCCGAAAGTTGTTCGGAGTCCCGGATGAGATCCTGGATGTCACGAGAAGTTTAGGAATGGTCCAGCGGTGAAGAATTATATATAGGAAGTGTTATTTCGGCCATCGGGAAAGTTTTGGGGTCACCGGTATTGTACCGGGACCATCGGAAGGGTCCTGGGGGTCCACCGGGTGGGGCCACCCATCCCGGAGGGCCCCATGGGCTGAAGTGGGGAGGGAACCAGCCCATAGTGGGCTGGTGCGCCCCCCCTTGGGCCCCCATGCGCCTAGGGTTGGGAACCCTAGGGGAGGGGGCGCCTCCACTTGCCTTGGGGGGCACTCCACCCCCTTGGCCGCCGCCCCCCTAGGAGATCCCATCTCCTAGGGCCGGCGCACCCCCCTAGGGGGCCTATATAAAGGGGGGGAGGGAGGGCAGCCGCACCCTGAAGTCTTGGCGCCTCCCTCTCCCCTGCTACACCTCTTCCTCTCGTAGAAGAACGGCGAAGCCCTGCTGCGGTGACTGCTGCATCCACCACCATGCCGTCATGCTGCTGGATCTTCATCAACCTCTCCTTCCCCCTTGCTGGATCAAGAAGGAGGAGACGTCACGCTGACCGTACGTGTGTTGAACGTGGAGGTGCCATCCGTTCGGCGCTAGGATCTCCGGTGATTTGGATCACGACGAGTACGACTCCCTCATCCCCGTTCTTTGAACGCTTCCGCTCGCGATCTACAAAGGTATGTAGATGCATCCGATCACTCGTTTCTAGATGAACTCATAGATGGATCTTGGTGAAAACGTAGGGAATTTTTTTGTTTTCTGCAACGTTCCCCAGCAGTGGTATCAGAGCTAGGTCTATGCGTAGTTCTCTTTGCACGAGTAGAACACAATTTATTGTGGGCGTAGATGTTGTCAACTTTCTTGCCGCTACTAGTCTTATTTTGCTTCAGCGGTATTGTGGGATGAAGAGCGGCCCGGACCAAGATGTAGAGTTAATAATGATAGTACCACTTTCTCGTGGCATTGCCGCTTAAGTCATATTGGCGTGAGATGCATGAAGAAACTCCATGTCGATGGATGTTTGGAGTCACTTGATTTTGAATCACTTGACACATGCAAGCCTTGCCTCATGGGCAGGATGACTAAGACCCCGTTATCAGGTACAATGAAACGGGCAAGCGACTTGTTGGAAATCATACATGCTGATGCGTGTGATCCAATGAGAATTTAAGCGTGCAGTGGATATCGCTATTTTCTCATCTTCACTGACGATTTGAGTAGATATAGGTATATTTACTTAATGAAGCACAAGTCTAAAACGTTTGAAAAGTTCAAGCGATTTCAGAGTGAAGTTAAGAATCATCATAACAAGAAGATCAAATTCCTACGATCTGATCAATGAGAATCTCTGAGTTATGAGTTTGGCAAACACTTTTAGACATTGTGGAATTGTTTCACAATTGAAGCCACCTGGAACACCACAAGGTAATGGTGTGTCCGGACGTCATAATCGAACCCTATGAGATATGGTGCGATCTATGATGTCTCATATCAATCTACCATTTTCATTTTGAGGTTATGCATTAGAGACAACTGCATTCACTTTAGATAGGACACCATCTAAGTCCGTTGAGACGACGTCGTATGAATATTGGTTTGGCAAGAAACCAAAGTTGTCATTTCTTAATGTTTGGGGCTGCGATGCTTAAGGCATCAGCCGGAGAAGCTCGAACCCAAAGCGGACAAACACATCTTCATAGGATACCCAAAGGTGACAGTTGGGTATACCTTCTATCTCAGATCCGAGGGCAAATTGTTTGTCGCTAAGAATGGGTCCTTTCTCGAGAAGGAGTTTCTCTCGAAAGAATTGAGTGGGAGGAAGATAGAACTTGATGAGGTTGTCGAACCTTTATTTCAACCAGAGAATGATGCAACACAGAAAGATGTTTTCTGTGGCACCTACGTCTGTTGAATAGGAAGTTAATGATAGTGATCATGAAGCTTCGGATCAAGTTGCTATTGAACCTCGTAGGTCGACAAGGATACGTACTACTCCTAAGTGGTACGGTAATCCTGTCTTAGACATCATGTTGTTAGACAACAATGAACCTACGATCTATGGAGAAGCGATGGTGGGCCCGTATTCCGACAAATGGTTAGAAGCCATGAAATCCGAGATAGGATCCATGTATTAGAACAAAGTATGGACTTTGGTGGACTTGCCCGATGATCGGCAAGCCATTGAGATAAATGGATCTTTAAGAAGAAGACGGACGTGGGTGGTGTTGGAAATATGCCCTAGAGGCAATAATAAAAGGATTGTTATTATATTTCCTTGTTCATGATAATTGTCTTTTATTCATGCTATAATTGTGTTATCCGGAAATCGTAATACATGTGTGAATACATAGACACCAAACATGTCCCTAGCAAGCCTCTAGTTGACTAGCTCGTTGATCAACAGATAGTCATGGTTTCCTGACTATGGACATTGGATGTCATTGATAATGGGATCACATCATTAGGAGAATGATGTGATGGACAAGACCCAATCCTAAACATAGCACAAGATCGTATAGTTCGTTTGCTAGAGTTTTTCCAATGTCAAGTATCTTTTCCTTAGACCATGAGATCGTGCAACTCCTGGATAACGTAGGAGTGCTTTGGGTGTACCAAACGTCACAACGTAACTGGGTGACTATAAAGGTATACTACGGGTATCTCCGAAAGTATCTGTTGGGTTGACACGGATCAAGACTGGGATTTGTCACTCCATATGACGGAGAGGTATCTCTGGGCCCACTCAGTAATGCATCATCATAATGAGCTCAAAATGACCAAGTGTCTGGTCACGGGATCATGCATTACGGTATGAGTAAAGTGACTTGCCGGTAACGAGATTGAACGAGGTATTGGGATACCGACGATTGAATCTCGGGCAAGTAAAATACCGATTGACAAAGGGAATTGTATACGGGGTTGCTTGAATCCTCGACATCGTGGTTCATCCGATGAGATCATCGAGGAGCATGTGGGAGCCAACATGGGTATCCAGATCCCACTGTTGGTTATTGACCAGAGATTTGTCTCGGTCATGTCTACATGTCTCCCGAACCCGTAGGGTCTACACACTTAAGGTTCGGTGACGCTAGGGTTGTATAGATATGAGTATGCAGTAATCCGAAAGTTGTTCGGAGTCCCGGATGAGATCCTGGACGTCACGAGAAGTTTAGGAATGGTCCAGCGGTGAAGAATTATATATAGGAAGTGTTATTTCGACCATCGGGAAAGTTTTGGGGTCACCGGTATTGTACCGGGACCATCGGAAGGGTCCTGGGGGTCCACCAGGTGGGGCCACCCATTCCGGAGGGCCCCATGGGCTGAAGTGGGGAGGGAACCAGCCCATGGTGGGTTGGTGTGCCCCCCTCTTGGGCCCCCCATGCGCCTAGGGTTGGGAACCCTAGGGGAGGGGGCGCCTCCACTTGCCTTGGGGGGCACTCCACCCCCTTGGCCGCCGGCCCCCTAGGAGATCCCATCTCCTAGGGCCGGCGCACCCCCCTAGGGGGCCTATATAAAGGGGGGGGAGGGAGGGCAGCCACACCCTGAAGTCTTGGCGCCTCCCTCTCCCCTACTACACCTCTCCCTCTCGTAGAAGAACGGCGAAGCCCTGCTGCGGTGACTGCTGCATCCACCACCACGCCGTCGTGCTGCTGGATCTTCATCAACCTCTCCTTCCCCCTTGCTGGATCAAGAAGGAGGAGACGTCATGCTGACCGTACGTGTGTTGAACGTGGAGGTGCCATCCGTTCGGCGCTAGGATCTCCGGTGATTTGGATCACGACGAGTACGACTCCCTCATCCCCGTTCTTTGAACGCTTCCGCTCGCGATCTACAAAGGTATGTAGATGCATCCGATCACTCGTTTCTAGATGAACTCATAGATGGATCTTGGTGAAAACGTAGGGAATTTTTTTGTTTTCTGCAACGTTCCCCAGCAGTGGTATCAGAGCTAGGTCTATGTGTAGTTCTCTTTGCACGAGTAGAACACAATTTGTTGTGGGCGTAGATGTTATCAACTTTCTTGCCGCTACTAGTCTTATTTTGCTTCAGCGGTATTGTGGGATGAAGAGCGGCCCGGACCAACCTTACACGTACGCTTACGTGAGACCGGTTCCACCGATTGACATGCACTAGTTGCATAAGGTGGCTGGCGGGTGTCTGTCTCTCCCACTTTAGTTGGAGCGGATTCGACGAAAAGGGTCCTTATGAAGGGTAAATAGAAATTGACAAATCATATTGTGGCTTTAACGTAGGTAAGAAAACGTTCTTGCTAGAGCCCTCTTGCAGCCATGTAAAACTTGCAACAACAATTAGAGGACATCTAACTTGTTTTTGCAGCAAGTGTTTTGTGAAGTGATATGGCCAAAGTTGTGATGAATGATAAATGATAAATGTGATGTATGAGATCATGTTCTTGTAATAGGAATCACGACTTGCATGTCGATGAGTATGACAACCGGCAGGAGCCATAGGAGTTGTCTTTATTTTTTGTATGACCTGTGTGTCATTGAGAAACGCCATGTAAATTACTTTACTTATTGCTAAATGTGTTAGCCATAATAGTAGAAGTAATAGTTGGCGAGCAACTTCATGGAGACACGATGATGGAGATCATGGTGTCATGCCGGTGACAAGATGATCATGGAGCCCCAAGATGGAGATCACAGGAGCTATATGATATTGGCCATATCATGTCACTATTATTTGATTGCATGGGATATTTATCATGTTTTTGCATCTTGTTTTCTTAGAACGACGGCAGTAAATAAGATGATCCCTCATAATAATTTCAAGAAAGTGTTTCCCCTAACTGTGCGCCATTGCGACAGTTTGTTGTTTCGAAGCACCGCGTGATGATCGGGTGTGATAGATTCCAACGTTCACATACAACGGGTGTAAGACAGATTTACACATGCAAACACTTAGGTTGACTTGACGAGCCTAGCATGTACATACATGGCCTCGGAACACAGAAGACCGAAAGGTCGAGCATGAGTCGTATAGAAGATACGATCAACATGAAGATGTTCACCGATGTTGACTAGTCCGTCTCACGTGATGTTCGGACACGACCTATTCAACTCGGATCATGTTATACTTAGATGACTGGAGGGATGTCTATCTAAGTGGGAGTTCATTGAATAATTTGATTAGATGAACTTAATTATCATGAACTTAGTCTGAAATCTTTTCAACATGTATTGTAGATCAAATGGCCAACGTTGTCCTCAACTTCAACGCGTTCCTAGAGAAAACCAAGCTGAAAGACGATGGCAGCAACTATACGGACTGGGTCCGGAACCTGAGGATCATCCTCATAGCTACCAAGAAAGATTATGTCCTACAAGTACCGCTAGGTGAAGCACCTGCTCTCCCTGCAGAACAAGACGTTATGAATGCTTGGCAGACACGTACCGATGATTACTCCCTCATTCAGTGCGGCATGCTTTACAGCTTAGAGCCGGGGCTCCAAAAGCGTTTTGAGAGACATGGAGCATATGAGATGTTCGAAGAGCTGAAAATGGTTTTTCAAGCTCATGCCCGGGTCGAGAGATATGAAGTCTCCCACAAGTTCTTCAGCTGTAAGATGGAGGAAAACAGTTCTGTTAGTGAGCACATACTCACTATGTCTGGGTTACATAACCGCTTGACTCAGCTGGGAGTTAATCTCCCGGATGACGCGGTCATTGACAGAATCCTTCAGTCGCTTCCACCGAGCTACAAGAGCTTTGTGATGAACTTCAATATGCAGGGGATGGAAAAGACCATTCCTGAAGTATTTGCAATGCTGAAATCAGCAGAGGTAGAAGTCAAAAAGGAACATCAAGTGTTGATGGTGAATAAAACCACTAAGTTCAAGAAAGGCAAGGGTAAGAAGAACTTCAAGAAGGATGGCAAGGGAGTTGCCGCGCCCAGTAAGCAAGCTGCCGGGAAGAAGCCAAAGAATGGACCCAAGCCCGAGACTGAGTGCTTTTATTGCAAGGGAAGTGGTCACTGGAAGCGGAACTACCCCAAATACTCAGCGGACAAGAAGGCCGGCATCACGAAACGTATATGTGATATACATGTAATTGATGTGTACCTTACCAGTACTCGTAGTAGCTCCTGGGTATTTGATACCGGTGCAGTTGCTCACATTTGTAACTCAAAAGCAGGAGCTACCGAATAAGCGAAGACTGGTGAAGGACGAGGTGACGATGCGCGTCGGGAATGGTTCCAAGGTCGATGTGATCGCCGTCGGCACGCTACCTCTACATTTACCTACGGGATTAGTTTTAAACCTCAATAATTGTTATTTAGTGCCAGCTTTGAGCATGAACATTGTATCAGGATCTCGTTTAATTCGAGATGGCTACTCATTTAAATCCGATAATAATGGTTGTTCTATTTATATGAGAGATATGTTTTATGGTCATGCTCCGATGGTGAATGGTTTATTCTTAATGAATCTCGAGCGTAATGCTACACATATTCATAGTGTGAATACCAAAAGATGTAAGGTTGATAATGATAGTCCCACATACTTGTGGCACTGCCGCCTTGGTCACATAAGTGTCAAACGCATGAAGAAGCTCCATGCAGATGGACTTTTAGAGTCTCTTGATTACGAATCATTTGACACGTGCGAACCATGCCTCATGGGTAAAATGACCAAGACTCCGTTCTCAGGAACAATGGAGCGAGCAACCAACTTATTGGAAATCATACATACTGATGTGTGCGGTCCAATGAGTGTTGAGGCTCGCGGTGGCTATCGTTATGTTCTCACCCTCACTGATGACTTGAGTAGATATGGGTATGTCTATTTAATGAAACACAAGTCTGAGACCTTTGAAAAGTTCAAGGAATTTCAGAGTGAGGTTGAGAATCAACATGACAGGAAAATGAAGTTCTTGCGATCAGATCGTGGGGGAGAATACTTGAGTCACGAATTTGGCACACACTTAAGAAAATGTGGAATAGTTTCACAACTCACGCCGTCTGGAACACCTCAGCGTAATGGTGTGTCCGAACGTCGTAATCGCACTCTATTAGATATGGTGCGATCAATGATGTCTCTTACCGATTTACCGCTATCATTTTGGGGCTATGTTTAGAGACTGCCGCATTCACTTTAAATAGGGCTCCATCGAAATCCGTTGAGACGACACCGTATGAATTATGGTTTGGGAAGAAACCTAAGCTGTCGTTTCAAAAAGTTTGGGGATGCGATTCTTATGTCAAGAAACTTCAACCTGAAAAGCTCGAACCCAAGTCGGAAAAATGCGTCTTCATAGGATACCCTAAAGAAACTATTGGGTATACCTTCTACCTCAGATCCGAAGGCAAGATCTTTGTTGCCAAGAATGGATCCTTTCTAGAGAAGGAGTTTCTCTCAAAAGAAGTAAGTGGGAGGAAAGTAGAACTTGATGAAGTATTACCTCTTGAACCGGAAAGTGGCGCAACTCAAGAAAATGGAGGTGCCTGCACCGACTAGAGAGGAAGTTAATGATGATGATCATGAAACTTCAGATCAAGTTGCTACTGAACTTCGTAGGTCCACAACGACACATTCCGCACAAGAGTGGTACGGCAACCCTGTCTTGGAAATCATGTTGTTAGACAACGGTGAACCTTCGAACTATGAAGAAGCGATGGCGGGCCCGGATTCCGACAAATGGCTGGAAGCCATGAAATTCGAGATAGGATCCATGTATGAAAACGAAGTATGGACTTTGACTGACTTGCCCGTTGAGCGGCGAGCCATAGAAAATAAATGGATCTTTAAGAAGAAGACAGACGCGGATGGAAATGTGGCCATCTATAAAGCTCGGCTTGTCGCTAAGGGTTATCGACAAGTTCAAGGGGTTGACTACGATGAGACTTTCTCACCCATAGCGAAGCTGAAGTCCGTCCGAATCATGTTAGCAATTGTCGCATTCTATGATTATGAGAAATGGCAAATGGACATCAAAACGGCATTCCTTAATGGTTTCCTTAAGGAAGAATTGTATATGATGCAGCCAGATGGTTTTGTCGATCCTAAGAATGCTGACAAGGTGTGCAAGCTCCAACGCTCGATTTATGGGCTGGTGCAAGCATCTCGGAGTTGGAACATTCGCTTTGATGAGATGATTGTCGTGGATCTAAATCTGACAGTAGAGTGGGGGTAGGTATGGAGAGGCAAGGTCCTAGCTATGGAGAGGTTGTAAACACAAGAGATGTACGAGTTCAGGCCCTTCTCGGAGGAAGTAAAAGCCCTACGTCTCGGAGCCCGGAGGCGGTCGAGTGGATTATGTGTATATGGATTACAGGGTGCCGAACCCCTCTGCCTGTGGAGGGGGGTGGCTTATATAGAGTGCGCCAGGACCCCAGCCAATCCATGTAATGAAGGGTTTAAGGTACATTAAGTCCGGGGCGTTACTGGTAACGCCCCACATAAAGTGTCTTTACTATCATAAAGTCTATTTAATTACAGACCGTTGCAGTGCAGAGTGCCTCTTGACCTTCTGGTGGTCGAGTGAGTCTTCGTGGTCGAGTCCTTCAAGTCAGTCGAGTGAGTCCCTCGTAGGTCGACTGGAAGGTGATCTCTTCTAAGGGTGTCCTTGGGCAGGGTACTTAGATCAGGTCTGTGACCCTACCCTAGGTACATGACTCCATCATTAGCCCCCGAATGGATTGAGGCTTGAGTGATGAAGGAGTTGATGCTGTTTCCGGTTAGCCTTCGCATACTGGTCGTGCGTTGTTTTGAACCAAAAAATCTCTTCGTTGATAGTGAACAACTTTTCTTCAGTCGACTCGATCCATTCTTTTCCTTCGTCGAGTGATCTTTTGGACTTCGCCGATTTTCGAGCGACGGATCACAGGAAATCCCGCGTCTGGCAGACCGATCTGCCGTTCGCGGATTCCGCGGGATATGAAATTTGGGGAAGCGCGCGAAGCGGGGCGGACCGCGGCGCTCGGATGGGACAGGGCATAGACGCCTCGATCCCCGCGCCGCTTTTTTCGCCATGTATCACGTCCGCGCAACTGTTTCAGGATATGATTAGATCGACCGGGCCCACCTGTCATCCACTCGGAAGGGATCTTATAAACGCGCCCGACGAGGGTTTTTTGAGCAGTGCCTCAGCATTCTCTCTGTGCTCCCTTCGTCTCCGCCCAACGCGCTCGCTCTCGCCTCCGCACAACTTCTCCTCGCGCGTCTCGCCGGCAGCCATGGTCAAGGAGAAGACGGCGGCGCTGGAACGCGCGAAGAAGGCGTCGGCGACGGAGAAGGCGAAGGGGAGATCCACCAGTCGCGGCGGCTCTTCGTCTAGATCTCGCCTGCCGAAAGGCTGGGTCCAGGGAGATTGGATCCAATCGACCATCACGGAGACGGATCTCCTCGACATGGCCAACGAGGGCCTGATCCCTCATGGAGCTGCAAGGCTTCCGGGGAAAGAGTGGCAGCCCCAGCCGGAAGAGGGTGAGTGCGTGCTTCTGGCTACCCATGTCGACCGCGGATTTTCTTTGCCGCCGAGCGTTTTCTTCCGTGGTTTCTTGAACTTCTTTTGAGCGCAACTCCACCACTTCACCCCGAATTCTATCGCCTATCTTGTCGCGTTTGTGTCCATGTGTGAGAGTTTTCTGGGTTGTCGACCGCATTGGGGCTTGTTCAAGCACATATTCACGTGTCGCTCTCAGACCTGAAGAAGGCGAGCCCAGGCGACGAAAAAACCCAAGTTGTCCAAATGTGTGGGGGTCTGGGGATCCAGGTGAGGAACAAGAGCACCTTCCCAGCCATGACATTTACCGAGTCAGTCAGAGGCTGGCAGTCGACCTGGTTCTACTGCCAGGATCAGTCGACGCCGGGGCAGTCGAGTGGACTCCCTCAGTTCACTATGGTCCAAGTGAACAAGCCCTCCTCTCTGAAGGTGATTCCGGAGGAGAAAGCTGACGTGAAGATGCTGATGGAGCATGTAGTTCAGTTGGTTCGGGAGGGAGTCACGGGTATGGATCTCCTGGAGGTTTTTCTTAGGCGTCGTATCCAGCCTCTTCAGTTCCGGAGCCATTGCATGTGGTTGTACCGCGGGACTGAGGATGAGACTCGGGTCAATCCAGAAGCAGTCGACGATGCCACCCTGGAAAGGTGGATGGCCGCTGTTACTGGGAACAAGGATAACCCTGGCGGAGCCAGAAGGATTCCTCCGCTCGACCACCACAGTGATCCAAACAAGGTATGTCTGCTCCACTTCCCATTGTATGCCTGTCACATTTATTTCTGTTTTCTCTGCCGATCGGTCGACTGATCTTTGTCTTGATGTCTATCAGGTCCTCACTGAGCTGTACTCGATGCCCAATGGAGCACAGGCTCCGACTGAGGAGGGAGAAGCGAGCGGGGGCGAGAGCCAGGAGGAGGAGTGGGACTCGGACGCCGCTGAGGATGATGATGATGATGATGACGATGATGATGATGATGAGGAGGACGAAGAAGAGGAGGAGGAGGAGGAGGTCGCACCACCACGCTCGGAAAGGCGGTCGAAGCTTGTCCATGACCCTGCAACTGAACGTGGCAAGGGGGTTGCGACTGTTACACAGTCAACCAAGCGCCCTCGGACCACCTCTCCGGCGCCGACTGAAAAGGCGTCGAAGCAGCCCAGGGCGGCCCCGTCAAAGCCGACCAAGCTCCTGCCGAAGATGAAGGTGTCCATCCCCACCATATCAGGGTAATCATGCTGCTTAAGTCTTCTTGTTTTGTGCGAACTTTATCTCTGGTTGGCGCTGGAGTTAGTCGACTGATTCTTTGGAGTTGCAGTGCTGCTACTTCTGAGACCTCAGCCTGGGCTGACGACCATGAGATGGAGGACGCATCAACCTCAAAACCTGGTACTATACTCTTAACACCGTTTCTGGTCGACTGACTCATGATCTCTAATTCTGATTCTTTTCTGTAGCTCCATCCAATGTTGTTATCACTCTCCCTGATGATGATGAAGATGAGGAACCGCTGAAGCACAGAAGGAGTAGGAAAGCGTCTGCCGGCAGGGTGCCCCAGGATGTGATGGTGCCTGAGACTCTGGTCGCGGAGGAGGAGAACACCACTCGACACACTGTGTCCTTCGCAGATCCACTGACGAGTGCTCTGCAGCCCTCCCTCTTCACGACGCACCACGTCCCAGAGGACCAAGCTGGCACCGCGAAGGAGGCGATACGCCAGGCAGGGATCATGATGGAGCAGTTGAAGACCATCCGGGATGCGAGCCAGGCAGCTTACGACACCAGTTCCGCCCTTCAAAGCAATGTTCAGGTCAGTCGACCACCGCTTGTTCTGTTAGGATATGTTATCAAAAACTTTTCTTTCCAGAATTTATAGTAATCACCCACTGGGTGTGTCGATTTAAACTCCGTGTTAGCGGGGGCACGCTGAGTGCACCCGCTGGGTGTAGTCCCCAAGGCTAAGGTCGACTGCTGGCAGTCGGCCTTAGGCTTTATAAGTTCAGTCTTTCCGTCATTCGACTATGGCGAATGGATTTCGCAAACCGGTGGGGGCACGCTGAGTGCACCCACTGGGTGTAGTCCCCAAGGCTAAGTAGGCTTTATAAGTTCAGTCTTTCCGTCATTCGACTATGGCGACTGGATTTCGCAAACCGGTGGGGGCACGCTGAGTGCACCCACTGGGTGTAGTCCCCGAGACTGTGGTCGACTGCTTGTAGTCGATTACAGTCTTAAAGAATACATCTTGTTTTTTTTTTGAGGTCGACTGGTCGACTCTGTCTTCAATAGGATTAGTGGGGGCACGCTGAGTGCACCCACTGGGTGTAGTCCCCGAGACTACGGTCGAATGCTTGTATTCGGCTGTAGTCTTAGAAACGCATGATTTTTCCTTTTCCACTCGGAAGTGAATTAACTTTGACATTTAGTCGATTGATTCTTCGCAGAGATCCTGTGACCTTGCGGCTCGCTACACTGAGCTGGAAAACAAGCACATTCAGCTCGAGCTGGATTTGAAGCTGGTTCAGGAGAATCTGATGAAGGAAAAGGAGGAGACCAAAGGTATGTTTGGTGAGACCTCGACGACTGCTTTTTCCCTTTATTTGTTTCAAAATCTGATCTTGCTGTAACTTGCAGGTAAGGTGAAGGAGGCCCAATAGAAAAAATACCTTGAACTAGCTGAGAAGATCAAGCTTGCTGACGAGAAGTTAGCTTCAGTCACCAAGCTTGAACAAGAAAATACCAATCTGAAAGCTGCTCTTGGGAAGAAAAATGATCTGGAGGCCTTCCTGAGTGGTCTTGCCAAGAAGCTGTTCTTTATGCTTGAAGGTAAACCTTTACGCTCAACAATCATTTTCAACTGTGATTTTTCCATTCGACCATTGCCTTGACTCGGTGATCGCCCTTGCAGAATTTTGTCAAGACTTTGAAGAAGAGACTAGCCGGCTGGAACCAAACCTTGACCCCGTCAATTCTCCGGTGAACGACGAAGTTGCCATGAATGTTTTCGGACTGGAGTCCCGTGTTGCAGCTGTCGTGGACTATCTTGCAAGGCTGAAGGTCGCCACATCTCGCATCGACTCAACACTCTGGCCCAGGGAGACACTCCAGAACGACCTCGAGTCGCTGATGGCTCGCTTGAACACGGTCCCTGGTCGAGTGCGGGAGTGGAAAAAGTCCTCGGCTCGGTGCGGTGCAGATGTTGCTCGGTGTCTGGCCCGAGTCCACTGCAAAGATGCGCGAGAAGACAAGCTGGCGGCCCTCCGGGTGGCCAACACCAAGAAACACGACTTCAGGTCCTTTATGGAAACTTTCATTGCTGCTGCCACTCGGATCGCAGATGGAATTGATCTTGATGAGTTTGTTGCACCTTCCAGCCCTCCACAGGAGGGGTAAAAAACTTCTTTTAAGCTCGACGCTTTAAATTTGCCTCGGTATGCCGAGTGGAGTTGTAACCGATAAACCTTAACAAGCTTAGCGCCTGAGCACTTTCGGTTCCTTTAGGTATTGTTTTGAACTTGAATTTGATGTTTGAATATGATTGCTTTTGGCTTGAAATGTCTTTTGCAGGTTCAAGCAAGACGCTCACTGCAGTCGACTTATTCCTTAATCCACTTAGGTGAGCGCTGGGCTGCACCTAAGCCCCCAAGTGAGGGGTTTGCTCTTCACTCGGTAGGATTTTTATATCTTAGGCGAGCACTGGGCTGCAGCTAAACCCCCGAATGAGAGGTTTGCTCTTCACTCGGTAGGATTTTTATATCTTAGGCGAGCACTGGGCTGCAGCTAAGCCCCCGAGTGAGAGGTTTGCTCTTCACTCAGTAGGATTTTTATATCTTAGGCGAGCACTGGGCTGCAGCTAAGCCCCCGAGTGAGAGGTTTGCTCTTCACTCGG
>NC_041390.1:497642594-497643257 GCF_002162155.2 Triticum dicoccoides | reverse complement strand
TACTTGGACCGCAGCTAAGCCTCCGAGTGGAAGTCTGGCTTACCACTCGGTAGGGATTTTATAACTTAGGCGAGTACTTGGACTGCAGCTAAGCCTCCGAGTGGAAGTCTGGCTTACCACTCGGTAGGATTTTGATAACTTAGGCGAGCATTGGGCTGCAGCTAAGCCCCCGAGTGAAAGTCTGGCTTACCACTCGGTAGGATTTTTATAACTTAGGCGAGTACTTGGACTGCAGCTAAGCCTCCGAGTGGAAGTCTGGCTTACCACTCGGTAGGATTTTATTTAATCTTAGGCGAAACGGATTCGCAGCTAAGCCTCCGAGTGGGAGTCTGGCTCACCACTCGGTAAGGATTTTTACAAACTTAGGCGAAACGGATTCGCGGCTAAGTCACCCACTGAGGGGAAAATTTTATTGGACAAAATAAAAAGTGACAAAAATTATGGAGGAACTATGACACTATTATTTTGAAATCCATGAACTACAGGAGTACTTTATTGCAACTCATCCGAGTGATAAACTTAAGTGTAAAATGGGCGGAGTAGTTCCGCGTTCCAAGCTCGGGGCTCGTCGATATTATGTTCGACGTTGTAAAGACGGTACGCCCCGTTGTGGAGAACTTTGGTGACGATGAAGGGTCCTTCCCAAGAAGGAGCAAGCTTGTG
>NC_041390.1:497609716-497642584 GCF_002162155.2 Triticum dicoccoides | reverse complement strand
CCGAGTGGAAGTCTGGCTTACCACTCGGTAGGATTTTTATAACTTAGGCGAGTACTTGGACTGCAGCTAAGCCTCCGAGTGGAAGTCTGGCTTACCACTCGGTAGGATTTTTATAACTTAGGCGAGTACTTGGACTGCAGCTAAGCCTCCGAGTGGAAGTCTGGCTTACCACTCGGTAGGATTTTTATAACTTAGGCGAGTACTTGGACTGCAGCTAAGCCCCCGAGTGGAAGTCTGGCTTACCACTCGGTAGGATTTTATTTAATCTTAGGCGAAACAGATTCGCAGCTAAGCCTCCGAGTGGGAGTCTGGGTCACCACTCGGTAAGGATTTTTACAAACTTAGGCGAAATGGATTCGCGGCTAAGTCACCCACTGAGGGGAAAATTTTATTGGACAAAATAAAAAGTGACAAAAATTATGGAGGAACTATGACACTATTATTTTGAAATCCATGAACTACAGGAGTACTTTATTGCAACTCATCTGAGTGATAAACTTAAGTGTAAAATGGGCGGAGTAGTTCCGCGTTCCAAGCTCGGGGCTCGTCGATATTATGTTCGACGTTGTAAAGATGGTACGCCCCGTTGTGGAGAACTTTGGTGACGATGTAGGGTCCTTCCCAAGAAGGAGCAAGCTTGTGATGTTTCTTCTGATCCACTCGGAGAACTAAATCTCCTTCCTGGAAGGCTCGACCCCTCACATTTCTGGCGTGGAAACGACGCAAATCTTGTTGGTAGATGGTCGATCGGATCAGAGCCATCTCCCTTTCTTCCTCTAAAAGGTCGACTGCGTCCTGCCGCGCTTGTTCAGCTTCTGCTTCGTTGTAGATCTCAACTCGAGGAGCATTGTGGAGAAGATCACTCAGCAAGACTGCTTCAGCTCCGTAGACCAAGAAGAATGGAGTTCTTCCGGTCGATCGATTAGGTGTGGTCCGCAGTCCCCAAAGCACCGAGGGAAGTTCGTCGACCCACGCTCCAGCTGCATGCTTGAGATCACGCATCAGTCGGGGTTTCAATCCCTTGAGAATCAGGCCATTGGCTCGCTCTGCTTGTCCATTCGTCTGCGGATGGGCGACTGAAGCGTAGTCGACTCGTGTGCCTTGAGAGTTGCAGAAATCCCTGAATTCCTCCGAGTCAAAGTTCGACCCATTATCCGTAATGATGCTGTGCGGGACTCCATATCTGAATATCAGTTCCCTGATGAAGCTAACAACAGTACCGGCGTCAAGGTTCTTGATTGGTTTAGCCTCAATCCACTTGGTGAACTTGTCGACTGCCACCAGTACATGCGTGAAGCCACTTCGACCTGTTCTCAAAGGACCGACCATGTCCAACCCCCATACTGCGAAAGGCCAGACGAGTGGAATGGTCTTCAGAGCTGATGCAGGCTTGTGCGACATATTCGAGTAGAACTGACATCCTTCGCACTTATCCATTATTTCCTTTGCCATCTCATTCGCCTTTGGCCATTAAAATCCGGCTCGGTATGCTTTGGCCACGATGGTCCGAGAGGACGCATGATGACCACAGGTCCCCGAGTGGATATCATTAAGGATGATTCGACCTTCTTCTGGTGTTATGCACTTCTGACCAACTCCAGTCGCGCTTTCTCTATATAACTGTCCTTTGATTACGGTAAAGGCTTTAGATCGACGGACGATCTGTCGAGCCTCTTCCTCATCCTCCGGAAGCTCTTTTCTCAGGATATATGCGATATACGGAACTGTCCAGTCGGGAATGACCACCAAGACCTCCATGACCAAGTCGACCACTGCTGGGACTTCAACCTCAGTCGGATCTGTGGCACTCTTGGGCTGCGGAGCTTCTTCGGTGAAAGGATCTTCTTTGACTGACGGAGTGTGTATATGCTCCAAGAACACACCACTCGGAATGGCTCCTCTCTTGGAACCTATCTTTGCTAGGTCATCAGCTGCTTGATTTTTCAGTCGGGGTATATGATGGAGCTCCAACCCCTCGAACTTCTTTTCCAGCTTCCTCACTGCACTGCAGTATCCAGTCATGGCTGGGCTTCTCACGTCCCACTCCTTCATCACTTGGTTGACCACTAAATCTGAATCGCCATAGACCATCAGGCGACGGACGCCGAGTGAAATGGCCATGCGCAATCCGTATAAGAGGGCCTCATACTCTGCCTCATTGTTGGAGGAATCAAAGTGAATCTGGAGCACATATCTGAGCTTATCTCCTCTGGGGGAAACCAGGACAACCCCAGCACCGGAACCATTCAACATCTTAGAGCCATCAAAAAACATGGTCCAATGCTCCGAGTGAACTTCAGTCGGCTGCTGCTGTTCAATCCACTCGGCGAGGAAATCTGCTATTGCCTGGGACTTAATGGCTTTCTTTGCTTCAAACTTGATATCAAGGGGAAGAAGTTCAATCGCCCATTTCGCCACTCGACCAGTTGCATCTCTGTTGTGCAAAATCTCTGATAGTGGAGCGTCGCTGATGACTGTGATGGAATGATCAGAGAAATAATGAGCAACCTTCTTTGTGGTCATGTATATTCCATACACAAGCTTCTGATAATGAGGATATCTCTGCTTGGATGGAGTCAAGACTTCAGACAAATAATACACTGGGCGCTGAACTTTGAAAGCTTTTCCTTCTTCTTCCCACTCGACCGTAAGCACTGTACTGACGACTTGTCCTGTGGCTGCGATATAAAGCAACAGAGGCTCTTTGCTGATTGGAGCAGCAAGCACCGGCTGGGTGGAGAGCAGAGCTTTTAGCTCGGCAAACGCTGCCTCAACTTCTGGAGTCCACTCGAACTTGTCTGCCTTCTTCATTAGTCGGTAAAGAGGCAATGCCTTTTCACCGAGTCGTGAGATGAATCGACTTAATGCGGCCAAGCATCCAGTAAGCTTCTGGACATCGTGCACTCGCACAGGGCGTTTCATTCGGAGAATAGTGCCGATCTTTTCTGGATTAGTGTCGATCCCTCGCTCGGAAACGAGAAAACCGAGTAACTTGCCACCAGGAACTCCGAATGTGCACTTTGATGGATTGAGCTTGATATCATACCTTCTGAGGTTGGCAAATGTTTCGGCGAGGTCAGCGAGCAGGTCGGAACCTTTTCGTGACTTGACGACGATATCATCCATATACGCTTCCACATTCCGACTGATTTGAGTGAGTAGACACTTCTGAATCATTCGCATAAATGTGGCTCCGGCATTCTTGAGGCCGAATGGCATGGTGATATAGCAGAAGCACCCGAATGGAGTGATGAAAGCTGTTTTTACCTCGTCGGGTCCATACAGACGGATCTGGTGGTACCCGGAGTAGGCGTCTAGAAAAGACAATCTCTCGCATCCCGCGATCGAGTCAACAATTTGATCTATGCGAGGGAGAGGAAAATGATCTTTCGGGCAGGCCCGGTTGATGTGCTTGAAATCAATGCACATTCGGAGCGATTTGTCCTTCTTAGGAACCATGACGACATTAGCAAGCCATTCGGAGTGGTATATCTCTCGGATAAATCCTGCCGCCAACAGTCGAGCCACTTCCTCACCAATGGCTTTTCTCTTCTGGACGGCGGACCACCGAAGATGCTCTTTGACTGGTTTTGCTGATGAGTCGACTCTTAGGCGATGCTCAGCCAGTCCCCTGGGAACACCTGGCATGTCAGCGGGCTTCCATGCAAAAATGTCCCAGTTCTCACGGAGGAACTGGATGAGCGCTTCTTCCTATTTCGGGTCGAGTGTTGTGGAGATGTGGGTCGGGGCTGCATCGGGGTCGGTCGGGTGAATGTGAACAGGCTTCGTCTCACCGGACGACTAAAATGCAGATTCTGTGGCGGGTTTCTTGGATCGCAGCAAATCACTCGGATCTGCGTTTTGCTTGTATTCTTCAAACTCGACCGCTGTCACCTGGGAATCAGCAATCTTTGAGCCCTTCTGAAAGCACTCTTCTGCCTTTTTCCGATCACCAGTGACAGTGATCACTCCTTTGGGGCCGGGCATCTTCAATTTGAGGTACACGTAACATGGTCGAGCCATGAACCGTGCATAAGCTGGTCTCCCCAAAATGGCATGATATGCACTCTGAAAATCCACGACCTCAAACGTCAACTTCTCTTTGCAAAAATGTTTCGAATCACCAAACACCACGTCCAGAGCTATTTGGCCGAGTGACTCGGCTTTCTTCCCTGGTATAACTCCATGAAAGCTCATGTTACTGGTGCTTAGTCGGGACATCGGAATGCCCATTCCTTTCAGTGTGTCTGCATACAACAAATTCAGCCCGCTACCATCGTCCATCAGCACTTTTGTCAGTCGAGTGCCTTCGACAACTGGATCGACCACCAAAGCTTGCCTCCCAGGGGTGGCAATATGAGTCGGGTGATCAGATTGGTCGAATGTGATGGGTGTTTGGGACCATCTCAGATAATTTGCTTTTGCTGGGGTAACCATGTTCACCTCGCGGTTAATGACTTTCAATCGACTCTTGCTTTCCACATCTGCAAAGATCATCAGAGTGGAGTTGACATGCGGATATCCTTCCTCACTATCCTCCTTGTCTTCGGCCTTGTCCGACTCCTTTTCCTTGTCTTTAGACTGTTTTCCTTGAAACTGCTGGATCAGGAGTCGACATTGGCGAGTGGTATGCTTTGGGTAAATGATATTCCCCTCTTCGTCTTTCTTCGTGTGGATGTGACACGGCATATCCATCACATCGTTCCCTTCTTTATCCTTTACCTTCTTAGGGTTCCAGGATCCTTTTGGTTTCCCTTTAAATTTTCGATGAGTCACGGCCAGAGCCTCTCCAGGAGCTGCCGGTTCAGCCTTCCGCTTCTGTTTCCGACTGGTGTTTCCCTTCTCCGACTGGCTCGGCTTGTGCTTGCCGCTTCGGAGTCGGTCTTCTTCTTCGCCGTTGGCGTACTTGGTAGCAATTTCCATCATCCGACTCAAGGTCATGTCTCCGGTTCGACCAAATTTCAAACTCAATTCTCTGTTCTTGACACCATCCTTGAAGGCGCAGACTGCCTGATGATCAGACACATTCTCCACAGTATGGTGCAAAGTGATCCATCTCTGAATATACTCCCTGAGAGTCTCATTGGTCTTCTGCACGCAGACTTGCAGCTCCGTCAATCCAGCCGGTCGCTTGCAAGTTCCTTCAAACGTTCTGACGAACACTCGGGACAGATCTTCCCAAGTGTAAATGCTGCTAGGAGGTAACTGATTCAACCACGCTCTAGCAGAACCTTCCAACATGAGGGGCAAATGCTTCATGGCCACCTCGTCATTCCCACCACCAATCTGAACCGCCACTCGGTAGTCCTCAAGCCAAGTTTCAGGCTTAGACTCACCGGTGAACTTGCCGACTCTTGTTGCCAACCTGAAATTGGGAGGAATCACTGCGGCTCTGATAGCTCTGCTGAAACATTCCGGACCAGAAACGTGCACTCGACTGCTCGTGGGCGCATCTCTGTCGAGTCCACCTCGATGGGCTCTGTTCCGGTCGACCAAGCCTTGCACGATAATGGATCGCGCGTCGAAGCCTGGTTCTCTGGGGTCGACTGGAAATCTTCGCCCCGCACTGAGCTGACGTCTGTCATCTTGCTGCCGAGGAGCGTAAGACCCACCCCTCGGAGGGGAAGTGGGCACTCGACTCCTACCATCTCGGTCGTGTCGGTCTCCATATTGGTCTCGCCGATTCTCGCGCCCTTCACGCCACGGAGGCGATCTAGGACTGTGAGCCGACTGAACCGTATTCGCAGCGACGGATCGACTGTGAATTCTGTTGCGCGACTGCGACACGGCTGAATTCTGATCTCCTGCTGCCCGGAGCAGATCCCTGATCTGCATCAAGCCTCTGCCAGCTTCCGACTGAGAGGGCTGGATGGACTCTGCTATATGGGTCGCAGCTGCTAAATTCTGGATTGGGGTTCGATATACCTGAGTCGGCGGGAAGAGTTGACGTCGATTGCCGTCGGGAACTCGTTGCCGCGCGCGCTCGTCGAGTGCTCGCTGAAGATTCTCCAGGCGAGCGCGTTCGGCCAAATTGGCCAAACGTGCCTCCTCCAAGGCGCGAGCCTCGGGGGTTTCTCCTGCGATGGGAGTATGCAGGGCATCCATGTTCCTGCGGCGAAGTTCTTCTCTTTGCAGAGAGTCGAGTGGCTCGGGCTGGTACTCTTCGTGGTCTCGTGCGGGGTCGCCTCCGTCGCCTGCCCCACCATCACGGGCGAAGCCAGGGGGGCTGCGAGGCCCGTCGACCATCAGGATTTCCGCCGCTGGATCACTGCTATCGCATTCGGATGCAGTCTCTACGGAGCCAGTCGACAGATCGAACAGGCCGTAGAGAGATTCGTCGGGCTCGATTGCCGCAACTTGGGTGGTGGCCGTCTGGCGAGCCACCGCGTGTCTCACCCACCGCTGAAGCCTCGACCGACCCGAGCGCTTGCGCTGGCGGGAGACCGGGAGGGTGGTCGATAGGGGAGTTGATCGATATGGGGTCGACGGTTGCCGCAGCAGAACGCCGCGGACACATGCGCGAAAATGCGTCGCACCGCGGACGGGGAGCGCATCGACGTCGAGTGGAGCCTCCTGGAGCCAGGCGGAGTCGTCGGCGACGAAGGTGAGAGCACCAAGACGAATCTCTTGACCCTCGACCAAAACTCCAGCAGCTACCATGATGAAAGTACTCGGAAGAATCGCAACTTCTCCACAAAATCGCTAAAACACCGGCCCCACGGTGGGCGCCAACTGTCGTGGATCTAAATCTGACAGTAGAGTGGGGGGTAGGTATGGAGAGGCAAGGTCCTAGCTATGGAGAGGTTGTAAACACAAGAGATGTACGAGTTCAGGCCCTTCTCGGAGGAAGTAAAAGCCCTACGTCTCGGAGCCCGGAGGCGGTCGAGTTGATTATGTGTATATGGATTACAGGGTGCCGAACCCCTCTGCCTGTGGAGGGGGGTGGCTTATATAGAGTGCGCCAGGACCCCAGCCAACCCACGTAATGAAGGGTTTAAGGTACATTAAGTCCGGGGCATTACTGGTAACGCCCCACATAAAGTGTCTTTACTATCATAAAGTCTATTTAATTACATACCGTTGCAGTGCAGAGTGCCTCTTGACCTTCTGGTGGTCGAGTGAGTCTTCGTGGTCGAGTCCTTCAAGTCAGTCGAGTGAGTCCCTCGTAGGTCGACTGGAAGGTGATCTCTTCTAAGGGTGTCCTTGGGCAGGGTACTTAGATCAGGTCTGTGACCCTACCCTAGGTACATGACTCCATCAATGATCAAAGCGTTTGGGTTTATGCAGACTTATGGAGAAGCCTGCATTTACAAGAAAGTGAGTGGGAGCTCTGTAGCATTTCTCATATTATATGTAGATGACATACTTTTGATGGGAAATGATATAGTGCTTTTGGACAGCATTAAGGCCTACTTGAATAAGAGTTTTTCAATGAAGGACCTTGGAGAAGCTGCTTATATAATAGGCATCAAGATCTATAGAGATAGATGAAGACGCCTCATAGGTCTTTCACAAAGCACATACCTTGATAAGATATTGAAGAAGTTCAATATGGATCAGTCTAAGAAGGGGTTCTTGCCTGTGTTGCAAGGTGTGAAATTGAGCTCAGCTCAATGTCCGACCACGGCAGAAGATATAGAAGAGATGAGTGTCATCCCCTATGCCTCAGCCATAGGGTCTATTATATATGCCATGCTGTGTACCAGACCTGATGTAAACCTTGCCATAAGTTTGGTAGGTAGGTACCAAAGTAATCCCGGCAAGGAACACTGGACAACGGTCAAGAATATCCTGAAGTACCTTCTCGTTTATGGAGGTGACGAAGAGCTCGTCGTAAGGGGTTACGTCGACTCTAGCTTCGACACAGATCTGGATGACTCTAAGTCACAAACCGGATACGTGTATATTTTGAATGGTGGGGCAGTAAGCTGTTCCAGTTGCAAGCAGAGCGTCGTGGCGGGATCTACATGTGAAGCGGAGTACATGGCAGCCTCGGAGGCAGCGCATGAAGCCATTTGGGTGAAGGAGTTCATCACCGACCTAGGAGTCATACCCAATGCGTCGGGGCCGATCAAACTCTTCTGTGACAACACTAGAGCTATTGCACTTGCCAAGGAGGCCAGGTTTCACAAGAAGACCAGGCACATCAAGCGTCGCTTCAACTCCATTCATGAAAATGTTCAAGATGGAGACATAGATATTTGTAAAGTACATACGGACCTGAATGTAGCAGATCTGTTGACTAAACCTCTCCCTAGAGCAAAACAAGATCAACACCAGAATTCCATGGGTGTTCGATTCATCACAATGTAACTAGATTATTGACTCTAGTGCAAGTGGGAGACTGTTGGAAATATGCCCTAGAGGCAATAATAAAAGGATTGTTATTATATTTCCTTGTTCATGATAATTGTCTTTTATTCATGCTATAATTGGGTTATCCGGAAATCGTAATACATGTGTGAATACATAGACACCAAACATGTCCCTAGTAAGCCTCTAGTTGACTAGCTCGTTGATCAACAGATAGTCATGGTTTCCTGACTATGGACATTGGATGTCATTGATAATGGGATCACATCATTAGGAGAATGATGTGATGGACAAGACCCAATCCTAAACATAGCACAAGATCTTATAGTTCATTTGCTAGAGTTTTTCCAATGTCAAGTATCTTTTCCTTAGACCATGAGATCGTGCAACTCCCGGATACCGTAGGAGTGCTTTGGGTGTACCAAACGTCACAACGTAACTGGGTGACTATAAAGGTATACTATGGGTATCTCCGAAAGTATCTGTTGGGTTGACACGGATCAAGACTGGGATTTGTCACTCCATATGACGGAGAGGTATCTCTGGGCCCACTCTGTAATGCATCATCATAATGAGCTCAAAGTGACCAAGTGTCTGGTCACGGGATCATGCATTACGGTACGAGTAAAGTGACTTGCCGGTAATGAGATTGAACGAGGTATTGGGATACCAAAGATCGAATCTCGGGCAAGTAAAATACCGATTGACAAAGGGAATTGTATACGGGGTTGCTTGAATCCTCGACATCGTGGTTCATCCGATGAGATCATTGAGGAGCATGTGGGAGCCAACATGGGTATCCAGATCCCGCTGTTGGTTATTAACCGGAGAGTCGTCTCGGTCATGTCTACATGTCTCCCGAACCCGTAGGGTCTACACACTTAAGGTTCGGTGACGCTAGGGTTGTATAGATATGAGTATGCAGTAATCCGAAAGTTGTTCGGAGTCCCGGATGAGATCCTGGACGTCACAAGAAGTTCCGGAATGGTCCGGAGGTGATGAATTATATATATGAAGTGTCATTTCGGCCATCGGGAAAGTTTCGGGGTCACCGGTATTGTACCGGGACCATCGGAAGGGTCCCGGGGGTCCACCGGGTGGGGCCACCCATCCCGGAGGGCCCCATGGGCTGAAGTGGGGAGGGAACCAGCCCATAGTGGGCTGGTGCACCCCCCCTTGGGCCCCCCATGCGCCTAGGGTTGGGAACCCTAGGGGAGGGGGCGCCTCCACTTGCCTTGGGGGGCGCTCCACCCCCTTGGCCGCCGCCCCCCCTAGGAGATCCCATCTCCTAGGGCCGGCGCACCCCCCTAGGGGGCCTATATAAAGGGGGGGAGGGAGGGCAGCCGCACCCTGAAGTCTTGGCGCCTCCCTCTCCCCTGCTACACCTCTCCCTCTCGTAGAAGAACGACGAAGCCCTGCTGCGGTGACTGCTGCATCCACCACCACGCCGTCGTGCTGCTGGATCTTCATCAACCTCTCCTTCCCCCTTGCTAGATCAAGAAGGAGGAGACGTCACGCTGACCGTACGTGTGTTGAACGCGGAGGTGCCGTCCGTTCGGCGCTAGGATCTCCGGTGATTTGGATCACGACGAGTACGACTCCCTCATCCCCGTTCTTTGAACGCTTCCGCTCGCGATCTACAAAGATATGTAGATGCGTCCAATCACTCATTGCTAGATGAACTCATAGATGGATCTTGGTGAAAACGTAGGAAATTTTTTTGTTTTCTGCAACGTTCCCCAACAGGCGGTAATGTTGCCGTCTATGAAGCTCGACTTGTGGGAAAGAGTCTTTTCACAAGTTCAAGGAGTTGACTACGATGAGAATTTCTCACCCGTAGCGATGCTTAAGTCCATCGGAATCATGTTTGCATTAGCTGTATTTTTCGATTATGAAATCTTACAGATGGATGTCTAAACAAGTTTTCTTACCAGTTTTCGTAAGAAAAGTTGTATGTGATACAATAAAAGGTTTTGTCAATCCTAAGGATGCTAAAAGGTATGCTGGCTCTAGCAATCCTTCTATGGACTAGAGCAAGCATCTCGGAGTCGGAATATATGCTTTGATGGAGTGATCAAAGCTTTTAGGTTTATACAATGTTTGCTAGAAACTTGTATTTACAAGAAAGTGAGTGGGAGCACTACAACATTTCTGATAAGTATATGTGGATGACATATTGTAGATCCGAAATAATGTAGAATTTTTGGAAAGCATAAACGGTTGTTTGAAGAGTGTTTTTCAAAGGAAGACCTGGATAAAGCTGCTTACATATTGGGCATCAAGCTCTATAGAGATAGATCAAAACGCACACCTTGACATATTCTTGCCTGAGTTGTAAGGTGTGAAGTTGAGTAAGACTCAAAGCTTGACCACGGCATAAGAAAGAGAAAGGATGAAGGTCGTCCCCTATACTTTTGTCATAGGCTCTATACGATATGCCATGCTGAAGTAGCGCACCTGATGTGTGCCTTGCCACATGTCTGGCAGGAGGGTACAAAGGTGATCTAGGAATAGATCACCAGATAGCGGTCAAAATTATCCTTAGAGGAATAAGGAAATGTTTCTCGGTTATGGAGGTGATAAAGAGTTCGACGTAAAGAGTTACGTCGATGCAAGCTTAACACCTATCCGGATAGCTCTGAGTAGAGATACCGGATACGTATAATGGAGCAACAATTTGGAATAGCTCCAAGTGGAACATGGCAGCAGCATCTACGATATAAAGTTTTGTGAAATACATAGGGATCTGAATATGGCAAGACCCGTTGACTACAACCTCTCTCACAAGCATAACATAATCAAACCCAAAACTCTTTGAGTGTTTATCACATAGTGATGTGAACTAGATCATTGAGTCTAGTAGACTCTTGGATGTTGGTCACATGGCGATGTGACCTGTGAGTGTTAATCACATGGCGATGTGAACTAGATTATTGACTCTAGTGCAAGTGGGAGACTGTTGGAAATATGCCCTAGAGGCAATAATAAATTAGTTATTATTATTATATTTCATTGTTCATGATAATCGTTTATTATCCATGCTAGAATTGTATTGATAGGAAACTTAGATACATGTGTGGATACATAGACAACACCATGTCCCTAGTAAGCCTCTAGTTGACTAGCTCGTTGGTCAATAGATGGTTACGGTTTCCTGACCATGGACATTGGATGTCATTGATAACGGGATCACATCATTAGGAGAATGATGTGATGGACAAGACCCAATCCTAAGCCTAGCACAAAGATCGTGTAGTTCGTATGCTAAAGCTTTTCTAATGTCAAGTATCATTTCCTTAGACCATGAGATTGTGCAACTCCCGGATACCGTAGGAGTGCTTTGGGTGTGCCAAACGTCACAACGTAACTGGGTGGCTATAAAGGTACACTACAGGTATCTCCGAAAGTGTCTTTTGGGTTGGCACGAATCGAGACTGGGATTTGTCACCCCGTGTAAACGGAGAGGTATCTCTGGGCCCACTCGGTAGGACATCATCATAATGTGCACAATGTGACCAAGGAGTTGATCACGGGATGATGTGTTACGGAACGAGTAAAGAGACTTGCCGGTAACGAGATTGAACAAGGTATCGGGATACCGACGATCGAATCTCGGGCAAATACAATACCGCTGGACAAAGGGAATTGTATACGGGATTGATTAAGTCCTTGACATCGTGTTTCATCCGATAAGATCATCGTAGAGCATGTGGGAGACAACATGGGTATCCAGATCCCGATGTTGGTTATTGACCGGAGAGTTGTCTCGGCCATGTCTGCATGACTCACGAACCCGTAGGGTCTACACACTTAAGGTTCGGTGACGCTAGGGTTATAGGGAAAGTATGTATGCGGTTACCGAATGTTGTTCGGAGTCCCGGACGTCACGAGGAGTTCCGAAATGGTCCGGAGGTAAAGATTGATATATAGGAAGTATGGTTTTGGCCACCGGAAGTGTTCTGGGCATCACCGGTAGTGTACCGGGACCACCGGAGGGGTCTGGGGGTCCACCAGGTGGGGCCACCAGCCCTGGAGGCTTACATGGGCCAATAGTGGGAAGGGATCAGCCCCTAGGTGGGCTGGGGCGCCTCCCACCAAGGCCCAAGGCGTCCTCAAGAGGAGAGGGGGCAAACCCTAGGCGCAGATAGGCCCTAAGGCCCACCCTAGGTGCGCCCCCTCTCTCTCCCCCTTGGCCGCCTCCCAGATGGGATCTGGGGGCTGCCGCCACCCCTAGGGAGGGAACCCTAGGTGGGGGCGCAGCCCCTCCCCTCCCCCTATATATACTTGAGCAAAGGGGCAGCCCAACACACGAGAACATCTCCTTCTTGGCGCAGCCCTACCCCTCTCCCTCCTCTTCTCTTGCGGTGCTTGGCGAAGCCCTGCTGGAGTGCCACGCTCCTCCACCACCACCATGCCATCGTGCTGCTGCTGGATGGAGTCTTCCCCAACCTCTCCTTCTCCCCTTGCTGGATCAAGGCGTAGGAGACGTCACCGGGCTGTACGTGTGTTGAACACGGAGGTGCCGTCCGTTCGGCACTAGGATCATCGGTGATTTGGATCACGACGAGTACGACTCCATCAACCCCGTTCACTTGAACGCTTCCGCTTAGCGATCTACAAGGGTATGTAGATGCACTCTCCTTCCCCTCGTTGCTAGATTACTCCATAGATTGATCTTGGTGATGCGTAGAAAATTTTGAATTTATGCTACGTTCCCCATCAGTTATATATGCGTTTCTACAAAACATTATGCATAACTTTCATAATACGATGAAGTTGTAAATACACATAATCTTTTTCACCGCTTTTCTGATAAATAATGTGTTCATTGATGTACCGGTCTATCGGAGGGCATATCAGGTCAGATATCCGCCATATCGATCCATATCGAATGTACGTGTGAAAATGACATTTACAAAATGATATGTTATGTTTATATTGGTAGCACCCCAAAACTGATATATCAGTCATATCACCCGCAAAATAAAGATATATCAGTCATATCAGCCCAGATTTAAAAGCTTGTTGCACTATGCTTCTTTCTCGTATCAAATCAAGTTACAAAAAGGTTATATGGAAATGACCAACAAAAATCGATCAATCAAGTGACAAAAAAAACTACGACTAAGTAGTCAATCTTTCACAATGAACACTTTCAAGAAGATAGTAATCCCTTGCTTCAACATCATCAAGTCCAACCTGAAAGCACAAGAAGGATTTTCAGGGATTTGAGTTTCAACAAATGTATGTCATGGCATCAACTGAAAGACAACTCCTTCAACACGGAGACGGGAACAAAACCCGAACATTCACAAAATTGCTTCGCCCTTCGTGCACAAAGAGGCTCAACACAAGGGCTAGTCGCCCTGTTTGTCAGCGTCATTTTTAGAGGCTCTCCTCCCGTGACATCCTCCGGTCATCAGCTGGAGGAGGCCTCCTGGAACCTGCGCAAAGTGCATACCAATTGCTTAGTCTAGTTTCCGTTGAATGTATGCATCTCTTGATCCTTCTATGATGCGGTGCTCGCCTCTATCGTTGGCAGTAGATTTGGTAGGTTTGGTGATCAACCCTAGTCGGCGCAGCAACAACGATGACTTTGTGGAGGCCCTTTGTGCTCTCCTACCATCATCACGAAGTTTTCCCCGGTGTCTTGATGGGGATCGGTGGCTGTCTTCAGGATGTAGCAGGGGCATCAATGCTTTCTCCCTTGAGCGTGGCGGCATCGACGAAATCTGGAAGACAACTGGTTCAACACTTGATAGTCGCGCGAGGGAAAGCTACTTTGAGTCTCTCCGATGGCGCCGAATGAGTATGGCAGAGTAGCACATCGAAGAGCATCGGGATAGTCCCCAAATGATAGGCCACAACATCTTGGGCCGCTACAATGTCGTTTATTCTATCATGGGCATGTTGGTGTCTCCCTATGTCACCCAAAGCTCCGACAATGACGACTATTGTTTTTTTTACTTTTTTGTCCCTCAAGGGTTTCTTTGCATTTCCTGTGGGGTCCTTTTGGAGAAGTATTGTATCAGTTGTGTTATGGATGCCCCTGGATCGTGGCTACGTGTGGGTTTGTAATTTTGCTAAATAATGAATACACTTGGTTGACTTGAAAAAGGAGACGAGCTGAGCTTGTTATTGTTGAGTCCAACCAATTAAGGCTAAAACATTGGTACACACTTGGGTGTGGCGTGATACTACAATCACCATCTTGATGGTGTATCTTCGAATAGCCACTGAGGATTCATGTTTCAACAAATGAGGGTTAGGGCATCAACACGACAACAACTAATTCAACAAGGAGACTAGACGGGCTGGTGGCTGCTGGGGCCAACCATTTAATGATAGAACATTGATTTACCCTTGGGGTTATGGAGTGATACCATAATCACCATCTTAAGGGGGGCTATTCCAATAGCCGCTCCACGCATTATCCTAGAAGAATCAACTTTGGTGTCCTTCACAGTCATCCCTGTACCGATATATAAGCTCCTTCAGGTTGTGCACCAACTTGGTGAAGATCTTGTCCAATCAAACTAAGTAGACCCTCTCCTCTGGCAAGTATCCACTTGCCAACTAAGGGGAGAGGGAGACACAATGAGCAAGCATCATGGTCCGGAGGTCGGGATTCACTTGAGATCACACATCATGCATGTCCTTAGCAATGGCACGCCACTTGTATCCTCCAATGAAGGAAAGACTTGCTGCCTATGGTGGTAGCCATGGGAGTAGACCTCGAATGGGACGTTGGGTCTAACAGACCGAGATATCTTCATGGTCAATCTAAGATCAGGCCGTGGGTGTCCATATTGTAGCATGATCGCGCGACATTAAAGCACCACTGCCATGGCACCTTATGGCAAGGAACACCTAGTTGTCACAATGTCGGAGCATTACCACCACCTCGGGTACTGTAGCGTCCAAAATATTAAAAAGAGTGTGAACATTTTTTTGTGCAAAACATGAACATTTGTTTTACAAAAAGTGACCAGTAGATTTGAAATCGCAAATAACTTCTCCAATTCACTAACACTTTTTGAAAATGCAAATATTTCTTTGAATTTGAATGTTTACTCAAATTTACAAATATATTTTTACAGTTCTTGAACTTTTCTGATGTATGCAAATATTTTGCCAAGCTAGCAAACATTTTTAAAATTTTAATTTTTTATAAATACATGAACATTTTTTAAATTTGCGAACTAGACAAAACAAAAGTTGAGAGAAAGAAACATATAAAACAAAAATAACAATAAAAAAGGAAAATCCTAGTAAAACAAAAGTGAAAAGAAAACCAGTTTAGGAACCTTCAACAAGGTTCCCAATACCGTGTGTTCTCGATAAACAAATTGGCCGACGCATCTCGGTTCGGTCGGTTGCTCCCCAAGAACGAAGCCGTGAGAATTTGCCGCAGAATGCGGCGAGTCAAATTTGTCATTCTTCTGGTAAACCCGATGGGACGCTTATTGCATCAGGTAGTCCTTTTGTCACATATAAGTCGATCAAACGAAGGTAAAATTGGTCGATCCATGTAACATGTTGTTATTTAAAAACATCCTAGCTTTGGGGACATTCTATAAGGTCCCCGACGAAATTTGGGAACCTTCTACAAGTGCCTACCTTTTTTTCTGTTTGCTTTTTGCAGGTTTATTTTGGATTTCTCTCTACTTTTATTTTTTGTAAAAAAAACTTCAAAATTATGAAATTTGGTCTTCTTTTTTATTTTATTGTCAAGTTTCCTGAAAATGTTCAAAGAAATGCTTGCATTTTTACAGGAAGTTTTAGTTTCTTAATATTCACATTTTCAAACATTATTAGTAAATATATTTTTTAAACTGTTCAGAAAATTTTCCAAAACGTTTCTTGTTCTGATGACAATTCGATTTTTTTGCATTAAAAAAATTGTTTCCAATTTTTTAATAAATCCATGCTTTAAAAAATATTTTCATATTTTGAAATATAATTAGTATTTCAAAAAATGTTCGCCGTTTGATAAAATGTTCACATTTTCAATTGTATATTCATAATTTTAATTTTTTTGAGAAAATCTTTGTATTTTCAAAAAAAATATTCACTTCATGTTTGTCTTTTCAGAAAATATTCCATTTTTGAACGAACCTTGTTTTATTTTCTAAAACGGTCACAGTTGTTTTAAAAACAAATTCATGCATTTTCAAATAATCTGAATGAAACCAAAAAATACTAATAAAAATGCCGCTATAGTAGCCTAGTCGCTAGGGTAGCCGAGTAGATACAGTTTGCCAAATGGGCCGACCCGGGCGCTCCCCAGTTCGGCAGGCTGACATTTTTTTACACTTAATGTGTCATATAGGATGTCCCCTTTCCCCCCTTCCGCGTCAAAGAATATTTTTATATAATCCATGCCAGGGAATATTATGCGGACCAATATATATAAGATCTTGTGATTGAATGGTAAGGAGCACAGTAGTATCCTCAACCCATTAGGGTTTAAGTCCCGGTGCTCGCATTTTTCTGGATTTATTTCTTGACTTCTCGCTATGCATGTTTAGTGAGAGCAGAAGTTTCCGTCGATTAGGAGGTGCCTACGTGACTTCATAAAATCTCAAGATGATATACCGGCTCAGTCTTTCAGAGGTGATTATACAGGTGGAGTGAACGTGTCATTACTAGGAAAAAGCCTATTAATAGCGTGGGTTTAATGCCTATTAATAGCGCGGGGAATCGCGCTACTAGTAAGGCGCTACAGCTAGTACTTAGCAGTAGCGCATGCGGCACACGCTACTACTAAGACATATAGCCGCAACGCGTGTTTACTCCAGCGCTACCGCTAATCTAACTAGTAGTAGCGTGTTCTCTGTCCATCACTACCAGTATTGTTTTTTTAGTGTATTTATACGCCATTATACAAATTTTGGTATAATACCAATTATGAGGTTGTTATATCAATATGTCCATAACAGCGTGTCAAATGAAGGTGGATTAGGTCCAATTGGAGGCAACATGTGGTGCATGTCAAAAGTATACTACTAATCCAAACTTGATCTAGTTTGGACTAGTAGTACTTTCGATGTGCACCACATGTTGCCTCCACTTGAATCTAATCCGCCAACACAAGCTATTTAATCATCATCATAGTCATTACCACTAACAGTAGCTATTTAATCATCATAGTCATAGTGTAGCACACATCATCATCTTCAAACTCATGCTAGCTAGCTAATCACCACCAACAATAGCTGTGGTAGCTATATCTAATCACCACCAACACTAGCTAATAATAATCATCATAGTCATTACCACCAATACTAGCTATTTGATCATCATAACTCATTTCTAGCTAGCTAATCACTCCTGCTGCTCTCTCTCAGGTAAAATAGCACAAAATATGTGTAGCACTCCTGCTTCATCATGTTGGAGCATGCAGATGAACCTGTCTCCTAATCATGGGCTACGCTTCTGATTGCTGCTGCTACCTCTTGAGCTTGCGTTGGATTTCCCCGGAGAGGAAGGGATGATGCAGCAGAGTAGCGTAAGTATTTCCCTCAGTTTTTAAGAACCAAGGTATCAATCCAGTAGGAGGCCACGCTCAAGTCCCTCGTACCTGCACAAAACGATAGCTACTCGCAACCAACGTGATTAGGGGTTGTCAATCCCTTCACGGTCACTTACGAGAGTGAGATCTGATAGATATAATATTTTTGTTATTTTTGGTATAAAGATGCAAAGTGAAAAGTAAAAGGCAAAGTAAAGCAAAACAAGATTAAAGTGATGGAGATTGATATGATGAGAATAGACCCAGGGGCCATAGGTTTCACTAGTGGCTTCTCTCAAGAGCATAAGTATTCTACGATGGGTAAACAAATTACTGTTGAGCAATTGACAGAATTGAGCATAGTTATGAGAATATCTAGGCATGATCATGTATATAGGCATCACGTCCATGACAAGTAGACCAGAACGATTCTGCATCTACTACTATTATTCCACTCATCGACCGCTATCCAGCATGCATCTAGAGTATTAAGTTAAAAACAGAGTAACGCTTTAAGCAAGATGACATGATGTAGAGAGATAAATTCATGCAATATGAAATAAACCCCATCTTGTTATCCTCGATGGCAACGATGCAATATGTGCCTTGCTGCCCCTTCTGTCATTGGGAAAGGACACCGCAAGATCGAACCCAAAGCTAAGCACTTCCCCCATGGCAAGAACTACCAATCTAGTTGGCTAAACCAAACGGATAATTCGAAGAGACTTGCAAAGATAACCAATCATACATAAAAGAATTCGGAAAAGATTCAAATATTATTCATAGATAGACTTGTTCATAAACTCACAATTCATCGGTCTCAACAAACACACCGCAAAAACAAGAAGATTACATCGAATAGATCTCCACAAGAGAGGGGGAGAACTTTGTATTGAGATCCAAAAAGAGAGAAGAAGCCATCTAGCTACTAACTATGGACCCGAGGGTCTGAGGTAAACTACTCACACTTCATCAGAGAGGCTATGATGATGTAGAAGCCCTCCGTGATGACGACCCTTTCCGGCGAAGCTCCGGAATAGGCCCCAAGATGGGATCTCGTGGATACAGAAAGTTGCGGCGGTGGAATTAGGTTTTTGGCTCCTCCTCTGATCGTTTGGGGGTACGTAGGTATATATAGGAGGAAGGAGTACGTCGGTGGAGCACCAAGGGGCCCACGAGGCAGGGGGCGCGCCCTAGGGGGGGCGCCCCCCACCCTCGTGACCGCCTCTTTGATGCCTTGGCATAGGGTCCAAGTCTCCTGGATCACGTTCGGTGAGAAAATCACGTTCCCGAAGGTTTTATTCCGTTTGGACTCAGTGTGATATTCTGTTTCTCCGAAATACTGAAATAGGCAAAAAACAACAATTCTGGGCTGGGCCTCCGGTTAATAGGTTAGTCCCAAAAATAATATAAAAGTGGAAATAAAGCCCAATATAGTCCAAAACAGTAGATAATATAGCATGGAGCAATCAAAAATTATAGATACGTTGGAGACGTATCAGGCATCCCCAAGCTTAATTCCTGCTCGTACTCGAGTAGGTAAATGATAAAAAGAGAATTTTTGATGCGGAGTGCTACTTGGCATAATTTCAATGTAAATCTTCTTAATTGTGATATGAATATTCAGATTCGAAAGATTCAAGACAAAAGTTTATATTGACATAAAAATAATAATACTTCAAGTATACTAACAAAGCAATTATGTATTCTCAAAATAACATGGCCAAAGAAAGTTATCCCTACAAAATCATATAGTCTGGCTATGCTATATCTTCACCACACAAAGTATTTAAATCATTCACAACCCCGATGACAAGCCAAGCAATTGTTTCATACTCTAACTTTTTTAAAACTTTTTCAATCTCCACGCAATACATGAGTGTGAGCCATGGATATAGCATTATAGGTGGAATAGAATGGTGGTTGTGGAGAAGACAAAAAGGAGAAGATAGTATCACATCAACTAGGCGTATCAACGGGCTATGGAGATGCCCATCAATAGATATCAATGTGAGTGAGTAGGGATTGCCATGCAATGGATGCACTAGAGCTATAAGTATATGAAAGCTCAAAAAAACTAAGTGGGTGTGCATCCAACTTGCTTGCTCATGAAGACCTAGGGCAATTTGAGGAAGCCCATCATTGGAATATACAAGCCAAGTTCTATAATGAAAGATTCCCACTAGTATATGAAAGTGATAACATGAGAGACTCTCTACTATGAAGATTATGGTGCTACTTTGAAGCACAAGTGTGGTAAAAGGATAGTAACATTGTCCATTTTTTTCTCATTTTTTTATTTGGCCCTTTTCTCTTTTTTATGGCCTCTTTTTATTTGGGCTTCTTTGGGTTTTTTTTTCGTTCGGAGTCTCATCCCGACTTATGGGGAAATCATAGTCTCCATCATTCATTCCTCACTTGGGACAATGTTCTAATAATGATGATCATCACACTTTTATTTTTCTTACAACTCAACAATTACAATTCGATACTTAGAACAAAATATGACTCTATATGAATGCCTCTGGCGGTGTACCAGGATATGCAATATGACAATGATGAATGTGTCATGAAAGGAACGGTGGAAAGTTGCATGGCAATATATCTCGAAATGGCTATGGAAATGCCATGATAGGTAGGTATTGTGGCTGTTTTGATGAAGGTATATGGTGGGTGTATGATACCGGCGAAAGATGCGCGGTATTAGAGAGGCTAGCAAAGATGGAAGGGTGAGAGTGCGTATAATCCATGGACTCAACATTAGTCATAAAGAACTCATATACTTATTGCAAAAATCTAGAAGTTATCAAAGCAAAGTATTACGTGCATGCTCCTAGGGGGATAGATTGGTAGGAAAAGACCATCGCTCATCCCCGACCGCCACTCATAAGGAAGACAATCAATAAATAAATCATGCTCCGACTTCATCACATAACGGTTCACCATACATGCATGCTACGGGAATCACAAACTTTAACACAAGTATTCTTTAAATTCACAACTACTCAACTAGCATGACTCTAATATTATCACCTCCATATCTCAAAACAATTATCATACTTTAATCTTTTCTTAGTATTCAACACACTCAAAAGAAAGTTTCACAAATCTTGAATGCCAAGCATATTATTATTAAGTAAATTACCATGCTATTAAGAGACTCTCAAAATAATTTAAGTGAAGCATGAGAGATCAATAGTTTCTTTAAAACAAATCCACCACCGTGCTCTAAAAGATCTAAGTGAAGCACATAGAGCAAAATTATAACGCTCAAAAAATATAAATGAAGCACATAGAGCAAAACTACTTAGTTCAAAAAGATATAAGTGAAGCACATAGAGCATTCTATCAAATTTTAATTCATGTATGGCTCTCTCAAAAGGTGTGTACAGCAAGGATGATTGTGGCGTACTAAAAAACAAAGACACAAATAATACAAGACGCTCCAAGCAAAACACATATCATGTTGGTGAATAAAAATATAGCTCCAAGTAAATTACCGATGGAAGTGGACGAAAGAGGGGATGCCTTCCGGGGCATCCCCAAGCTTTGACTTTTTGGTGTACTTGGATTATCTTGGGGGTGTCATGGGCATACCCAAGCTTAGGCTCTTGCCACTCCTTGTTCCATAATCCATCAAAAGAATTCACCCAAAACATGAAAACTTCACAACACAAAACTTAAAGTAGAAAACTCGTGAGCTCCGTTTGCGAAAGAAAACAAAAAACCACTTCAAGGTACTGTAATGAACTCATTATTTATTTATATTAGTGTTAAACCTACTGTATTCCAACTTCTCTATGGATTATAAACTATTTCACTAACCATAGATTCATCAAAATAAGCAAACAACACACGAAAAACAGAATCTGTCAAAAACAGAACAGTATGTAGTAATCTGTAGCTAGCGCAAGATATGGAACCCCAAAAATTCTAAAATAAATTGATGGACGTGAGGAATTTATCTATTAATCATCTGCAAAAAGAATTAACTAAATAGCACTCTTAAAATAAAAATGACAGCAGTTCTCGTGAGCGCTAAAGTTTCTGTTTTTTACAGCAAGTTCAACAAGACTTTTCCCAAGTCTTCCCAACGGTTCTACTTGGCACAAACACTAATTAAACACAAAAAACACAACCAAAACAGAGGCTAAATAATTTATTTATTACTAAACATGAGCAAAAAGCAAGGAATAAAAATAAAATTGGGTTGCCTCCCGACAAGCGCTATCGTTTAACGCCCCTAGCTAGGCATAAAAGCGAGGATAGATCTAGGTATTGCCATCTTTGGTAGGCAATCCATAAGTGGCTCTCATGATAGTTTCATATGGCAATTTTATTTTCTTTCTTGGAAAGTGTTCCATGCCCTTTTTAATGGAAATTGAAATCTAATATTCCCTTCCTTCATATCAATAATCGCACCAACCGTTCTAAGGAAAGGTCTACCAAGAATAATAGGGCAAGAAGGATTGCAATCTATATCAAGAACAGTGAAATCTACGGGCACACAATTCCTATTTACAACAATAAGAACATCATTAATCCTTCCCATAGGTTTCTTAATAGTAGTATCCGCAAGATGCAAGTTTAGAGAGCAATCGTCAAAATTACGGAAATCTAGCAAATCACACAGTCTTGGGAATAGTAGAGACACTAGCACCCAAATCACACAAAGCATAAAACTCATGATCTTTAATTTTAATTTTAATAGTTGGTTCCCACTTATCATAGAGTTTTCTAGGTATAGAAACTTTCAACTCAAGTTTTTCTTCATAAGATTGCATCAAGGCATCAACAATATGTTCGGTGAAGGCTTTCTTTTGACTATAAGCATGTGGAGAATTTATCATGGATTGCAACAAGGAAATACAATCAATTAAAGAACAACTTTCATAATTAAATTCCTTGAAATCCAATATAGTGGGTTTAGCAACATCTAGATTTTTATTTCTTTCAATCCCACTTTCATCAATTTCATCATAAAGATCTAAATACTCTGAATTTTTAGAATGCCTTCTAGGTAAAGGAAGATCATATTCAGTTTCATCAAGATTCATATTGCAAAACAAAGATTTAATAGGTGACACATCAATAACTTTTAGATCTTCATCTTGATTTTCATAGGAATTCGGTTTAGCGGCCATCTTATTGACTAAGGTGGCTTGCATATCCGAAATTTCAGCAGTCATCTTTTCTAGATGAGCAATTTGGGATCTTATAACATCAAATTCTTTAGACATATCATCAAGCTCTTTATTCATATAACTCATAAAACTTTTTTGTTCCTTAAGCTCATTTCTAAAGAAATTATTATGCTCAAATTGCAAAACCATAAATTTCCTAACGTTGTTTTCGATCTCCTCTAACCTTTTAAGGTGAAGATCACCGAATCTTGGTTGAGCCATCGCGACAAACAAGCAATCCAACACACGGGCAAACAAGAGCAAACGGAAAGAGAGGCGGAGAAGGAGAAGGAGATTGGGAAAGAGAGGGCGAATAAAACGGCAAGGGTGAAGTGGGGGAGAGGAAAACGAGAGGCAAATGGCAAATAATGTAATGCGAGAGATAGGGATTGTGATGGGTACTTGGTATGTTGACTTTTGCGTAGATTCCCCGGCAACGGTGCCAGAAATCCTTCTTGCTACCTCTTGAGCTTGCGTTGGATTTCCCCGAAGAGGAAGGGATGATGTATCAGAGTAGCGTAAGTATTTCCCTCAGTTTTTGAGAACCACGGTATCAATCCAGTAGCAGGCCATGCGCAAGTCCCTCGTACCTGCACAAAACGATAGCTACTCGCAACCAACACGATTAGGGGTTGTCAATCCCTTCACGGTCACTTACGAGAGTGAGATCTGATAGATATAATATTTTTGGTATTTTTGGTATAAAGATGCAAAGTGAAAAGTAAAAGGCAAAGTAAAAAGCAAAACAAGATTAAAGTGATGGAGATTGATATGATGAGAATAGACCCGGGGGCCATAGGTTTCACTAGTGGCTTCTCTCAAGAGCATAAGTATTCTACGGTGGGTAAACAAATTACTGTTGAGCAATTGACAGAATTGAGCATAGTTATGAGAATATCTAGGCATGATCATGTATATAGGCATCACGTCCGTGACAAGTAGACCGAAACGATTTTGCATCTACTACTATTACTCCACTCATCGAACACTATCCAGCATGCATCTAGAGTATTAAGTTAAAAACAGAGTAACGCTTTAAGCAAGATGACATGATGTAGAGAGATAAATTCATGTAATATGAAATAAACCCCATCTTGTTATCCTCGATGGCAACGATGCAGTACGTGCCTTGCTGCCCCTTCTGTCACTGGGAAAGGACACCGCAAGATCGACCCCAAAGCTAAGCACTTCTCCCATGGCAAGAACTACCAATCTAGTTGCCAAACCAAACGGATAATTCGAAGAGACTTGCAAAGATAACCAATCATACATAAAATAATTCAAAGAAGATTCAAATATTATTCATAGATAGACTTGATCATAAACCCACAATTCATCGGTCTTAACAAACACACCGCAAAAAGAAGAAGATTACATCGAATAGATCTCCACAAGAGAGGGGGAGAACTTTGTATTGAGATCCAAAAAGAGAGAAGAAGCCATCTAGCTACTAACTATGGACCCGAAGGTCTGAGGTAAACTACTCACACTTCATCGGAGAGGCTATGATGATGTAGAAGCCCTCCGTGATGACGGCCCTTTCTGGCGGAGCTCCGGAACAGGCCCCAAGATGGGATCTCGTGGATACAGAAAGTTGCGGCGGTGGAATTAAGTTTTTGGCTCATCCTCTGATCGTTTGGGGGTACGTAGGTATATATAGGAGGAAGGAGTACGTCGGTGGAGCACCGAGGGGCCCACAAGGCAGGGGGCGCGCCCCCCACCCTCGTGACCGCCTCTTTGATGCCTTGGCGTAGGGTCCAAGTCTCCTGGATCACGTTCGGTGAGAAAATCACGTTCCCGAAGGTTTTATTCCGTTTGGTCTCCGTCTGATACTCCCTCCTTTCCGGTTTATAAGGCTCAAATCTGAAATCTCATCAATCAAGGCATTTTATGAGTGAAGGAATGTATCTCGTACTTTACAAAACTACCCCAATTGAACTCATGCATTAAATTGGATTAACTGCAGTGCATGCATGCTTGACCACTAGATAAGTAGAAACATTACATGCATTGGTGTGATTCTTTTTAATTCTTACATGCAAAGGTTTAATGCGTCTCGGAAACTAAAAATGAGATGAAGATGAGCCCTATAGATTGGAAAAACAAAAAAGTTGAGATAAGCCCTATAAACCGGAAAGGAGGGAGTATTCTGTTTCTCTGAAATACTGAAATAGGCAAAAAACAGTAATTCTGAACTGAGCCTCCGGTTAATAGGTTAGTCCCAAAAATAATATAAAAGTGGAAAATAAAGCCCAATGTAGTCCAAAACAGTAGATAATATAGCATGGAGCAATCAAAAATTATAGATACGTTGGAGACGTATCAGCTGTCCCTAGTACTTTTTTGCGATCATTCACAATTTTGCTCCAGTCTTTCAGTATTAAGCATTCCTCGCTTTTAGAAATCCTGAATACACTAAAGTGCATTGTAGGATGTCTTGGCATGCGACCTTTAGTCTCGATCTAATGAGGCACAATATTCATCGGGAGTCCCTGTTGAAAAACATCGTATAGTAACATACTTAAAAAAAGTTTAGCTTAAAAAATAATGTATGCAAAAGATGCACTGATGACAGATAGTAAAAATCTTTCCATCTTTCCTAAATAGATGTGACCGTGGTTCAGTATGAACACTATTGGTCACGCGTTTTGAGTACTAAGATTTTTAAGTCCAGAAAATAATTTGTCTTGAAAGTGTGAAGATCCTTAAGCCATGAAACATAATAACTTATTTCCTCATAATTTAGTTCAGCCCCGGGACAGTTGTGACGCCCTCGATTCAATCATACACTAATCATACACGCAAATGTATACGATCAAGATCAAGGACTCACGGGAAGATATCACAACACAACTCTAGACACACATTAAAATAATACAAGCTTTATATTACAAGCCAGGGGCCTCGAGGGCTTGAATACATAAGCTCGAATACACAAGAGTCAGCAGAAACAACAATATCTGAGTACAGACATAAGTTAGACAAGATTGCCTTAAGAAGGCTAGCACAAAAGCAACAACGATCGAAAAGGCAAGGCCTCCTGCCTGGGAGCCTCCTAACTACTCCAAGTCGTCAGCGGTCTTGACGTAGTAGTAGGCATCCTTGGGTAGCAGTAGTCTTCAGTGGTGTCATCTGGCTCCTGGGATTCATCATCTGATCGCAACAATCGGGTATGGGGAAAAGAGGTAGCAAAGCAGCCGTGAGTACTCATCCAAAGTACTCGCAAGACTTACATCAGATCTAAACTAAGTATGCATTTGTATCAAAGAAAATGGGTTGTATTTGTGGACTAAACTGCAGAATGCCAGAAGAGGAGAGGGAAGCCTAGCCTATCGAAGACTAGCATCTTCAAGCATCTGGCAGCATATAGAAGAATACAGATCGACATAATGTAAAATAGTAATAGAGTTATCAACCTCAGCCAGAGATCCTTTCTGGACTCCCTGCAAGAAAGCAATCCCAGAGCCATACTATCCATTTCTCATTCACAAATCATTTCTCATCACAAGTATCCAGTTCTAGTTGTATCAATCGGGATACAACTCCAAGTGTCCGTTACCGTAGGACAGGCTATCGATAGATGTTTCTTCCCTGCAGGGGTGCACCAACTTACCCACCACGCTCGATTAACTCCGGCCGGACACACTTTCCTGGATCATGCCCGGCCTCGGTCAAACAATACGCCGCAACCCGACCTAGGCTTAATAGAGAGGCCAGCACGCCGGACTAAACCTATGCCCCCAGGGGTCATGGGCCATCTCCCCGGGAACTGCTGCACGTTGCGTACGCAACCGCTGAGCAGACCTAGCAACCTCCTTCAAAAAGGCAGGTGCTTACCAGTCCAACCCGGCGCGCGCCGCTCAGTCGCTTACGTCTATTAAGCTTCGGCTGATGTATACGACGCAGAACGCCCATACTATGCCCATGTGATGGTTAGTGCTATCAGGCCAGAGGCCCCTCGGATGAAATACCCAAACCGTAGTGGATTAGGAGCATGCGGTAACGAGCAGAGATTCACGATCAATGTGACCCCATCGCCCCGTCTCGAGCAAAGTTCGGGAAAGCGCGCTTAATCGAGCGCTTATGCGCGCCTACGCGCAAGGCGCTGGCCTACCGCCTCGCATAGGCCATGTGCGCTCGTAAAGGCGCGACGCGCGCCTAGGCGGAGCGCTTTTCTCGCTGAGGCGAGCTTAAGCGCGCGGAACAGCGCAGAACGGGCGCTTAATGGCGCAGAACGACGAGAGGGGATCCATCGGGGAATCGGGATAAAGAGGCAGGGAGCCACGGGATGAAAGGCAGAGGGTCAAAATCAAGCCCGTGTTAGGGTTAGGGTCTCCTCTCCTCCATTCCCCGCGTCGCCGGACTCTCCTTGGGGCCGCCGGCAGCAGCACGCCCTCCGCCGTGGATCTGAAGCTCCTCCTCGCGCCTCTCCTGCTCGGGCCCTCCCCCGCACCTCCGGTTCCTGGCCTTCGACCTCATCCCGCCGTGGATCTCGCGGCCTGGTCTTCTTCTCTTCAGGCAGGTGAGCCCCCAGATCCCCATCGAGCCTACCTTCTACTACTAGCTTCTGTTTGTTGCTGCTTTGCTGGTGCTACTAGTTGCCGCTGAAGTGATGTTAGCTGCTGTTGGTGGTAGTTAGTGGTGTTGTTTACTAGTAGAGTAAAAGTAGTAGTACTTGGTGCTGTTGCCTGTTGCTGTTAATTTGCTGCTGCTAGCTCCTACTGCTGTTTGATGCTGCTACTACTTGTTTGCTGCTGATGCTAGCTGATGCTGATGCTAGCTGCTGCTGCTACTTGTTTGTTGCCAATGCTAGCTGCTGCTGCTTGTTTGCTGCTGCTGTCTGTGGCTACTAGCTGCTAATTTGTGTTGTTGACTTGTTGTTGTAGGATGTCAACATCAGAGAACACCACCGCCGAAACAGAGTCTGAAAGGCCGATAGCTCTTAAGAGGAAATCCAATGATGTTGGATGGAACTATGGGAAACTATGTGATGTCACAAACAAGGAGAGGGTGAAGTGTGACTTTTGTGGCCATATTAGCACCAGAGGAATTAACCGTTTCAAGCTACACATCACAGGTACCACCTCAAGCGTTCTTCATGTTTAAGATCAACTCCGGAGGCTAAAGCAATATGCCAGAGAGCTCTTGATGCATATGAGGCAAAGAAGGTGGCGAAGAAAAAACATACGGCAGAAGTGAGGGCTGATGTGCATGTTACAGCCCTAAATGAAGCAAGGGATGGTAGAGAATCTGTTTGTGTTGGAAGCACATCATCGGAGCCCAACAAATTAGGACCAATGGACAAGTTTGTGCGTCCTATTGATGGTAAATCAAGCAAAGAGGAAGCCTTGAAGCAGCTAAGTATGAATGAAGCACTATTCAAGGAGAGAAGAGGTCAATGTTCACCATATGTTGCTAGATGGGTGTATTCACATGGTAATTCTGAAGTCCTTCATTTCTTTGCTTGCTTGTGCTTGAAATGATTGCTTGATTGCATTGTTTTGTTCCTTTGCTTGTAGACATACCATTTAATGCTCTTGACAATGATGAGTTTTGTCAAATGTGTGAGGCCATAGGCAAATTTGGTCCTGGATATGAGCCTCCTACTCAATATGAGCTTAGGGAGAAGTTGTTGAGTGATGAATATGCAAGGACCAAGAGTTTGTTAGATGAACGTGAGAAGGAGAAGATAAAGCTTGGGTGCACCATCATGACAGATGCATGGACGGACATGAAAAGGAGGAGCATAATGAATTTGTGCATGCATTGTAGTGGGGGGACAAGTTTTCTCAAATCAAAGGAAACATCCGATGTGTCACATACAAGTGAAGTCATATTTCAGCTAGTGGACAGCACAATTGAGGAGGTAGGGGCGGAGCATGTGATGCAAGTGGTGACCGACAATGCTTCCAATAACATGGGAGCCAAGAAAATGTTGCTTGAGAAGAGGCCGAAGATCTTTTGGAGCTCTTGTGCAACTCACACTATCAACTTGATGCTCCAAGGAATTGGCAGCCTCAAGAGATTCAAAACAATAATTGATCAAGCAAAGAACCTCACCATCTTCATCTATGCGCATCACAAGACTTTGGCATTGATGAGGGTTGCTACAAAAAGGAGAGATATCATAAGGCCGGGGGTGACTAGATTTGCTTCCGCTTTGCTCACATTGCAAAGTTTGTTGGAGAAGAAAGATGCTTTAAGGTATATGGTGGTTGAAAGAGCTTGGGAAGATATGAGTCATGTGAAAACAAAGAAAGGCAAGGATGCAACGGCAACGGTGATGGATGCTAACTTTTGGAAAGGTGTGCTCCTATGCATAAAGGTGTTTGAGCCATTGGTGAGAGTTCTTCGTTTGGTTGATGGGGATATTAAGCCATCAATGGCTTGGTTGTATGGAGAGTTGGTGAATGCAAAGAGGGAGATGAAGGGGGCATTTAACAACTTGGAGAGGAACTACAAAGATACTATGGGCATTGTTGAAAAGAAAATGAATGGAAGGCTAGATTCTCCACTGCACATGGCCGCATATGTGTTGAACCCACACTACAGTTATGCAGATGGCTCCGTCTTTACCATTGCAAATGAAGGATTTCAGGAGTGTGCTGAACAATACTATGCAAATGATCATGATACTTGCATGCTGGTTGTCAATGACGAGTTTCTGAAATATGAAAACAAAGAAGGAACTTTTGGAAAGAAGCTTGCAAAAGCATGTGAAAATAAAAGCTACAGCCCCGGTATACTTGCTTGCTCTTGCCCACTAGTTGCTACTCTTTTCTTGCTGCTACCATGCTACTGCTGCTCCTACCTTGATGCTGCTGCTACCATGCTACTGCTGTTTTTTGCTGCTGCTACCTTGTTGCTGCTGCTACTACTAACTTGCTACTGCTATATGTTCTCTGATTTCTAGTTGGTTGGTGGAAGCTTTATGGAGGAGAAACACCAAATTTGAAAGAAATGGCTATGAGAATCCTCTCTCTGACCTCTAGCTCTTCTGGTTGTGAAAGAAACTGGAGTGCATTTGAATCGGTATATCTCTTCTCTCAATTTTGTCTCCTCATTTGTCTTGTCTCTCGTTTTTGTTTTTAAATATGCTCATGCAAAATGATGTTTAATATGTAGATACATACTAAGAGAAGAAATAGGCTCACAACGGAGCGATGCAACAATTTGGTCTTCATAGGGTTCAATAATAGGATGTTGTCTAGGAAACAAAAGCTCCTAGAGAAGAAGAAATGGGATGTGCTCATTAGCACCGATGCTACCGAAGCTCAAGGATTTCTATTTGAAGGAGGGGATGATTATGCAAGTGTTGTTTATCTTGATGAGGAGGATGGAGATGTTCATCCGGGTACGGGGATATCATGGGATCTACTTGGTGAAGCAATGGGAGCACAAGAGCAACTCCAACTTCGGAGGAGTGCAAGAGTGAGAGACCTTGAGGAGGAGGAGTTTGAATCCGATCATGATGATGAGATAGTGGATGAAGATGAGATTGAGTATGAGGATGATTGAGAGGCATTGAGCATTTGAGCTAGTGATCATTGGCTCATTGCATGATGGTTGGCAGCACCATGCCATTAAGTGATCAAGTTATCATGCATTTGCATTCATGCATTTGTCTTTTGTTTGTTATTTGTTATGTAAGAGACTATGATGGAGTATTCACGGACTATTGTGGATCGTGGTCGTGGTACTTTGGTTTGGTAGCACTAAGCAAGTTTAAGACTTTTATTTGTTATGTAATATGCTTGCTTGTGAAGTTGTGAACTTGTGATATGTTCTGCCTATTACATTGCCTGTTTGCTACTTTGCTACTTTGCTTTGATTGCTCATTCAAGTTGTGAACTTGTGATATGTTTTGCCTATTACATTACATTTTACATATATGAATGGTGAATCTGATATATAATGCTTTGCTTGCTCGGTTGCTCCTTGCTTGTTGGTTGCTGCTGCTAACATCTTGTCATCTTCTCTATAATGTATTTAGCTGTTGCACAATGCATTGGAGGGAGACGATCAGAGTAGAACATACAAAGAGGCAGGGGCAACATATTGGAGGGAGAACAAGGTTATAAACTTATAATTGTACCTCCAGTTTACATTCTAGCACTTTTTTATGTCAAACTGCTCTTTTTTGCCCATATCCGTACAATTATATAGAAACGCATAATTGCGCCTAATTGCGCCTAATCACGCCTAAGCTAGAAAAGCGCAAGTAGGTGGCCAAACGCATAATTAACGCCTAGCGCTTTCTCAAACTTTGGTCTCGAGTACTTGCGGCAAGGGCTAAGAATGTCCGGCCACGCCTCGTAACTATCTCGCGGGCACCTTCCAGGTCAACCCGACTCCACATCACTCGCTATGAAGCTCGCGCGGGTACCCCTCAGGGTCGACCCGTCTTTAGTAACATGGCTCAGTGTAAAGTCATAGTAACCATAGTAACTGTGTGTCTAACACCAAGGGGAAAACCCGAGGAATCACCCCCGGTGAATCCCACTCGATGTTATCATCAAGGTGAACGTAAGAGGATCACCCTCGAGGTTCACACTTGAGGGGTTGCACAACAGAGCGGTAACGGAAGTGCTTATGGAGGAAATCACCCTCGATGACCTCGACCGTATAGCTACACTACAAAGATCTCATCGGGAGTGATGTAAGAGGTTCCACCCTCGGCACTCGATGATAACTCTACAGAGTTGCACAACTTGGGGGGGGGGTGACGTGCGGTGTCGGAGCCTGGACATCGATCACGTTGATCGAGTCATCGAACATAAAGCGGGGCAACTGGGACAAGGTGGGGTCACTGATGGATCTCTAACCAACCTATACTAAGCAGTTTAGGATAAGCAGGTAAGGTATAAAAGCAGTTAACAACAACATGCTATGCATCAAAGTAGGATCATACAGAAAGCAGTAGCAGTTCTAATGCAAGCATGAGAGGAAAAGAAATAGGCGATATCAGAATGCTCAAGGGGGGGTTGCTTGCCTGGTTGCTCAGACAAGAAGAAGGGGTTGTCGTCGACGTAGTTAAACACAACGGCATCAGCGGCAGTCTCGGGGTCTACCGAAGAGAAGAGGGAGGGGGGGCAGTAAATATATAGCAAGCAAGAACATAACATGACAACACGCAGAGCTAGACGTGTTCTAACGCGGTGCTACACGTTAGCGACGAAGGGGGATAACATCCGGGAATGTTTCCCCAAGTTTAGCATTTTCGGACAGATGAAACGGAGGGAAAAAGTTGCATGTTCAGGTAGTTAGGGGCATGTGGCAGACGAACGGATCGCGTGTTCGAATTTGTCTCGTCGTTCTGAGCAACTTTCATGTAGAAAACTTTTTCATCCGAACTACGAATTATTTTAAATGATTTTCAAAGATTTAAACAATAATCTAAGATTAGTTTTAAATAAAAATAAATGCTTAAATGCTAGGCGCACCCAGCACAGTGTACACCAAAATGTACCCAGTGACTAACAAGTGAGCCAAGGGTTTTCAGTTGACCAGTCAACGTTTGACTGGTCAACAGGGGGTGGGGGCCCTGTCATTGGCTCATTTACTAACTACAGATTAAACATTTTGTTAATTAAGTTAATTAGCTTTTTAACTAATTGATTAAGTAATCAATTAATTAACTAATTAATTCTATCAATAATTATTTTTATTTTCATTTTTTTTAAAGGTGGTGTGGGGCTCCTGGGTCAGTGGCCCACAAGGCCTTAGCGGGCGAGTGAAGCGGGGCGGGCGTCGGCGCCCGTGGAGGACGAACCCGCCTGGGCGCGGGGCGAGGCCACCGGGCGGGGCAGTGGGGAGGCGGCGGCGGGCGGCGCGTGTGGGGAGGCCACGCGGTCGAGC
>NC_041390.1:497544531-497609206 GCF_002162155.2 Triticum dicoccoides | reverse complement strand
ACGCGGTCGAGCGGCGCGGGTGGAGGCGGGGCGCTGGCTGCGGTGTGGCGCAGGCAGGGGCTCGCGGGGGGCCGATTTCGGCCATTGCGGACATGCTCGCCGACGAGCGCGGACGGGGTCGCGAGCGCGTAGCAGCACGGGGTAACGACGGGCAGCGGCAAGAGAGGTTGCAGCCAGCAGAGCAGCGCAAGGTGCAGCACGCGCGGCAGCAAGCAGCGCGGGGAGCAGCCAGCAGCAGTACAAGCAGTAAGCAGCAGTAGCGTACAGGGGCGGCGACGAGCGTCAGTAACGGCGGGGGCGGCTATGGCTACGGGAAGGAGCAAGGGAGAGGTGGAGGGGAAGCTCACCAAGCGGCACACGGTGGCCGGCGACAATTTAGTAGCGCAGTGCGGCGGTCGGAGTCGAAGAAGGCGGCGGCGACCTGAGGGAAACTACGGCGTCGATCTGGCGCCGTGGCGCTCCTCGATCCCGTCGAGCTGCACCAGAGGGCGAGGCAAACCACGGCGGGGCGGGCGGACACGTTGATGAGGACTAGGGGCGGTAGTCGCCGCGTTGGGGACGGATTCCGGCGACGACGGAGTTCAGTTGTGCAGGAAGGGCGAGGGGAGAGAGAAGGTGGATCTGCGTAGCGGAAGCGTGAAAGGGAGAGGGGATTAGGGTTCCACGGGGGAGAGAGAGGGGCGCTGGGTTGGTCTTATCCCCACGGCGAGGCCGGCTAGTTGGTCGGGGTCGTCCTCGCCCCTGTAGCGACACGGAGCAGAGGAACAGGAAGGGAGGGAAAAGGGGGGTTTCCTTTTCTGCAATTTTATTTCTTTTCATTTCTATCAAAAGGATAGCTTTTTTTTTGAGGGATGAACAAAAGTTTTATTCATCAAAAACCACAGTTTGTGGGATACATGCTGGATCGTGGGGGTGTAACAGCCACACTTGGCGCCCCTGAGCTAGCCTTAGAGAGTATTTTGCTAAGCTATGCGCATCGTTATTAGATCGGCACCCTTCATACATGATATTGCTATTAAACCTCTCCGCCCTCTTCCTAGTTTCTTGAATGATCATACCATAAGTGCCATTAGCGTTCTTGTTAATGTCCTCGACTACCTGCTTAGCGTCACATGCAATAATGAAATTGTGGAGCGCTAAGTCTTCAGCTAGGGCATATGCTTCGCGACATGCGATTGCCTCAAGGATAGCAGGGTCCTGGATACCCGGAACCACCAATGAGGAACTGCCCAGATATGTGCCATGCTCGTCGCGGCAGACCGCTGCAGCCGATCCTTTTCTGCGAGCGGTTGAAACACCCGCATCAACATGGATCTTCGCAAAGCCAGTAGGTGGTGCCATGGGTCTCATCCTCGCTGTGGAGCCTTGCTGGACTGCGGCTCCCGCCTGTCTTGCTGGTTGTTGGCCTTTGATGATTTCCAGATCCATCAAGTACCTGTTAATGAAAGCATGCGTTGCCGCCGGACTCTGAAACTCACCTTCATGTATAGCCTTCCTTCTAGCTGTCCAGATTGCCCACAGTGTCACAGCCAGCTTTAGGAATGCAGCGTGTGATAATGACTGAATCATCGAAAACAACCATGGTTTGGCTGCCCTTTCAGAAGTAGCCCTCATCTGATCTGCGAGCTCACCATCCACCAAAGCCCATATGCAACGGGACATAGTGCAGTCCAGAAGCGAGTGTCTCCAGGAGTCGTGAGAGCCGCACATTCCACAAGAGTTTGTTGTGGACATGTTCCGGTGATGTCTGACATCCTTCGTCGGCAATGAATGTTTCGCAAGTCTCCAGAGGAACATTCGAATCTTCCCTGGTACCTGGACGCTCCATAAAGATTTCCAAGAGCCCCTTTCCCGAGCTGTGTTGGATGTCGCCCCGGTGCCTTCTAGCCAGGCCTCCCGGCGTTGCTTTGTGCAAACGAGCATCTTATATGCTGACCTCACTGAGAAAAGGCCGTTTCTCTCAAAATTCCACGACCAGAAATCTGCGATAGCTGTGGTGCAAATCGGGATACTGGTGACAGTTGGGATATCAATGGGTAGTAGCACCTGCTGGATTTGGTTCATGTTCCAACTGGCTGTGGTGGCATCGATCAAATCTGATACATTTTGAGGAGGGTTATCTACCAAACATCCATAAGGCCTCATCATCTCTTCTCTCGGCAGCCAATTGTCATTCCATATATTTGTGGTGGCCCCATCACCGATTCTGCGTATCAACCCTTGCTTCAGTATGTCCCTCCCCTCGGCTATGGCTCTCCATATTTGGCTTGGGTGGCTGCCGAGGGCTGCCTCGAGTATCGACGTAGCAGGAAAGTACGCGGCTTTGAGGACACGAGCACTTAGAGATTCTGGTGATTGTAGGATCCTCCAAGCCTGCCTGGCAAGCAAGGCCAGGTTGAAGAGCTCAAAGTCCTTGAAGCCCAAGCCTCCCATGTCCTTTGGTTGTGTCATATCTTTCCAGGCCACCCATGCAGGTTTCCTCTTGCCATCTCTGCTACCCCACCAGAACTTGCGGATTAGCATATTTAAGTGTTCGCACAAGCCTCTCGACAGCTTAAAGCACGACATGGAATAGACCGGGACTGCCTGCGCAACCGCCTTGACCAGTACCTCCTTCCCCGCCGTTGCCATGGTTTTTTCAATCCAACCATGCACCTTATTCCACAAGCGATCCTTGAGGTATTTGAAGGCGCCATTTTTGGAGGAGCCCACATGCGATGGCATCCCGAGGTATTTTTCACTCAAAGTTTCATTTGGGACGTTGAGTAAGCCTTTGATTTCACCTCTTATCAAGTCGGGAACCCCCTTGCTGAAAAATATGGATGATTTTTCATAGTTGATCCTCTGTCCCGTGGCCTGGCAGTATGTATCCAACAACTGGTGCACCCTTGAAGCTCCCACTCCATTCGCCTTGAAAAACAGCACGCTGTCATCTGCAAATAATAAGTGACTAACATGCGGCGCCGAAGGAGCCACTTGAAGTCCGCTCTGGTTAGATGACTCTTCTTTTGATTTTATGAGGCACGAAAGGCCCTCTGCTGCTAGCAAGAACAAATAAGGAGAGATAGGGTCCCCCTGTCGGATCCCACGTGTCGGTATAAATTTCTGAAGCTTCTTACCGTTGAACAAGACAGAAAACTTGACTGACGTGACCATGCTCATCACAATCCCGACCCATTTTTCTGAGAAGCCAAGTTTCAACATGATTGCTTGGAGATAAGACCATTCCACCCTGTCATACGCCTTCATCATGTCTAGTTTTAAGGCGCAATGCTGGTTCTTTTTCGCTTTGTTCCTTTTCATAAAGTGAAGGCACTCGTATGCCGTTATGATGTTGTCTGTGATGAGCCTACCTGGAACAAAAGCTGACTGTTCTTCTGAAATTATGTCCGGTAAGATTAACTTCAAGCGGTTGGAAATGTCCTTAGAAGCTATCTTGTACAGTACATTACAAAGGCTGATCGGGCGAAACTGTGTTAGCAGGGTTGGGTTCTTTACCTTTGGAATCAGAACCAGCAAAGTGTCATTGATGCATTCGGCCGACTCCATGCCCTCCACAATTCTGAGCACAACATTTGTTACCTCATCACCGCAAACATCCCAGTGTCGTTGGAAGAAATGTGCCGGAAAGCCGTCTGGACCTGGTGCCTTAAGAGGAAACATCTGAAACAATGTTTTTTTAACCTCATCCTGTGTGTATGGCGCATTCAGGGTTTCATTCATCTCGGTTGTGACCTTGCGAGGTACTGTGTCAATTACCTCGTTCATGTTCTGCACTCCTTCCGAACTGTAAAGGGTATTATAGAAAGCTGTAGTCGCAGCCTCAAGCTCATCCTTGTTCTCTGTGATGCGGCCATCCGGCATCTGCAATCCCTTGATCTGATTTTTCCTCCGGCTTCTGCTTGCTCGCAAGTGAAAGAAATACGTGTTTTTGTCTCCATGAGCGAGCCACTCAAGACGTGCCCGCTGCCTCCACAGGATTTCCTCTCTGTGATATAGCTCCACAAGTCTATCTGTTATCTTGGTTTCCACATGTGAGGGATAGAATCTCCCTGGAGCCGACCGCAAGGCTTCCAACTCCTTTTTCAGTTTGCCTATCTCCACACGCACATTGCCAAAATGGGTGCGCTCCCAGGTTGTTAAATCAGATGAAAGAAGGGACAACTTTGATTGGATCCCAGCCATGCTCTCACTAGGAGCTGATTTCCATCCCGTGTCCACAAACTGCATGAGATCCGGGTGGCATTCCCAGGCTAGTTCATATTTAAAGGATCGTGGGCCACTTTTGCATGCAAGCACGTGGTCACATCGGAGCAACAGTGCCGAATGATCAGATGACGCTGCTATCTGGTGTTGTAGTATTGCATGCGGAAACTGGAGCATCCAACTAGGCGTGGCAACGCATCTGTCCAGCCGAACGCGTGTATATGTGCTGCCCGCGACCTTTTTCTCAAAGGTTCAGCTGTTCCCCTGGTAGCCTATGTCCACCAATCCGCACGTGTCTATAGCATCCCTGAATGCATCCATTTGAGCTTGACTCCGCTCCCCAACCCCGTCGTGCTCTTGGGCCATCAACACTTCGTTAAAGTCGCCTATTACTGCCCATGGGAGGTTACTAGATCTGGCTATTCCCCTCAACATGTTCCACGTTTTGTATCTCTCTGGGACTTGTGCTTCTCCATAAACAAAAGTTACCCTGCTAATAGAACCCCCATCCTCAACGGTTACATCAATATGATACTCAGAGTAGCCAATAACTTCTACCTTTATTGATTCATTCCAAAAAAATCCTAGTCCACCACTTCTACCAGAACTACTGACAGCGAAACTCTTATCAAACCCTAAGGTACCAGCTAGATTCTCCACTCTGGAGCCCTCTATTTGTGTTTCAAGTATACAAGCTATAGAGGGGGCAAATTGCTTCGTCATATCACGAAGCTCGCGAACTGTCGAGGGTTTGCCAGCCCCTCGACAGTTCCAACATAGGATATTCATTGCGCTAGGCGCGACCCCCCTTGGAGGCCCGCCAAACGCGCATCTGTGTTTTTGGTCACCGCTGTGTTCTTCCCGGTCAGTTGCTCGCTAGTTGATGAACTTGACTTGGTTCTTTTCAGATCCTGCTTCGATGATGGACTAGGAGGCACCTCCGACTGTGGTGGCATCAACGCCTTGGCCGTGTGATCTGGTGTGGATGTCGACCTATGTATGACCGTCAAGTTGGCTACCGCTGCACCTCTCTTCCTGTTTTGCTCCACCCCCTCCATTGTAACGTCATGACCGAACTCCTCAAGATCGGTCTCTTCTCCATCATAGAGCGGATTCTGTTGCATCGCGCCCCTGCCACGACCCCTGTTAGAACGGCCACGACCTCTTCCTCCCCTGTTACCGCTGCCCTCTCCTGGCCCTTGGCCTGGCCCCTTAAACCACGAAGCTTTCAGGTCTTTGAAGACTAGTGCTTTTGGGGAATGCACCCCGTCGCCACATTCTTTGAACAAGTGCCCAAGGTATCCACAGACTGCGCACCAATCTGGTAATCGTTCAAACTTTACCCTGAAGATAACTCTCTGCACCGCATCCTTTTTCTTGATCACTAAGGAGACAACGTTCTTCAGAGGTTTTGTCACATCAATCCTCACCCTCACGCGAGCAAAGTTCCCCTCAAAATCATGTGATTTGGGCTCAGCATAAATAAATTCACCCATTGTGGCTGACAACGCTTTGATCTTAGGGAAGAAACCATCTGGAAGGTCATGGATCTGCATCCATATATCCAACTTGTTGAGCTCTATTGTCGACGGTTTGGTGTAGCCATCATAAGGGGCCAGTACCACTGCCTTCCCCTTGAAATTCCACGGGCCCTCCTCCATCACTCGTTCCCAATCCCCTAGACAGCCAAATTGCATCGTATACAGATTCTCTTCCAGCGGTCTGATCTTCACCTCCTTTGCCAGATCCCACGCTACCCTCATGTTCTTATAAAACCAATACTGGCTGTAGGTCTTCTCTGTATGAACTCTTGCTATTGCCATCCACCGTGTCGCTTCAGCAGGTAGTTCATCGTCCTCCACAACCACATCTTGAAGGTCCTCTTCCTTCAGCCCGAGTTCCTCCATCATCGCCTCCAGATCGGTCACTCATGTGCCTGAACCAGACGCACCATCCTCCATAGTTCTCTTGCCCGAGAAATCCTGTTCCGCGGGCGGTACGGTCCCCATCGCTCTTTCCTCCCTCACCACCGACGAGGCCCGCAGGGCCCCGGCTGACACGGGCGGGAGAAGGGGCGCGGGGTAGAAAGATCTCTACGATGGGGCGAAAGTCGCCGCCGCCGAGAGTAGAGGAAAACCCTAACGTGAGGGCATATGTACGCAGAGGATCAAAAGGATAGCTACTGTTTTGGATAGAAACAAGGCATCAAAAGATTTTTGTCGAGTGTGAAATTTAGCAAATAGTTCAGGCACAATATTGTAGTGTTGCCTAAAAAGTTTCAGGGCCCAAGGAATTGTTCAAGGATTTTTAGAGATTGAAAAGGTCATTTAATATGATGTTGGAACACCAAATAATTTCCAGGGGCACTTTCGGAATCCAAAAGAGGTTGGTTCCAACATGACAAATACCCAGGGATTATTTGCCACACTTTGAACATTTTAGTTTTCATGTTTGGCAAATTCGAATTTTGAATTTAAATTTGAGTTTGAAAATGAACAGTGATTTGGATCAAGTGAGGATTAGCAACAATTATGTGATGATGTGGCACCATTAATGGAGGATTACTGTAGCTTAATTATCCGGGCGTCACAACAGTAGTAGGTCCTGTCTACCAAGCGCTGGACATGTTTGCTTGAACGAAAATAAGCTGTCAATAGAAATTAGTTGTCAACTATTTTTGAATAAACAATATCGAAGACATAAATATGGTTGAGAAACTCACATAATGGTATGACTGGAGGCATCTGCACATCGACCTAGATGTCGATATTACCTTCAATATCATCTTCTGGACGAATATCAAAGTTGATAACCATATCAGGCTCAAATGCATAAGTCTTGCATAGTGCTTGCCAAGTTTTGCATGCAAAATAGGTGTAGGTGTCTGTGTTGTATAATTTTACGTGGAAAGTATAACCATGCTCGGTCTTCAAGTAAACTCTCTTTACCTCCATAGTATTTTCATAGGATTGAAACATATCTTATCCAAGACAAAAACTCTTGCATGGCAGCGGATACGCTAGTAGAATAGTAAAAAATTAAATTATAAGTTTAAGCAAATGAAACAGATGTCATGCTTAATTACGAAAAAAGACTTGTCGTTGTGACTTACTGTATCCACTTCGAAGTTCTCGTCCAGCTTGATGTTGAAGCGCCTATCATCATCTTGGAAGATTCTGCCGCACAGGCCGCGCTCGTCTTCGCAAATACCGAAATCCTTTTCATCGTCAGACATTTCCTATGTTCATAGTTGAAACATTAATTAAAAATTGAACAAAGGCAACTACCAGGATATTCAACACACAAATCCGGGGCACTCGATATTTCCTACATATTCTGGCACAAGTCATGCCAAAATTTCACAGAAAAATCTGGCATGACCTTTGCTAAAATAGGACATATCGGGCGCCTGAAATTTGCCGAAACGGAAATGAATTAACACTACGGCAAAACATAGGCCACTCGAAGGTGTAACATGCAAACATGACCGGCCACTTGGGCAAGCACATATCCTATTTGAGCAACACAAGATATACATTTCAAAATATCTTATAGGACTCATATTGACATAAACATTCAATAAGCAAAACCAAATCGTAAAATAAATAATTATTCAAATTAGCATGTATTTAATAAGCAAAAGTAAATCATCCCATGCATCCGTACATCGTCGAATATTATCACTAATACATCCCGAATAGTATCATACATATAACATCACTAATACAAGTAAACCCTAGCGCACGACGGGTATCGGCGCGGGCGGTGGACACCCAAAGAGAAGGAACCATCATAGGATCATAGCTCCAGTGAGATCCCTCAAGAACCTGCCAGGTATTGGAGAACCCGTGCTCCAACGCAAACAAGTAGCGGCGGACGTGCACGTTCTCCTCGCTGACATGGTGACGTACCACCTCCGCGGGGTCCTCAAGCCTTTGCACCGTCACTGGCCCACGCGACCGCCACCAAAGAAGGTTCGGGTCAACGACGGACTGGCTCCTCACCAAGCCACGCGCCCCGGTAGGTAGCGCCTCTCAGTACCAGCCCGGCGGAGCCCAGTCCCGGACATGGCCCATCTGGTCAAGCAGGTGTCCTCCGCCGAGTCGACGACGAGGATGCGAAATAGGCATCATTAACATCGATGCGGGAATAATTGATTTAACTAAAAAAATAACAACAATGTGACATGTTCAACTAGTTCTATTAATTCAACTAGTTCTTACTAAAAAATAAACTTACTATAAATCAAATTAAACCAGTACCTAATTAGTACCTAGTTCTTACTAACTAATTAGTACCTAGGAACTACTGCCCTAATTACCATCTAATTTGATGAACCAAGGGGTGGAAAATGGTAGCCGATAATTCAAAATATCCGATATTCGTATTCGATCGGATATTCCAATTATCCAACTTAAAAGTCAAATAAGTGGTCAAATTTTACTCGTTTTATGATTAATCTTAAAAATTATTTTGAATTACAATAGTGTTTATTCATAAACCTATCTATCATTGACTTATTGTATGTCACAAGTTGAATACTTCATGTCACATAGCTATTGACTAATACACTTAAGCAATATGTCGTTATTATTCGTATCCGTTTCGAATCAAGAAAACATCTGATTCGTTTCCACCCCTAGATGAACCCTAACTAATTTGATGCAATTAAAATTTGAAGAACCCTAGGCAGAGGTAGGGGAGGGGGAGGAGCAGGCGTGCTCACCTCGGGTGCCTGCGGCGAGGGAGGGTCAGGCGGCGTCAAGGTCGGGGTTGGGGCTCGGGCGCACGGCGGAGGGCGACGTCGAGGGTGTGCGGAGAGCGACGGAAGAGCGCGCGGCGACCGACGGGCGACGGCGGCGGCGACAACGGAGGAGTTTGGATTTGGGGGAAGTGGCCGTGGGGAGGAATGAACCGCGCGGTTAAGTCAAAAGTAGCAGTAGCGCGTTTTGGGAAGTGCGCTACTGCTAAGTTAGCTATAGCGTGTTTCCGGATATGCGCTACTGCTATTTCTTTCTTTCCCCCCTTTTTTCATTTATTTTTATTTACATTTTATTCTTTTCTTTTTTTATTTCTTTCATTTTCATTTACTTTCTATTTGCTTTTCATTTAATTTTACTTCCTTTAGCAGTAGCGCCTTTCTGCGTAAAAGCGCTGCTACAAACCAACTAGCAGTAGCGTTGTTCGCAGTAGATCGCTATTACTATGTGTAGCGTATCGGCTTAGCAGTGGGAATTTTAGTAGTAGCGCTTTTATCTTCAGGCATGCTACTGCTACAATTGTATCTGTAGCGCGGTTTACGCCAACGCGCTACTGCTACTTAGCACTAGCGTGCTCTTTTAACACGTGCTACTGCTAAAATTCTATGTATAAAATTTTCCCTAGTAATGTGTGTGCATTCATAGGATAAGTGTACGCATATATATATGATTGCATGTGTCTGTACAATGTTAAAAAAATACTTTCCTCCTTACATCATACTAAACCCATTATTTTTGCAGAAGTTCATAGGGTTAAGTTTAACAAACAACTGAATGATCAATACTATATTAATATATCACTCGCGAGATGCCACATTAGGGTGTATGCAGAGGTCCTCTATATCGCTTGACCCAAGTTAGAAACTAGTATTTTGTTGTGCTGGCCCAAGTAGCTTCCTGCAGGTTAGTGTTTTTCTTCAGTTTTTTATTCGTTCATTTTAATGTTCAGATTTGTAAAAATATTCTAAATATAAATATACCAAAACTTAATTTTACATAAAAAATAATAAAGTGAATTTGGAAAATGTTAATGCATTGTCAATTTTTGTAGCTCAATTTTAGAAAATGTTGATACCATGCAAAAAACAATATTTTATGCCATTTTGAAAATATTCGTGGACTCTGACAAAATTGTATGTGACATTTTATAAAAAATGTTACATAATGTAAAACATTATTTGTGCAATTTTAGCGATTATTTCAGACCATCGAAAAAATGTATATGAAAAATGTTCACCAGTGTCAAAAATATGTTCGTAACAACTTGTGTACAATGTAAAAAAATGTTAGTGTAGTTTGAAAAAATGTTTCTGATAATTCAAAAAATATATTTCAATTAAATTTCCAAACTTTCTTTAACAGGTAATCAAAACAAATCCACAAAAATGTTAAACATGTATACAATATATTTCAGATGTATATGAAAAATTTACAATGTGTATGAAAAATATTTAAAGATGAAAATGTAGTAAAGTTAGAATAATGTTTTTTAGAAATGTTAGAGTATATAATAAATATTCCTGGTATATACAAAAATGTAAAATATGTGTGAAGTAATTTGACATGTGTTGGAAAAGGAATAAGAATGTTAAAAGATAAAATTTGAAGAAAACCTGCGCGAAACACATAAACCGGAACTCAAAAGAAATCCATTGAAATTCGGCATAGAAAACCGTTGAAAACCAGATAGAAATAAAATAAAATGAAATCTGTGAAAACAAAAAAATCTGACTAAAGAAACATAGAAAACCAAGAAAACTGGAAGTAATACTGATGAAGACCGACACAGGAAAAAAAAGCACGCCTAAAAACCACTGCCACAGGAATGCATATTGGAGTGATCGGATAAAACCTTGAAGTGAATATCCTTGAGAGGAGACAGAAAATAGCATCACAATAGGCGATATATAGCCCTGGCACCACATTTGTCTGGTTCAACAACCTCCGTGGTTCGCGTGCTATGCCAAGGTTTTTATATCTATATCTATGCCTACTAGTAAAGAGGCTATTGCGTTTGGTGGTATGTCATCGAAATTGCCTCAAAGTTGCAAAATATTACCCATCGATGCCACCTATAAGCGATAAAAAACGTTTCAGGCAGGGAATCCCTGCCTGGGCCTGCCCATGCAGTAGGAACCTTTTATATTGTGCTCTGTGAGCTGGGACAGGACATAGCACGCATGTTTGGGCGGGCCCATGTCCAGACAGCCTGTTTTTGAAATTTCATTTTTCATTTTCATTTTTTTTATACTTTAAAAAATTTGGGACTTGAAAAAACTTCAAAAACTTTTAAAAACGAGAATTTTAAAATAAAATACATAACAATTCGTAAATGTTTGTGGCTTCAGAAAATGTTTGTAGTTTCTAGAAAATGTTCGGATATTCAAAGAATGTTCCCAATTTAGAAAACAACTGTTCGGAAAATAAAAAAATGTTCAGGATTTTCTAAAAGGTATTGTATAAAAAATGTAAAATAAATTGAACAAAAATTTGCCAATTGAAGAAATATTCATGAATTAAAAAATATCCGAAATATTAAAAACTGTTCGTGACTTACAAAATGGTTTATTGATTCATAAAATATTCGCTGATTGAAAAAATGATCATGCATTCCAAAAATATTTATTAAATCAAAAAAGTGTTCGTGATTTTCATAAGTTGTTTTCCACCATATTTTGAAAAATGGTTTGTCGATTCTAGAAATGTTCGCCTATTCAAGCAAAATGTTTTAGAAAATGTTCACAATTAAAAAAGAATAGCCGCAAATAGAATAAAGTGTTCATGAATTCAAAAAATATTCATGATTTCAGAAAATGTATGAAAATCTGTAAAAATGTTCATGAATTTGAAAATTATTCAAGATTTCTAATATGTTCATGATTTTAAAAAATGTTCATGACTTAAAAAATTATTCACGTTTTCACGAAAATGAGAGTTTTGGTAGTCTTACCTAATAATAATGCGCCTATGGCTTTTGCCCGTACATCATCGGCATTTTAGATTTTACACAAATCCGCCTACACTTTCAGGTAATCAACCTGAAGTTCACTTTTAAGTGATAAATTGAATCTTTTTTTTTGTATTTTTTTAGGAAATACCATGTCATATGCTAATTAACCCGCGGTTTACGCAGAACAAATGTTTTATATTTTGAAATAGCTATATCTTTTAAACCATCACTCCAATTTTAAGATGTTATATTTGAAATTTGATTATAAAAATATGTAGAATCTAAATATGTTGTTATTTTTAACTGTTAACTATTTTTAAAAATGCTATTTACAGTGCAACTTTAATCAATAGGGCACAAACAAATTGAAGACAAAATAAATATAGCAAGAGGAAAACCTCATCTTATGCCACGAGAGAGACGGCTTACAATTGACACATTCAAGCGCGTTGTGGTTCTATAAGCAGTATGATAATTGTATGCAAGAATGCGACGACAGACAAATGGCAACAAAATAGGATGTCATGTTGAAATAAAAAGTATGAATCTATTGATTTCTTTTTTTTCGAGAAGGAGGATAACCACCGATCTCTGCATTTGGAAGATGCATGCGGTTAATTTATTGATTATTCTTAAGGACCTTACAAAGTAGAACAATAATATGCATGAATTCATTATCTTGACAATCTGCCACTACTTCTATACATATGATGAAGAGGTGCAAGCTGGGCCACATACCCAGACCTCTCACCTAAACCTAACATCTAAAGCCGGAGGACCTGACCAAGCCATCTGCCAGGTCCGGGACACAAACCAGTCCGACGCACTCACATGTGTCTTTGCCGCCATCTTCCACTGGTCCATCTTCAGAGCAGATTGAGGTGTCAACCTTGGAAGGTCCTCCGCCATCGACGCCACCACGACGCCAAACGACGACCTCCACCTACGCGAGCCTTGGCAAGTCCTCCGTCATCGACGCCACCACGACGCCAAACGTCGACCTTCACGGACGTGAATCCATCTCCAAGCAACGGATGTAGATCCATGCTAGGATAGGACCGCACCACCGCCGTCGCCCACCACCCGCAAGCGCCACCCAACCCCAAGGTTCCCAAAACGGTGCCTTCAAGAAAGGAACGACGCCATGAGTGCCGCCGCTGCCCAACAAAGTTAGGGCTTTCACCCGGGGGACCAAGGGGAAGGGGAAGTGAGGAGATCGGTCCATATCGACGCCTCCAAGGAGGAGAACGGCGCCCTCAGGCGTCGCCGTCGACGCGGCCGGTCATGGCCGACCAGGGATTTCGTCTGAACTAGACCCTCGCCACCAGCAGCGGCTCCTGTACAGAATCGGCGACCAAGGGAGGTGCGGCCCGACTAGGCTAGCCCGCACGCCTATCAGGGGAGGAGGGGAGGAGTCAGATCGCGCGCACCGACCGCCGCAGAAGCCGCCGCCCGCCGCAGAAGCCGCCGCCCGCCGCCAACGACCACCAGGATCCTGCCGCCCGGGCGGCGAGGACGCCAGATCCACCGCCCGCACGGCTGCTCGCTGGAGCATGCCGTGCCTCGCTAGAGGAGCCGCCGCTCCAGATCCGGGACTCCCCATACAGGCAGGGCAGCCGAGGCCCCGCCACCACCATCCTTAGCACCCCGGGCTTGCCCGACGGCTAGTCCTGGCCATGGGCAGCCCGGCCCAAAAAAGCCCGACGCCGCTCCCGGGCCGGGCCCGGGCCCATTGTTTTTGTGTTTTTCCGAAGGACGGGCCGGCCCGGCCCGAAGCCCGATGGGATTTTACGTGTTCGGGCCGGGCTTGGGCCCAGAAAACAGGCCCGACGGCCGGGCCGGGCCGGGCTCGGGCCTGGGTTTTTTGCGTGGGGCTTGGCTAGGCCCGGCCCGAAGCCTGGCCCGACCCGAGGTATGGCCAGGTATACCGACGGCTGCCTCAGGCGGCGGCGAGGAGGTGGGGAGGGGGCCGTGGCGGCGCGGCTAGGGTTCCCCGCCGCCGCCGGGGAAGGCAATGCGGGGTTCGCGGGAGGGGTTATGTCGCGGGGTCGTCAATAGCAAACACGAGGATTGACTCATGATTATTTGGGTGACAGATATGTGGTATCTTTTTCTTCCGTTGCAATGCACGGGCTTTTTTGCTAGTTCGAAAAGAAAAACCCGAAGAGGTTCAGACTAGGTGAACAAATCACGCAAAGAAAATCGTAGGGATCCGAGTATTTTTTACGAAATTACTCTTCTGACGTGTGAACACAAGCAAATGATTCCTTCTGCAATGGTACTCCTCTCAGGACGCGCACGGAACAGTCAGCTTGACCACAGGGTCGGTCATCGCCTCGAACAGAAACAATGTGTCATCGTCAGTCACTCAGTCTCCTGCATCATCAAAGACAGTCAGCTTGACCTCCTAGCCGGGTCAAGCAAGCAGCAACAACTTGGCAGATGCGCTGTGGGTGGATCCACAGAGAACTGTCCGTCTCCGTCTGCTCCCCCGGCGACGCCTCCCATGCACGCGCGACGGCGAGACGAGGGGTGGACGTACGACGTGGTTACGCGAGCAAAAAGTAGAACGCGTGCGTGCGTCGCCATCGGTACTACCACCCCCTCCCCTGCTCCGTGCGCACGGTTTCCTCTCCCTTTCTCGTCTCTTTCTCTGTCGACCTCCCGAGCCAAGAGAGCGGGCAGGCATCGGTGCAGGCTCTAGAAGGCTAGGTACGGGGCGGGCAAATAATAACCATATTCTTTTCCCGGAGCAAGCGGTGCGTTCCACCTCGTCGTGCTTGGCCTATGCTAATTGTAATGTCAGCGACAAATCTTTCACTGTTCACCCGCTAATAAACTACCCGGCAGGGAAACCATGCCGCGGCATTTTTAAATTAAACAAGGGGCGAGCCTGAGCTCCTGGCTGCGCTGTGTTAGAAGCCAAAGGCTTTTCTTTAGTTTTAGAAGAACCAAAAAAGCAAAGGTTCAAAGTATATTCAGTGCTGTGCTGCCAATTTGTATTTACGCTCTAATCTGAAGTGTCCTTGTCTGGCGCGCTCAACACGTGGCCACACGGCAACGGTGCAAGAACTCTTCACCATAAAATCCAATTTGAAAAAGAAAAAGAAAAGAACCGGGCGTCCATTTTCTTAGCAATATTTCGGCGGGTCCGGCAGCATTGCACCGGCAGGAACGAGGCACGAGTTGAGGGCTGAGACCGATACGCAGAGTAAGCAAACAAAAACCGGCGCGCTGCAGGCAGGGTTTCTTGTTGGCCCTGGCCCTAGCCGCGCCGCTACGGCCATTTTCGCCCTGCGTCGTGTACAAGAAGAGAAGCCATGATGGTTCCTGGAAATCCAGCCGTGTTTTCTCTCTTCTCGCGCGTCCCGCACCTATAGCTCAGCAACCAAATATTTTCCCCGACCTCCCTCCCCCCCTTATAAGAAGAAAAGGCTCCTTCACTTCAGTCTAGACCTAGACCTCAGCACCGAAATCAATCAAAGACCTGTTAAGTTAAACCAACCTGCAAAACCCCAGGTTGCAGCTGAGATGCCGTCGTCGCCTGCCTCCGCTTCTTCTCTCTTCGCCATTGTGCCCCTCGACCGCGGTGGTGCGACAAGCCGCCACGCCATGGACGCCTGCTACCTCTGCGGGAAGCCGCTCTCCAGAGATTTCGACGTCTTCATCTACAGGTAGTTTAATTTTACGGATTTGTTTGCTCCTTTAATTAGCTGCTGCTGTTCTCAGATCGCCCATATATGCACACACTGTATACTAGTGCTATTCTGATCCAGCGATTCGTTCTTCTCACTACGAACCACAGAGGGGACACGCCATTCTGCAGCGAGGAGTGCAGGGCTGTGAAGATCGATACCGACGAGGTGCGTGAGAGGATTAACACCAAGATCCTGAAGGAACGTGCTGCGAGAAACGAGCAGCGCCACGGGGCGGCTGCCTCCGAGCACAACATCACCCGCGCGGGAAATGTGCCGGTTGCAAGCTAAGCTGTACGCTCAAGGAGGCATGCATTCGCCCCTCCTTCATCAGAAATAATAGGGCCACGGGAAAACTAGCCATCCGATCCAATAGATAAACTCTTCTGATTGAAGACGATCTTCCAGTTGAGATGAGCAGGCAAGCTGGGGTTTGTTTCGCTTATTAGGTGCTCGCACTTCACGTGTATGGAATAGCTATAAAATGCACAAGAAAATTACTGTGCGTGTGAGCGTTGATAACTTCGTCTACCTCAGGTGAGGATATGAGGTGCAACAATGCATGTTTTGGAAAATAATGGGAACTTGCTGGTTATGTTAGTTTCCAAGTTGTGGACATAGTAGCAGCGGAGTCTGAGTAGTATGTGTTCGGGTTCTTGAGTTGGAAATATGAGCAAATTACTACGAGATTTAATCCGAATAAACAGAAGATAAATCATGACCACAGTAGCAGAGATTAAACTAATCATACGAATTAGCATAGCAGATGAACATATCACATCTAGGGCACATACTAGAAGCATGAATTCTACCACGATCTCGAACAGGAAGGATAGAATCACATACGGTGCAGCGGGTGCAGCACCGCCGGCGTTGACGTTGTCGCCCATGTCGTCGAAGACGAGGTTGCCGAGGTCGGGGAACAAGTCGTCGTTCGCGAAGTCGTCGCTGCCAGCAGTCGCGCGAGTGCGCTCCCCAAAAACCTGATCGCCCCTCTCCCGTACAGGATCATGAGAGGCGGGGTTCCGGAGGCCTGCTGTCCCTTCTCGCGGTGCACGCCGGAAGGATGGATGGAGAAGACTTACTTGGCGGCGCAATAATCTGGAACGGTGGTGAGAAACCATACGAAGCGGCGGCGGCTAGGGGGGTAGACGTCTGCCTGACTATATAGTGCGGGCCGGGTAGGTCGTGGGAGTAAACCCCACGTTCGAGTCGTCACGATCCAAAATAATCGGAAACGGTTCAGTAATTAACGCGCCCGTTAATTATTAATTAATGACTCATTAATTTTCCCATGCAGCAAAAATATAGACAACATGCATAGCTCTATCCTCGGCTCGGCTCAATCCCGCAACCCGCGGCGCGGCGCGTCGTGACGAGGCGTGGCGTGGCGTGGCGTGGCGTGGCGAGGCGAGCGAGGAGGAGGAGCGCGCGTGTAGGTCTCCTCTTCTCATGCTCATACAAGTGGTAGAAGAGCTCACCTTATAAAGAGGTGCAACTCTCTCTCAACTTCTGGGGTGGGACTAAACTTTAGCCTCACTCACTCCACTCACATGTGTGCATGAATGGGCCAAGAGAATTTCAGAATTTTAGTTGGGCTTTGGGCCAAAAGCCTACTAGCAAAATTCCAACAATCCCCCACAAAGTCTCATTGGCATATCTCATCATTTAGTTCCAAAACATTGTTTTATATATCGGTGCTTAGTGGAGACTGTGAAGTTGAACTTCCACTTAGAAATTTATGCTACACTAGATCACAACTTGAACAGTGGACTATGCCTTAAACTACAAGTTTTGTGTGAAACTAGTTTCACACAAATTCTTGACTGATACTGGGCTGTCGCAAGGCTTCCCCGCGGGTGGAGCGTATACGTCATACTCCAGGGCCTTTCATGAATTTATTAGAGAACACCCAATTCTCACAGAATGCGACGTTAATAGTCAAATTCATATAGGTGTGTTCCTCAGAAGATGTTCTGCTGGACAACATCTCTGCTTACCCGAATAAACCACTTGGAACACATTAAGATAAGTATCAACCTGCCATGCAGATCAGGAGAGTATTGCATCTTCACGGAGTGGGATAATTAATATAGGGATACTCTCCTCCCAGCTGACCAACAGCTTGTCTCCCACTTCTACTTCACGGGATCTCCGATCACATAGAGTGGTTTACCACTATGGACAACTCATGCGGTGGGTCTCAAACCCATCTCCATCGATGCATTATCTATCACATTACGTGATAGACCCTTTGTGAAGGGATCTGCCAAGTTTTTCGACGTTTGGATATAATCCAACGTAATAACTCCGGAGTTCCTCAATTTTCTGACAGATTTTAGTCTCCTCTTCACATGCCTTGAGGACTTCATATTGTCCTTAGAACTGTTTATCTTGACGATCACAGTTTGATTATCACAGTTCATCAGGATAGGGGGTATTGGTTTTTCAACCATAGGTAAGTCCATCAAGAGTTCACGAAACCACTCTGCTTCAACAGTGGCAGTGTCTAATGCTGTGAGTTCTGCTTCAACAGTGACACAAACCGACTCAGCTTGCTCACAGCAAAAGAGATGTCAGGCCTCGTGGCACTCGCCAAATACATAAGCGAGCCAATAATCTGAGAATACCTCAATTGATCTCTAGCAATCCGTCGATTCTTTCGAAGCAACACACTAGCATCATATGGAGTTGGAGAAGGCGTGCAATCGCTATACCCAAAACGACTCAAGACCTTTTACACATAATGAGACTAAAGCAGTGTGATCCCACCATTCTCATCTCTCAACAGCTTGATGTTTAAGATAACATCAGCTACTCCTAGATCCTTCATCTCAAAACAGCGAGATAAGAAATCCTTAACCTCCTTGATTAAATCAAGTTTGGTTCCAAAGATCAATATGTCATCGACATACAGACAAAGAATAACTCCTTCGCCCCCACCATAGCGATAGTACACACACTTGTCACCATCGTTTACTACAAAGCCGACAGCAGTTAATGTTCTTTCGAACTTCTCATGCCACTCCTTAGGAGCTTGTTTAAGGCCATATAAAGACTTTAATAACTTGCACACCTTTCCTTCTTGACCAGGTACTACAAAACCATCTGGCTGATCCATGTAAATTTCCTCCTTCAACTCTCCATTGAGGAAAGCCGTCTTAACGTCCATTTGATGAACGAGAAGACCATGTGAGGCAGCCAGTGATAGTAGCACCCAAATTATGGTCAGTCTAGCCATGGGTGAGTAAGTATCAAAGAAGTCTTCACCTTCTTTCTGGGTATAACCCTTGGCCACAAGCCGTGCCTTATACTTTTCAATCATACCATCAGGTCTAAGCTTCTTCTTGAACACCCACTTACATCCTACAGGTTTGCACCCATAAGGACGGTCAGTGATCTCCCAGGTACCATTAGCTAAGATGGAATCCATCTCGCTACGTACAGCTTCCTTCCAGTAGTCAGCATCAGGAGATGCATAGGCTTCTGAAATAGTCCTGGGTGTGTCATCCACGAGGTACATAATGAAATCATCACCAAAAGACTTTGCAGTCCTCTGTCTCTTACTCCTCATAGGAGTTCCATTGTTACCCTCAACAGGATTCTCAACGTGTTCCATCGCAATGGTGGGTTCAGGAATTACAGTGAATTCCTCACTACATGGAGTAGGTATCTCCTGATTTGATGAACTCGACATATCCTTCATAGGAAATATGTCCTCAAAGAAAGTTGCATCATTTGATTCCATAATCGTACCAACATGCATGTCGGATACCTCAGATTTTATTATCAAAAATTTATAGCCGATGCTATGAAAAGCATAGCCTAGAAGAACACAATCCACGGTTTTTGGTCCAAGCTTGCGCTTCTTGGGAATTGGTATATTGACTTTCGCCAAACAACCCCAAGTACGTAGGTAAGAGAGTTTCAACCTTTTCCTTTCCCATCCCTCAAATGGAGTCATGGTCTTATGCTTTGTGGGAACTCGGTTTAGGATATGACACGCAGTCATTAGCGCCTCCCCCACCATTCCTTGGATAGACCCGAAGTGTCTAACATGGTGTTAACCATATCAGTTAGAGTTCGGTTCTTTCTTTCGGCTACCCCATTTGACTGGGGTGAGTAGGGAGGCGTCCTCTCATGGATTATACCATGTTCCGCACAAAACAGATCAAATTCATTGGAAAAATACTCTCCACCACGATCAGACCTAAGCCATTTAATTTTTCGATCAAGTTGGTTCTCTGCCTCAGCTTTATAGTTTTTAAAGAAAGTCAAAGCCTCATCTTTTGATTTCAGAAGATACACATAACAATATCTAGTGGAGTCATCAATCAACGTCATGAAGTATCTCTTTCCACCTTTTGTCAACACGCAATTCTTCTCACAAAGATCAGAATGTATAAGCTCTAGTGGCGCCAAGTCTCTTGCCTCTGCAGTCTTATGGGACTTGCGAGGTTGCTTAGCTTGCACACATACTTGGCACTTGGAGCCTTTCACAGTAGAGATTTTCAGAATTAAATTCATATTGGCTAACCGCGTCATGCAACCAAAGTTAATATGACAGAGTCGTGAATGCCAAATATCAGACTCATTATTGTGGCAAACATTATTAATAACTTTAGTGCAAATATCTGACAAAGATAGGCGGAACAAGCCTCCGCACTCATAGCCTTTTCCAACAAATTGTCCACACTTAGAAATTACAACTTTATTGGATTCGAAAACCAACTTAAAACCATCTCGACATAAACGGGAACCGCTAACGAGATTTTTATTGATGGACGACACATGATGAACATTCTTCAGACGCACAGTCTTCCCCGAAATAAACTTCAGATCGACCGTACCAACACCTCGAACGATGGCATGTGACCCGTTCCCCATTAGCACGGGTGAAGTCCCTGTTGCCTGGTAAGAAGAAAACATGGAGGCGTCAGCACAAACATGTACATTGGCACCGGTGTCAATTAACCAATCAGGGGATTGAAATACTGAAAGGATGGTAGGAAAAATACCGTACCCTGATTCCTTCATATCGGTATCACCGATGACAACATTAGCGGACTTGCCGCTCTTCTCATGTTCGCGCTCCTCAAAGCGGTTAGGACACTTCGGAGCCCAGTGATTAGGATCACCGCAGACATGGCAAAGTCCCTTCCCCTTCTTATGAGAATTCTTCTTGAAGTTGGTAGAATGTGATGGCTTGTTCTTTGTATCAAACTTGCCTTTGCCCTGAGTTTTGTTCTTATTGTTTTTGAACTTGTTGGGCTGGGAGTTCTTCTTCTGTACCATGTGGGCACTAGAACCTCCCTCAGCAACTCGAGCACATGTGTCCTTTGCTCTCGCCTTCTCTTCAACATCAAGAGTACCAATGAGATCCGCAACGGAAAACTCCTGTCTCTTGTGTTTCAGGGAAGTAGGAAAATTGTTCCACGAAGGTGGAAGCTTGGCAATGATGCCTCCGGCAACAAATTTGTCCGGCAACACACACTTGAAGTACTCAAGTTCTTTTGCGAGCGACTGTATCTCATGAGCCTGCTGTACAACAGGGCGCTCATCAGTCATCTTGTAGTCATAGAATTGCTCCATGACGTACAACTCGCTGCCGGCGTCCGAGGCACCAAACTTGGCCTCGAGCGCAGCCCACATGTCCTTGCCGTTGTCAAACGACATATACGAATCCACAATGGAGTCATCAAGAACACTCAGAAGAGCACCTTTAAAGAGGATATTGATATTCTCAAAAGCTTCCAGCTGTGCTGGATTAAGATCGCCCTTAGGCTTGCCCTTGGTGGCATCATAGCAGCCCATGGTCTGAAACCAGTAGACTGCTCTCGTGCGCCACCTCTTATATTACACCCCCTTAAAGGCAGGCGGCTTCAGATGCGCAGCAAAACCACTCGGAGTAAATTGCCTATAATCAGGTTTTTGGATTGTTGGAAATATGAGAAAATTACTACGAGATTTAATCCGAATAAACAGAAGATAAATCATGACCACAGCAGCAGAGATTAAACTAATCATGCGAACTAGCATAGCAGATGAACATATCACATCTAGGGCACATACTAGAAGCATGAATTCTACCACAATCTCGAACAGGAAGGATAGAATCACATACGGTGCAGCGGGTGCAGCACTGCCGGCGTTGACGTTCTCGCCCATGTCGTCGAGGACGAGGTTGCCGAGGTCGGGGAAGAAGTCGTCGTTCGCGAAGTCGTCGCTGCCAGCAGTCGCACGAGTGCGCTCCCCAAAAACCTGATCGCCCTTCTCCCGTACAGGATCACGAGACGCGGGGTTCTGGAGGCCTGCTGTCCCTTCTCGCGGTGCACGCCGGAAGGAGGGATGGAGAAGACTTGCTTGGCGGCGCAATGATCTAGAACGATGGTGAGAAACCATACGAAGCGGCGGCGGCTAGGGGGGTAGACGTCTGCCTGACTATATAGTGCGGGCCGGGTAGGTCGTGGGAGTAAACCCCACGTTCGAGTCGTCATGATCCAAAAGAATCGGAAACGGTTCAGTAATTAACGCGTCCGTTAATTATTAATTAATGACTCATTAATTTTCCCATGCAGCAAAAATATAGACAATGTGCATAGCTCTGTCCTCGGCTCGGCTCAATCCCGCAACCCGCGGCGCGTCGTGACGAGGCGTGGCGTGGCGTGGCGAGGCGAGCGAGGAGGAGGAGCGCACGTGTAGGTCTCCTCTTCTCATGCTCATACAAGTGGTAGAAGAGCTCACCTTATAAAGAGGTGCAACTCTCTCTCAACTTTCGGGGTGGGACTAAACTTTAGCCTCACTCACTCCACTCACATGTATGCATGAATGGGCCAAGAGAATTTCAGAATTTTAGTTGGGCTTTAGGCCAAAAGCCTACTAGCAAAATTCCAACAATCCCCCACAAAGTCTCATTGGCACATCTCATCATTTAGTTCCAAAACATTGTTTTATATATCGGTGCTTAGTGGAGACTGTGAAGTTGAACTTCCACTTAGAAATTTATGCTACACTAGATCACAACTTGAACAGTGGACTATGCCTTGAACTACAAGTTTTCTGTGAAACTAGTTTCACACAAATTCTTGACCGATACTGGGCTGCCGCAAGGCTTCCCCGCGGGTGGAGCGTATACGTCATACTCCAGGGCCTTTCATGAATTTATTAGAGAACACCCAATTCTCACAGACTGCGACGTTAATAGTCAAATTCATATAGGTGTGTTCCTCAGAAGATGTTCTGCAGGACAACATCTCTGCTTACCCGAATAAGCCACTTGGAACACATTAAGATAAGTATCAACCTGCCATGCAGATCAGGAGAGTATTGCATCTTCACGGAGTGGGATAATTAATATAGGGATACTCTCCTCCCAGCTGACCAACAGCTTGTCTCCCACTTCTACTTCACGGGATCTCCTATCACATAGAGTGGTTTACCATTATGGACAACTCATGCGGTGGGTCTCAAACTCATCTCCATCGATGCATTATCTATCACATTACGTGATAGACCCTTTGTGAAGGGATCTGCCAAGTTTTTCGACGTTTGGATATAATCCAATGTAATAACTCCGGAGTTCCTCAATTTTTTGATAGATTTTAGTCTCCTCTTCACATGCCTTGATGACTTCATATTGTCCTTAGAACTGTTTATCTTGACGATCACAGTTTGATTATCACAGTTCATCAGGATAGGGGGTATTGGTTTTTCAACCATAGGTAAGTCCATCAAGAGTTCACGAAGCCACTCTGCTTCAACAGTGGCAGTGTCTAATGCTGTGAGTTCTGCTTCCATAGTTGACCTCGTTAAGATGGTCTGCTTGCAAGACTTCCAGGAAATAGCGCCACCACCAAGTGTAAAAAAATAACCACTTGTGGCCTTAATCTCATCAGCATCAGATATCCAGTTTAAGTCATTATAACCCTCCAGTACCCTTGGATACCCGGTGTAGTGAATCCCATAGCTCGCGGTGCCTTTCAAATAGCGCATAACTCTCTCAAGCGCATGCCAATGATCATCTCCCGGTTTTGACACAAACCGACTCAGCTTGCTCACAGCAAAAGAGATGTCAGGCCTCGTGGCACTCGCCAAATACATAAGCGAGCCAATAATCTGAGAATACCTCAATTGATCTCTAGCAATCCGTCGATTCTTTCGAAGCAACACACTAGCATCATATGGAGTTGGAGAAGGCGTGCAATCGCTATACCCAAAACGACTCAAGACCTTTTACACATAATGAGACTGAAGTAGTGTGATCCCACCATTCTCATCTCTCAACAGCTTGATGTTTAAGATAACATCAGCTACTCCTAGATCCTTCATCTTAAAACAGCGAGATAAGAAATCCTTAACCTCCTTGATTAAATCAAGTTTGGTTCCAAAGATCAATATGTCGTCGACATACAGACAAAGAATAACTCCTTCGCCCCCACCATAGCGATAGTACACGCACTTGTCACCATCGTTTACTACAAAGCCGACAGCAGTTAATGTTCTTTCGAACTTCTCATGCCACTCCTTAGGAGCTTGTTTAAGGCCATATAAAGACTTTAATAACTTGCACACCTTTCCTTCTTGACCAGGTACTACAAAACCATTTGGCTGATCCATATAAATTTCCTCCTTCAACTCTCCATTGAGGAAAGCCGTCTTAACGTCCATTTGATGAACGAGAAGACCATGTGAGGCAGCCAGTGATAGTAGCACCCAAATTGTGGTCAGTCTAGCCACGGTGAGTAAGTATCAAAGAAGTCTTCACCTTCTTTCTGGGTATAACCCTTGGCCACAAGCCGTGCCTTGTACTTTTCAATCGTACCATCAGGTCTAAGCTTCTTCTTGAACACCCACTTACATCCTATAGGTTTGCACCCATAGGGACGGTCAGTGATCTCGCAGGTACCGTTAGCTAAGATGGAATCCATCTCGCTACGTACAGCTTCCTTCCAGTAGTCAGCATCAGGAGATGCATAGGCTTCTAAAATAGTCTTGGGTGTGTCATCCACGAGGTACACAATGAAATCATCACCAAAAGACTTTGTAGTCCTCTGTCTCTTACTCCTCATAGGAGTTCCATTGTTACCCTCAACAGGATTCTCAACGTGTTCCATCGCAATGGTGGGTTCAGGAATTACAGTGAATTCCTCACTAGATGGAGTAGGTATCTCCTGATTTGATGAACTCGACATATCCTTCATAGGAAATATGTCCTTAAAGAAAGTTGCATCATTTGATTCCATAATCGTACCAACATGCATGTCGGATACCTCAGATTTTATTATCAAAAATCTATAGCCGATGCTATGAAAAGCATAGCCCAGAAGAACACAATCCATGGTTTTTGGTCCAAGCTTGCGCTTCTTGGGAATTGGTATATTGACTTTCGCCAAACAACCCCAAGTACGTAGGTAAGAGAGTTTCAACCTTTTCCTTTCCCATTCCTCAAATGGAGTCATGGTCTTATGCTTTGTGGGAACTCGGTTTAGGACATGAGACGCAGTCATTAGCGCCTCCCCTACCATTCCTTGGATAGACCCGAAGTGTCTAACATGGTGTTAACCATATCAGTTAGAGTTCGGTTCTTTCTTTTGGCTACCCCATTTGACTGGGGTGAGTAGGGAGGCGTCCTCTCATGGATTATACCATGTTCCGCACAAAACAGATCAAATTCATTGGAAAAATACTTTCTGTCATCAATACATCCTGCCCAGTCAGCATCAGAGAAAGCACTAACAAGTGAAGAACTGGAACGTCTGAATTGAAGTCCGAAGCTCACAGTATGCTTAATGTATCGTACAATCCTCTTGACAGCTGACCAATGAGTAGAAGTAGGAGCATGCAGGTATTGACAAACCTTGTTGAAGAAGGATGGAATGCCTTCTGGGGCATTCCCAAGCTTAGACGCTTGAGTCTCTTTGGATATTTACATGGGGTTCCTTGGGCATCCCCAAGATTGAATTCTTGCCTCTCCTCCTTTTCCTCACATCAAGACCTCCTCGATCTTTGATCACTTCATTCACACAAAACTTAACAGAAAACTGGTGAGATCCGTTAGTATAATAATGCAAATCATTACTTTAAGTACTGTTGCAAACCAATTCATATTTTCTTTTTGAATTTTAGCTACTATATTATAACTTTTCCATGGCTTATACCACCGATAAAATCGACTGTTTCATCAAAACAAGCAAAACAATGCATCAAAAACAGAATTTGTCTTAAACAAGACAATTTGTAGCAATCTGAACATCTACCATACTTCTCTAACTCCAAATATCCTGAAAATTTGTGAAAAACTTAAAAATTTGTATAGAAATACTTTGTAAAAATTTCAGAAACTTTTGACATTCCGGTGAAAAACGAAAATTCACGCACTACAACCAAAGTTTCTGTTTTTACACTACACATTCCAATAAGCAATCTAATCATCCTAAAGGAAAATCTTGGCACATTATTTTTATAATACAATGGATTTGTACAAGGGGATAATTATTTTTGTGAGAAACTTCCATGAAAATTTTACATTGTTTCCATGAGCATGAACACAAGTGTTCAAGGTCGACCCTCACTTCTCCAATGCATCACCTTTCAATCGCCTCTCTTTTTGGAGAAGTGTTTAGGTTCCCCTCTATATTTTTTGTTTTTAAACTTTATAAAAGCACCCAATAGAATAAAATGACTCTCTAAAACTTCCGGGTTGTCTGCCTAGCAATACTTTCTTTAAAGCCATTAAGCTAGGCATAAAGTGCTCAAGTAATGGATCCACCCGGATCCCAAGGTATATCAAAGCCAATTTTAATTAGCAATGATTTAGCATTTAGTAGTGAGCATAAAGTAACATATATCATGCTATGACAAAGTCTAACTCTCTTCCTATGCATTGACATGTCATAAAAGAACAATTTATGCACATCAAGTAAAGGCCAATACATAGCATAAGCAGTTTCTTGCAATTTTTGTGTTGGAAACATAAAGAGGCGGCGACGTAGTTCCTCTCTAATAATAATTGCAAGTAGGAGCAGCAAGCACATGCATATTTTATTCATCAAAATTATCATGTGCAATGGTAATAGGCAACCCATCAATATAGTACTTAATAAGAGCAAACTTCTCCGATATATTGTAGTTTGGAGAATTCAAAAAGATAATAGGACTATCATGCATGGGTGCAATAACAACAATTTCATGTTTAACATAAGGAACAATAGCAAGGTCATCTCCATAAGCATAATTCAAATTGGCATCATGGCCACAAGCATAGCAAGCATCAAGTTCATCGAAAAGGGATATATCAAATGAATCAACGGGATCATAGCAAATATCATAGCATTCATCCTTCGGTAAGAACGAAGGGAAATTAAACAATGTATAAGTTGAAGAATTACTCTCATTAGAAGGTGGGCACGGCTGATCAATCCGCTCTTCCTCCTTTTGTTATTCGCTCTTCTCATCATCTTTTTCATCCAATGAGCTCACCATTTCATCAATTTCTTCTTCCATAGTTTCCTGCAAAATATTAGCCTCGTCCTGGATAGCGGATACTTTCTCAATAAACACATCAATATCGGCATTGTATTTATAATTTCCATAGCAATATTTAAGGATGGCAAAAAATTTAGGTCTATAAACATAATCATCAAAAGCTTCATAGTTTTCAAACAAAGATTCAATTTCATAAGCACGCTTAAAAGCAACAAATTCTTCTATTCATTCCACATCATAGTAATCATATCTACCATTAGCATAAGAAGCTAAGGTTTCATAATCATTACATTTGCATGAAAAGGGAAGGTGTGGAGCTTTCATCCTAGAGCAACAAGTATAATCATATCTCTGGCATAAATTCCAAGCATACCAATGCAACATATCAATTTTATCCCATAACAGTTTCCCTTTTTGTGTCAAGCGGTAATCCCTAAAGTATTCACGTTCATCCAACGTGTCTCCCATTATCATGTTGAATGGGGTTTTCTCAGTATTATGAAAGTAGTGTTTAATATTTTTCACATAACGAGCATCGAGGGTGTTAGGTGGTTCCCTATCTCCATGAGTAGCAAGTACAACTATTTTTTTGGTATTTCATGTTCCATATTGTAAGTGCATCTAGTGCCACCCCTAGTTGGTTTTGGAGTATTGACGACAAACTTGGTTGAGGGACTAATGTGTTTGTGAGAATTGCAGGATAACATAGGTAGTAGTCCCATATTGATTCGGTTTACCTACCAGAGATGACCCCTAAAATGTGTGAAGACATTGAAGACAATGGTGGTCTGTGAAAACATTCACATTGAAGACTATGGAGTACGAAGACATAGTTGTTTCGTAGTTTCCTTTTCTTCTTTGTTGAGTCATAGGAACCACTGTACTGTTAAGTGGGGTCCAAGTGAACAAAGTCAGAGTGACTGATGTGATGCTCAACCAAATCCATTGTCTTCGAGCGAAGACAATGAGAGAAAATCTTATCCAGAGCTGGATAAGTCAGCTTAACTTGTAGCCCAAGTCAAGCTGTCGCGTGTGTTTGAAATCTGACCATTGGACATGTGTCAGTTCCTTAGTGACCCAGGGTCATTTCGAATAAATCAGGTCGGGTTACCTCCTGGCTATAAATAGCCCACCCCCTACACCATAAATTGGTGGCTGCTCAGAGTTACTGCATGACTTTTGTCGTTTGAGAGCAACCCACCTCCGAAGCATTTGAGAGAGAGATCCTTGCGAGGACAAAGCCCAAAACACCCAAAGCCAAAGAGTGTTAGGCATCACTGAAGTCTTTCTGTCTGCGTGACCTGAAGACTTGTTACACTTGAGGACTGTGAATCCTCCAGCCGGTTAGGCATCACGTTCTGAACATCCAACAGTCATTGTGGATCGCCGGTGAGCGAAGTCTCTGAAGGTTTGGAAGTCTACCTTGAAGACTTACCAGAGTGATTGGGCGAGGACTATGTGTGTCCTTAGCTCAAGGGGAATAAGGTGAAGACGCAGTCTTCTGATTTGAATCTCAGCCTCCCTAACTAGACATACAGTTGTCACAGCAACTAGAACTGGTCTACCAAATCCTTGTCTTCATCAAGCTACTGGTTATATCCTTCACTTCCTGTTACTTTACAGTTTGTCTTCGTGAAGTCATTGCATGCCTATATGATCTGATTGACTTCACTAAGCGAAGACTCTTTACTATTTGGCTTCATACTATCTTTCATCCTGATCCATACTACCTAGCTGTTGATAGTCTTTGTGTTTTCACTTCATTGCTTACTTGACTATGACTTGTCTAGTGTAGTCTACCTTCCGCTGCATATCAATAGGTTCAATTCTACTGTTTGTCTTCAAAGCCTCTGTGTTTTGAAGACTTTCATAAAAATCACCTATTCACCCCATCTAGTCGATAACTAGCACTTTCAATTGGTATCAGAGCAAGGTGCTCCCTTGTTCTGTGTGATTCGGTTTAACCACCTGGAGTTTTAGCTATGTTGACTGCAGTGATAATCAAAGTCTCCACTGTGTGTCCTGTCTTTGATGGCACTGATTACCCCTACTAGAAGAATAAGATGCGCATGCATCTTGAAGCCATTGACGTCGACCTCTGGTATGTCGTCAAGAACGGCGTTCCCAAGGTTGGTGAAGGTGTCACTACTGCTAACGTCAAGAGATTCATTCAACTGGCCTCGACTGCCAAGAACATCATCTGTGGTCATCTGACCAAAGGCCAGTATGGTCGTGTGAGTGCTCTAGAAACTGCGAAGCTAGTCTAGGACTGGCTCTCCAAGGTCAATGAAGGTGTCTCAACCCAAAGACTCAAGGATTAGTGTTCTTCGCAACCTCTTCAACCGCTTCAAGAGAAATGACAATGAGAATGTCCAACTCACATTTGATCGCCTCACTGATATCACAAATTAGCTTCACGCACTCAGCGCCACTGAGATCACTAAGCACGAAATCATCAAGACGCTTCTGAGATCACTTGACAGCTGATTCGACACCCTGGCCCTGATGAATCAAGAACACCCTGGCTTCAAGACTCTCAATCCGTCTGACATACTTGAGAGGATCAACACACATGAGTTCCAGCAATCTAAGAAAAGAGATATCTATGGTCCTAACTATGGCCAAACTCGCGCTTTGAAGGCAAAAGCTGTTTCCTCATCTGAAGAAGAATCTGACTGCAGTTTTGAGGATCCTGAAGACATTGGAAAGGAGCTTGATATGCTTATGAAGAAGTTCCAGAGGTTCACCAAGAAGAAATACTTCAGAAAGTCTTCAAGATCCAACTCAAGAAACGATGAAGCTTCCTCTCGTGACTACAAGAAGAGAACATGCCACAAGTGTAAGAAACCTGGTCACTACATCTCTGAGTGTCCACAATGGGACAATGAGACCAAGAAGAAGAAGAGCAAGGAATATGATTCTGATGACAAGAAGAAGAAATCCCCAAAGTCTTCTTCCAAGTCTTCGTCGAAGTCTTCATCACAAAGGAAGAGCTCATCCAGCAAGGCTCGTGCGTTTGTTGGCAAGGAGATGGACTCATAGCAGGAGTCTGCATCTGAGGAGGCAGAGGTGGAGTCTGAAGAGGAATCTGATTCAGGCGTGGCAAGCCTGGCTCTAGCTTCAGCGTATGTCGCCAAGTCCATCTTCGACACTCCAGATAATGGCTTCGTCACCAACACTGATGCTAATGATGAGGATGACTCTGCTCCCACCTACTGCTTCATGGCACGTGGTGCCAAGGTAAACTCACGTGATGCTTACTTCAAAACTTCAAGTGAAGATGACTCTGAATGTGAATCTAAACCTAGTTACAAAAGACTTGCTAAAATTGCAACAGGACAACAAAATGCTATGGAACATATTCAAAAGTTGCTAGACAAAAGCGCTGACCTTTCGGACGCGGAAATGACTCGAACTCAGTCCTTAATTGAAGACATTAAAAATCTTCACGTTAAGTACGAGGAACTTGAAAGTCTTCATGATATGCTCTCAACTACTCATGAAAATCTCTCCTACGATTATCTTCAAAGGAAGCAAGAGCTTGAGAACCTGAGATCGACTCATGAAGATCTTCGAAAGGAGAACGAGTCACTCCGCGCTCAACAGATCAGTTCCGCTCAGGAAGACATTGAGCCACCATGTTTAAAATGTCTTGAGCATGATAATGCTGCTTCTGTTACTGGATGTTCTACTACTACTACTATTGCTATGTCTTCAACTACTGATGTGGAAACTAACCCCTCTTCTGAGGATGCCACTACTATTGCTGATGAGAATGCCAGGTTGAAGACATTGCTTGAAATAGGGATGTAAAAAAGCCTCAAAGGGCATCAGACACTGTGCGATGTCCTCAAGAAACAGATTTTGAATTGAAACTCTAGAAAAGAGGGTGTTGGGTTCGAGAGGAAAATGAATGTTGATGGTTCCTACTGGAAGCCTGAGCAGTACCCCAAAACTACATGGGTTGCTGCAAAGGGACCTTCAGTGGATCCATCTACCTTATCTGGCTTCACTTGTGCTAACCCTATTATCATTGATGAATCCTTTGATGCAAACTATAAACTGTTTAAGAATCAGAATGGTGAAGTGTTTGCCAGGTTTATTGGTACTAACTGCAGGAATGGACCCCCTTTGAAGAAGATCTGGGTGCCCAAGAGTTGTCTTGAAAATCTTCAGGTGAATGTTATCATGACACCACCTGGGAAGAAGACAAACCCCAGACCACAGGCTTCATATGGTCCAAGGGCTTCATACAGACAGATGACTCACCAGAGTCACCCTAACGCCAATGTTTTGCAGGGAAACCATACTCATACTTATGAATATGAGCATGTTTCGTCAAACCGCTATGTTAATAAGACCAAGAACTATTCTGCTTATTCTTATGAGTATTATTCACCCCCTGCAAGGCTATTTGCTAGGGCTCCAAAGCCAAAATTCTCAGATGCTGCACTTAGACTCATTGCTTCTAAGCCACCCCTGAAGATGTGGGTGGTTAAGAAAAATTAACTCTCTTTTGCAGGGAAAGGTCTCCAGCCGGAAATCAAAGGCGTCTAATGCTTGCTGGGAACCTAAAACATCTTGTGGGACGAAAGATAAAATGTCCAAATGGTCTTATTATGTATTTCGTCCCATGATTTCTTGACAAACATCCTACTTATCCTAACCGAGACCTGAACTTTCATAATCCTCTTATTCGTCAAATGTTTATGCTTCACATTTCCCTTGGTGAAACCTATCCCCCTAACTTCACTATAGGGTACGATACCAAAGGCTTCTGAGTGGATTATGGACAGTGGATGCACTAACCACATGACTGGTGATCAAAGTCTTCTCATGGACTCAACCTTACATCCATCTGACAAGAGTCACATCACATTTGCTGACACTGGTGAAAGCAAGGTATTGGGTCTAGGTAGAGTTGCAATCTCAAAGGATCAGCACATGGATAAAGTGATGCTTGTTGAATCCCTTGGTTTCAACTTAATGTCTATCTCAATGCTTTGTGATCTGAACATGGTTGTGATATTTGGAAAATATCATTGCCTTGTGCTTATGGAATCTGTGAAATCTCTAGTCTTTCAAGGGTACCGAAAATATGATCTGTACATGGTAGATTTCTCAGCAGGACTACAGTTGGCCGTATGTCTTCTAGCAAAAGCTTCAGAGTGTTGGCTCTGGCATCGGAGGCTAGGGCATGCTGGCATGAGGAACTTGTACACTCTTGCGAAGAAGAAGCATGTCGTAGGCATCGAGGGCATCAAGTTCAAGAAAGATCATCTGTGTGGTGTCTGTGAAGCTGGAAAGATGACTAGGGCCAAGCATCCCTCGAAGACAATCATGACTACATCACATCCCTTCGAGCTGCTTCACATGGACTTATTCGGCCCTACTCACTACTCTACTCTTACTACCACTACTTGCCTCTATGGTTTCATCATTGTTGATGATTACTCAAGATATACATGGGTGCATATAATCCTCTACAAGAATGAAGTGCAGGATGTCTTCAAACGATTCGCCAATCGTGCCATGACGAACTATGGCATCAAGATCAAGCACATCAGAAGTGAAAATGGCATAGAGCTCAAGAACACTGGCCTCGACACTTATCTTGATACATTGGGCATCACTCATGAGTTCTCGGCTCCATACACACCTCAGCAGAATGGCATCAGGGAGCGCAAGAACAAAACCCTCATTGAGATGGCTCGGGCGATGCTTGATGAGTACAAGAGTCCAAAAAAATTCTGGCCTAAAGCCATTGATACTGCATGCCACGTAATCAACCATGTTTATCTTCACAAGCTTCTAAAGAAGACATCATATGAGCTACTAACTGGTAAGAAGCCAAACGTCAGTTACTTCAGAGTATTTGGTGCTAGGTGCTGGATCAAGGATCCACATCACACTTCCAAATTTGCACTGAAAGCACATGAAGGTTTTATGCTTGGTTACGGAAAGGATTCGCACTCCTACAGTGTCTTCAACCTCTTTCACTACAAAGTGGTTGAAACTATGGATGTGAGGTTCGATGAAACTAACGTCTCGCAAAGAGAGCACCTGCCAAATGTGCTAGATGAAGTCTCACCAAGTTAATCCATCAAGCTTATGGGTACTAGAGAAATCATACCTTTAGAGGCTCAGGCTGAAGAAGAACTCATCATTTCTGCACCTAATCAACCCGAAGACACTGCTCAGACCAAAGTCAATACTGATAATGAAGACAATGATCAGCAAGACCAAGGTCATCGTCCAGTTCATCCTTGTGTTGCAAATGAAGTGCGGATTGAGAAGATAATCGATATCATCAATGCACCTGGTCCGCTCACTCATTCAAGAGAAACACAGTTAGCAAATTTAGGTGGGCACTTTGCATTTGTCTCTATATCTGAACCCAAGAAAGTTGCTGAAGCCTTCATGGAACCTGAGTGGATTCAAGCGATGCAAGAAGAGCTTCAACAGTTTGAACTGAACAATGTGTGGGAATTAGTTAAGCGTCCTGACCCTCGGAAGCATAACATCATTGGCACCAAATGGATCTATCGCAACAAACAAGGTGAGCATGGTCAAGTTGTCAGAAACAAGGCTCGTCTCGTTGCTCAAGGATACACTCAAGTTGAAGGGATTGACTTCGATGAAACATTTGCTCCCGTGGCTAGGCTTGAAGCCATTCGCATACTGCTGGCCTATGCCAACCATCACAACATCCTCCTGTACCAAATGGATGTGAAGAGTGCTTTTCTGAATGGCAAGATTAAAGAAGAAGTGTATGTTGCACAACCACCTGGCTTTGAAGACCTAAAACATCATGACATGGTATACAAGCTCAACAAGGCACTGTATGGCCTCAAACAAGCCCCTCGGCTTGGTATGGCACACTCAAAGACTTCCTGGAGAGCAAAGGCTTTAAACCTGGTTCATTGGATCCTACACTTTTCACAAAGACATATGATGGAGAACTATTTGTGTGCCAAATCTATGTGGATGACATTATATTCGGCTGCACCAACAGGAGATACAGTGATGAGTTTGGACACATGATGCAAGAGCAATATCAGATGTCCATGATGGGTGAGCTGAAATTCTTCCTAGGTCTTCAAATTCGCCAGCAGAGCAGCGCCATCTTCATATCACAAGAGAAATACCTCAAAGATTGCCTGAAGAAGTTTGGAATGCTAGACTGCAAAGGATACACGACACCAATGCCAACCAAAAGTCATCTGGGCCCCGACGACAATGGTGAAGAGTTTGATCAAAAGGTATACCGCTCCATGATTGGTTCTTTACTCTATTTATGTGCATCTAGGCTAGATATAATGCTTAGTGTTTGCATGTGTGCCCGATTCCAAGTGGCACCAAAGGAGTCGCATCACTTAGCTGTGAAGCGAATTCTTCGGTATTTGGCTTACACCCCAACACTATTTATGGTATCCAAAGGGCTCAAAGTTTGATCTAGTTGGATTCTCAGATGCTGATTATGCTGGTGACAAGGTTGATCGCAAGTCTAGATCAGGCACATGTCACTTTCTTGGACGATCTCTTGTCTGTTGGTCTTTAAAGAAGAAGAACTGTGTATCTCTCTCCACTACTGAATCTGAATACATTGCTGCTGGATCTTGCTGCGCTCAGCTTCTGTGGATGAAGCAAACTCTCGAGGACTATGGCATCCACCTGAAGCATGCGCCACTCTACTGCGACAATGAAAGCGCCATCAAGATTGCCAATAACCCAGTTCAACACTCGAAGACAAAGCACATTCAGATCCGTCATCATTTTCTTAGAGATCATGTCATGAAGGAAGATATTGATATCATTCACGTTAACACTGAAGAGCAATTGGTAGATATCTTCATAAAGCCCTTGGATGAGAAAAGGTATTGCAAGTTGCGGTGTGAGCTAAATATCTTAGAATCCTCAAATGTCCTGTAATTGGACACACATCCGAACGCTTATGCATATTGATGACTTAGATGTGCAACACACAAAGTAACATATATCTTCAATCAATGAAGACATACACTCTAAGTGTGAATACATTAACACAAAGTTTGACTTCGGAGCGCCACGATAATTGTGCGCCGTGTCTGGGTCTAATACTTCCTATACGGTGGGTAACGCCACCACCAAAATCCTTTTGAAGTGTTTAATGTGGCATCATAATCGCATAGTCTTCGCATTTGGTTTGTCTTCAACATTAATTTGACTTCAAGGTTTATCTTCGCAATGTTGAGTTTGTATGACACACACACACACACACACACACACACACACACACACACACACACACACACACACACACACATATATATATATATATATATCTGTGTTCTGTCCTCTACAGCATTCACTTATAGCTATGTCTTCATGCTTGAATATTTTCTTCATCTAAGTGAATGTGATCGGACTCTAACCCCCTATGTGCTTCTATCTCAAACTCTATCTATCCAAATCATATGCATTTTATTGAAAACTGTCGATTGTCTTCTCTGAGTCTTTGTCAGCAGAAGACATAGAGACAAACATTTAAATCTGTTTTAATTGCCATATCCTTTTTGCTTGAATACTGGAGAAGCCGGAACGACCACCTGACAATCCAGGCGTGCGTGGGAACATGGATCAACTCCCAATGAGTTGCATACCAGCCATGTGTCCTTCAGATGTGAACCGCCAGGGGCACTGATACGTCTCTAATGTATCTATAATTTTTGATTGCTCCATCCTATATTATCTATTGTTTTGAATGTTTATGGGCTTTATTATACACTTTTATATCATTTTTTGGGACTAACCTATTAACCCAGAGCCCAGTGCCAGTTTCTGTTTTTACCCTGTTTTAGGGTTTCGAAGAAAAGGAAAATCAAACGGAGTCCAATTGACCTGAAACTTCACGAAACTCATTTTTGGAAGGAAAGAAGCCCAGAAGACTTGGAGTGCATGTCGGGGGACATGCGAGGAGGCCACGAGGCAGGGGACGCGCCCTCCACCCTCGTGGGCCCCTCGTGGCCCCCCTGACGTACTTCTTCCGCCTATATATCTCCATATACCCTAAAAACATCCGTGAGCACAATAGATCGGGAGTTCCGCCACCAGAAGCCTCCGTAGCCACTGAAAGCCAATCTAGACCCGTTCCGGCACCCTGCCAGAGGGGGCAATCCTTCTCCGGTCACCATCTTCATCATCCCGGTGCTCTCCATGACGAGGAGGGAGTAGTTCTCCCTTGGGGCTGAGGGTATGTACCAGTAGCTATGTGTTTGATCTCTCTCTCTCTCTCTCGTGTTCTTGATTTGGCACGATCTTGATGTATCGCGAGCTTTGCTATTATAGTTGGATCTTATGTTTCTCCTCCCCCTCTTCTCTCTTGTAATGAATCAAGTTTCCCCTATGAAGTAATCTTATCAGATTGAGTCTTTAAAGATTTGAGAACACTTGATGTACGTCTTGTCGTGCGTATCTATGGTGACAATGGGATACCACGTGATTCACTTGATGTATGTTTTGGGGATCAACTTGCGGGTTCCGCCCATGAACCTATGCATAGGGGTTGGCACACGTTTTCATCATGATTCTCCGATAGGAACTTTGGCGCACTCTTTGAGGTTCTATGTGTTGGTTGAATAGATGAATCTGAGATTGTGTGACGCATATCGTATAATCATACCCACAGATACTTGAGGTGACATTGGAGTATCTAGGTGAGATTAGGGTTTTTGTTGATTTGTGTCTTAAGGTGTTATTCTAGTACGAACTCTAGGGCTGTTTGTGACACTTATAGGAATAGCCCAACGGATTGATTGGAAAGAATAACTTTGACGTGGTTTCGTACCCTACCATAATCTCTTCGTTCGTTCTCCGCTATTAGTGACTTTGGAGTGACTCTTTGTTGCATGTTGAGGGATAGTTATGTGATCCAATTATGTTAGTATTGTTGAGGGAACTTGCACTAGTGAAATTATGAACCCTAGGCCTTGTTTCCTAGCATTGCAATACCGTTTACGCTCACTTTTATCATTAGTTACCTTGCTGTTTTTATAATTTCAGATTACAAATACCTTTATCTACTATCCATATACCACTTGTATCACCATCTCTTCGCCGAACTAGTGCACCTATACAATTTACCATTGTATTGGGTGTGTTGGGTACACAAGAGACTCTTTGTTATTTGATTGCAGGGTTGCTTGAGAGAGACCATCTTCATCCTACGCCTCCTACGGATTGATAAACCTTAGGTCATCCACTTGAGGGAAATTTGCTACTGTCCTACAAACCTCTGCACTTGGAGGCCCAACAACGTCTACAAGAAGAAGGTTGTGTAGTAGATATCAAGCTCTTTTCTGGCGCCGTTGCCGGGGAGGTGAGTTCTTGAAGGTATATCTTTAGATCTTGTAATCGAGTCTTTTAGTTTCTTGTTTTATCACTAGTTTAGTTTATAAAAGAAAATTAAAAAATGGAATTAAGTTTGCCTCATACGCTTTATCTTTTTAATATCTATCGTGAGAATAAGGATTCCGATAATTGTGCTCAAGTGCTAGAAGAAGAATGCATTAGAATGTTTGGCACTAAATATTTGAATGATGAGTATGATTGCAATGTTGTTAGTATAAATTCCTTGAATATCCATGATGCTAATGATATGCAAAGCCACAAGCTTGGGGAAGCTATGTTTGATGAATATGATATTTTTTGTCCCCCAAGTTTTGATGAGCAAATTTATTATGATGAAAGCATGCCTCCTATTTATGATGATTATATTGATGAAAGTGGATTTGGAGAGGTCATGACTTTATTTTGTGATGAATCCACTATTTCGGAAGAGGTTCCAATTGATTATGAGAACAAAGTTGCTATCTATGATGATTATTGTGATGACTTGTATGCTATAAAGAATAATGATATCCATGAAACTTGTCATCATGATTTTAATTTTCAATTGGATTATGCCTCACATGATAGTTATTTCGTTGAGTTTGCTCCCACAACTATTGATGAGAATAGATTTGCTTATGTGGAGAGTAATAAAATTTCTATGCTTGTAGATCATGAAAAGAATGCTTTATGTGATAGTTATATTGTTGAATTAATTCATGATGCTAATGAAAATTATTATGAGGGAGGAACATATGCTTGTAGGAATTGCAATAATATCAAGTTTCCTCTCTATGTGCTTAAAGTTTTAAAGTTATGCTTGTTTTACCATCCTATGCAAGTTGACTCTTGTTCCCACAATTTGTTTGCTCACAAAATCCCTATGCATAGGAAGTGGGTTAGAATTAAATGTGCTAGTCATATTCTTCATGGTGCTCTCTTTATGTTTCAATTCCTATCCTTTATGTGAGCACATTGAAATCATCATGCCTAGCTAGGGCGTTAAACGATAGCGCTTGTTGGGAGGCAACCCAACTTTATTTTTATTCCTTGCTTTTTGATCCTGTTTAGTAATAAATAATTCATCTAGACTCTGTTTAGATGTGGTTTTATGTCTTTAATTAGTGTTTGTGCCAAGTAGAACCGTTGGGAAGACTTGGGGAAAGTCTTATTGATCATGCTGTAAAAAACAGAAACTTTAGCGCTCACGAGAATTGCTGCCATTTTTTGTTGGAGAGTTCTATTTAGTTAATTTTTTTGCATATGATTAATAGATAAATTCCTCAGGTCCAGAAATTTATTTGAGAATTTTATGAGTTCCAGAAGTATACGTTTGATCCAGATTACTACAGACTGTTCTGTTTTTGACAGATTCTGTTTTCGATGTGTTGTTTGCTTATTTTGATGAATCTATGGCCAGTAAAAGAGTTTATAAACCATAGAGAAGTTGGAATACAGTAGGTTTAACACCAATATAAATAAAGAATGAGTTCATTACAGTACCTTGAAGTAGTGTTTTGTTTTCTTTCGCTAACGGAGCTTACGAGTTTTCTGTTAAGTTTTGTGTTGTGAAGTTTTCAAGTTTTGGGTAAAGATTCGATGGGCTATGGAACAAGGAGTCGTAAGAGCCTAAGATTGGGGATGCCCAAGGCACCCCAAGGTAATATTCAAGGACAACCAAGAGCCTAATCTTGGGGATGCCCCGGAAGGCATCCCCTCTTTCGTCTTCATTCATCAGTAACTTTACTTAGAGCTATATTTTTATTCGCCACATGATATGTGTTTTGCTTGGAGCGTCAATTTATTTTGTTAGGATTTTCTTGCTGTTATTTATAACAATGTTTTGCATCTTTTATTTCAATAAAACTGGCATTGATAGCCTTTACTATGCCTATGTTACAAGTATACATATTGCTGTTTGAAAACAGAAAGTTTACCGCTGTTGCAATAATTCCCTAGAAAAGTCAGAATGTGATAAAATGTTTAAACCTTTTGCATATTAAGATCTGATAAATTCACTACAGTGGTATTTTTATTTCATAATTTTTGGAGCTAGGGAAGTATAGATGTTGCAGCATTCTTTACAGACTATCCTATTTAGGCAGATTGCTGTTATGTTTGCATTGTTTGCATATGTTTGCTTCTTTAATGATTATATTTGAGGATAGGACTATTAAATATACAGAGGAATTTAGTATGTAATGTTGAATAATAATTTTATTGATTTGCTACAGTAGAGTATGATAAGGTTTTTGCAATGGTTTATACTAACTTATCTCACGAGTCCTTGTTGAGTTTTGTGTGGATGAAGCTTTTGAGATTTAGGGAGACCGTGATATGAGAGGAATTAAGGAGACACAAAATCTCAAGCTTGGGGATTCCAAAGGCATCCCAATATAACATTTCAAGAAGTCTCAAGCATCTAAGCTTGGGGATGCCCTGGTTGGCATCCCACCTTTCTTCTTCAACAACTATCGGTTAGTTTCGGTTGATCCTAAGTTTTTGCTTCTTCACATGATGTTTGTCATTCTTAGAATGTCATTTTATTTTGCTTTGCTTGATGTTTGAATAGAATACCAAGATCTGAACTTATTAAATGTTAGAGAGTCTTCACATAGTTGCATAATTATTCAACTACTCATTGATCTTCACTTATATCTTTCAGAGTAGTTTGTCATTTGCTCTAGTGCTTCACTTATATCTTTTAGAGCATGGTGGTAGTTTTATTTTGAAGAAATAGATGAAATCTCATGCTTCACTTATATTATTTTGAGAGTCTTAAATAGCATGGTAATTTGCTTAAAATCCTAATATGCTAGGTATACAAGATTAATAATAAAATTCTCTTATGAGTGTTCTGAATACTAAGAGAAGTTTGATACTTGATGATTGTTTTGAGATATGGAGGTAATAATATCAAAGTCGTGCTAGTTGAGTAGTTGCGAATTTGAGAAATGCTTGTGTTGAAGTTTGCAAGTCCCGTAGCATGCACGTATGGTAAACATTATGTAAAAAATTTGAAACATGAAGTGTTATTTGATTGTCCTCCTTATGAGTGACGGTCGAGGACGAGCGATGGTCTTTTCCTACCAATCTATCCCCCTAGGAGCATGCGCGTAGTGCCGAGGTTTTTGATGACTTGTAGATTTTTGCAATAAGTATGTGAGTTCTTTATGACTATGTTGAGTCCATGGATTATACGCACTCTCACCCTTCCATCCTTGCTAGCCTCTTCGGTACCGTGCATTGCCCTTTCTCACATTGAGAGTTGGCACAAACTTCGCCGGTACATCCAAACCCCGTGATATGATACGCTCTTTCACACATAAACCTCCTTATATCTTCCTCAAAACAGCCACCATACCTACCTATTATGGTATTTTCATAGCCATTCCGAGATATATTGCCATGCAACTTTCCATCATTCCGTTCATCATGACACATTCATCATTGTCATATTGCTTAGCATGATCATGTAGTTGACATAGTATTTGTGACAAAGCCACCATTCATAATTCTTTCATACATATCACTCTTGGTTCATTGCATATCCCGATACACTGCCGGAGGCATTCATATAGAGTCATCTTCGTTCTAGTATCGAGTTGTAATCATTGAGTTGTAAATAAATAGAAGTGTGATGATCATCATTATTAGAGCATTGTCCCAAGTGAGGAATAAAAAAAGAAAGGCCATAAAAAAAGAGAAGGCCCAAAAAAGAAGAGAAAGGCCATAAAAAAAGGGAAAGGCCCCCAAAAATGAGAGAAAAAGAGAGAAGGGACAATGTTACTATCCTTTTACCACACTTGTGCTTCAAAGTAGCACCATGATCTTCATAGTAGAGAGTCTCTCATGTTATCACTTTCATATACTAGTGGGAATTTTTCATTATAGAACTTGGCTTGTATATTCCAACAATGGGCCTCCTCAAGTGCCCTAGGTCTTCGTGAGCAAGCACATTGGATGCACACCCACTAGTTTTTTTGTTGAGCTTTCATACATTTATAGCTCTAGTGCATCCATTGCATGGCAATCCCTACTCCTTGCATTAACATCAATCGGTGGGCATCTCCATAGCCCATTGATTAGCCTCGTTGATGTGACACTTTCTCCTTTTTGTCTTCTCCACATAACCCCCCTCATTATATTCTATTCCACCCATAGTGCTATGTCCATGGCTCGCGCTCATATATTGCGTGAAAGTTTATAGGTTTGAGATTACTAAAGTATGAAACAATTGCTTGGCTTGTCATCGGGGTTGTGCATGATGAGAGCATTCTTGTGTGACGAAAATGAAACATGACTAAACTATATGATTTTGTAGGGATGAACTTTCTTTGGCCATGTTATTTTGAGAAGACATGATTGCTTAGTTGTATGCTTGAAGTATTATCATTTTTATGTCAATATGAACTTTTGTCTTGAATCTTTCGGATCTGAATATTCATAGCACAATTAAGAATAATTACATTGAAATTATGCCAACTAGCATTCCACATCAAAAATTCTTTCTTTTATCATTTACCTACTCGAGGACGAGCAGGAATTAAGCTTGGGGATGCTGATACGTCTCCAACATATCTATAATTTTTGATTGCTCCATGCTATATTATCTACTGTTTTGAATGTTTATGGGCTTTATTATACACTTTTATATCATTTTTTGGGACTAACCTATTAACCTAGAGCCCAGTGCCAGTTTCTGTTTTTACCCTGTTTTAGGGTTTCGAAGAAAAGGAAAATCAAACGGAGTCCAATTGACCTGAAACTTCACGGAACTCATTTTTGGAAGGAAAGAAGCCCAGAAGAGTTGGAGTGCACGTTGGGGGACCTGGAAGGAGGCCACGAGGCAGGGGGGCGCGCCCACCCCCCCGGGCGCGCCCTCCACCCTCGTGGGCCCCTCGTGGCCCCCTGACGTACTTCTTCGCCTATATATCTCCATATACCCTAAAAACATTCGTGAGCACAATAGATCGGGAGTTCCGCCGCCAAAAGCCTCAGTAGCCACCGAAAGCCAATCTAGACCCGTTCCGGCACCCTGCCGGAGGGGGCAATCCTTCTCCGGTGGCCATCTTCATCATCCCGGTGCTCTCCATGACGAGGAGGGAGTAGTACTCCCTCGGGGCTGAGGGTATGTACCAGTAGCTATGTGTTTGATCTCTCTCTCTCGTGTTCTTGATTTGGCACGATCTTGATGTATCGCGAGCTTTGCTATTACAGTTGGATCTTATGTTTCTCCTCCCCCTCTTCTCTCTTGTAATGAATCGAGTTTCCCCTTTGAAGTAATCATATCGGATTGAGTCTTTAAAGATTTGAGAACACTTGATGTATGTCTTGCCGTGCGTATCTGTGGTGACAGTGGGATACCACGTGATTCACTTGATGTATGTTTTGGTGATTAACTTGAGGGTTCCGCCCATGAACCTATGCATAGGGGTTGGCACATGTTTTTGTCGTGATTCTCCGGTAGGAACTCTTTGAGGTTCTATGTGTTGGTTGAATAGATGAATCAGAGACTGTGTGACGCATATCGTATAATCATACCCACGGATACTTGAGGTGACATTGGAGTATCTAGGTGACACTAGGGTTTTGGTTGATTTGTCTGTTAAGGTGTTATTATAGTGCGAACTCTAGGGCTGTTTGTGACACTTATAGGAATAGCCCAACGGATTGATTGGAAAGAATAACTTTGAGGTGGTTTCGTACCCTACCATAATCTCTTCGTTCGTTCTCCGCTATTAGTGACTTTGGAGTGACTCTTTGTTGCATGTTGAGGGATAGTTATGTGATCCAATTATGTTAGTATTGTTGAGGGAACTTGCACTAGTGAAAGTATGAACCCTAGGCCTTGTTTCCTAGCATTGCAATACCGTTTACGCTCACTTTTATCATTAGTTACCTTGCTGTTTTTATAATTTCAGATTACAAATACCTTTATCTACTATCCATATACCACTTGTATCACCATCTCTTCACCGAACTAGTGCACCTATACAATTTACCATTGTATTGGGTGTGTTGGGGACACAAGAGACTCTTTGTTATTTGGTTGCAGGGTTGCTTGAGAGAGACCATCTTCATCCTACGCCTCCTACGGATTGATAAACCTTAGGTCACCCACTTGAGGGAAATTTGCTACTGTCCTACAAACATCTGCACTTGGAGGCCCAACAACGTCTACAAGAAGAAGATTGTGTAGTAGACATCAGGCACTTGCGTAATTACGATGTGTTGTACCTATCCCTATAAATACACAACTGACTGCGGTCATTATCTCTTCTTCCACCTCTCCGCCTCGCACAAACCCTAGCGCCTCTGCTAGCTCGCGTCGACACTGAAGACAAAGGGCTTAGCTGCCGCAACCTCTTCGACGCCGTCCTCACGCCGGCCGCGGACCTCGTCCTCTCTGTCGCTGCCGTAGGTGTCTTCCGCCGCCAAGTTAGGGCACGGGAGATTGAACTGCTCAGCCTCTCTCTTCACCTCGTCTAACAGTTCATCAAGCGGTAATTAAATCTTACTTTTTACTACCTTTTAGATCCGTCAGATCCATCCACTTCAACCAAAAGTGGTTTCTTCACTTCCAAATATGGATCCATCCTTATCTGCATCACATATCATGCCAAGTATATTCACTTATGCTTCATAACTAGTTAGATTCCTCACTTGTACTTATTCATGGATTTGTACAAATCTGGAACCGACTCTCTTCAAATAAGTGAATGTCTTCGCGCTATGAGGTCAATATCTTCAAAACTGTTTTATCTTCAAAATCTTATAAGAATGCATACGACCTCTTCGCCTTCCCTCGCATCTCTAATGCTGTCATGGGTACATGTCCGTGGGAGAATCCCTTGGTTCGCATAGTTTGCATTCATTTGCAGAGCTCTTACAGTGTCATATTCACTCTCCTGAAGCCAGTTCCTGCCTGACCAGCACGAGGAAGCCATTCACTGTCTTGAAGCCTTTTAATTTGAATACAATGGCAACACAGAAATCAGCTAGAAAGGGCGGCAGGCAACGCCTTGGAGATACATCCAAGGATTTGCCTCTAGATCTATTTGAGCTATACAAGTCAGATCCTGAGGAGAGATATGGTGAGTGCAAGACCCGAATCCAATGGATTCGAAGATATTGGGCAGAGCAATGGTTCATGTACAGATTTGTGACTGCTGGATATGCTGAAAAGAGCGCCATCAGGGGCCCCTGGGGAGATATTCTATATAGAAATCTGCAGCCCAAGTCCAAGTCTGGAGCCATTACTCAAGGCTTCTACCCTTGCATGTTCTAAGGGCCACAACCAGAGAATGCTGACTCATCATCACTATTATGGTGTCGCGACGACAATCTCAAATGCAATTATCTATTTGCCAAGGAGTCTGCTGTCAAGAACAAGAAGGACCCGTGACTCGACTTCAACCCTGGTCCATCTGCTCCAAGGGCTGATGGCACCCATGATGCCAATCCAAATGTCATCGGCCCCTTCCACAACCTCGATGGCCCTCTCACTCACATAGCTGTACAGGGGCTACGGTGGAGCACTCTGCTGATGATGCAGACTTGGAAGATGCGCCAGCACCACCAAAGCCGCAGAAGAATAAGAAATCAAAGGCTTGAAAGCCCCCTGCCTCACCAAAAGCTTCGCGTGTGAACCCATTGGCCACTACACCTCCTGAAGCCAGTGTGTAGTCGGAAGCCTTGTCTCGTGTCTCCAAAAAAGCCGAGAAGACAAAGAAACCCAAGAAGCCCAAGAAGATTTCCGGACATGAACTGACTCCAGCTGTCGTTCTTGGGAACGAAGAAGACACCATTGATCTATCAAGTGACAAAGATCTTGGTGATGACGCCCTTGAGCAACTCATCAAGAGAAAACAAGAGGCCGAGATCTTCAATGATCTGCCCCTCTTTGATGTGGATATTCTGAACAACTTCATTGATGAGTGGTTCGACAACGAGAGCATAAGCATCGATGATCTTCAGCTTCCTGTGGATATCAACGTCACCTTCCATAGAGCTATTGCAAATGAGCTGGTCGTGGCTCGGAAAACTGTTGAGCTGAAGAATAAAATTGACTATGAGAAGCCTCACTTCAAGAAGAAAATGGCCAAGCTCAGCGTGGAAGATGTTCAGACCTTCAAGAAGATGTTGCATGAGCTCAAGGAATAGTTTCACAAGAAGCGTGAAGAAGCAAAAGGTGCAAGAGAGCGCATGAAGTACTTTGCGCAGAAATGTGTTCAAGCTCACAATGAGGATGAGAAGCGCAAAGCTCTTAGCCGTCCTGGCATCGACCCAAGAATGGCTGCCAAGCCAACAAAGAAGTCTGCTGCGGTCTGAACTAAAGCAGCAAGGCAGGAAGAACCTCACATTGTCTTCCCTGCCAGCATGATAGGCTCGAAGTCTAAGGTCCCCTCAGCAGCTTCAGAACTGAAGAAGACTAGGGCAGCTGAAGCTGATGCCAGGAAGCGCAAGCACAGGAACACCTCTGATGAAGCCCCATCCAAGAAGAAGCTGAAGACAAAGTCTTCAAAGAAAGAGCGTGCTACGACCTCTGAGCCCATGTGGTTGAGCCCATTTCTGTTGCTCGACCACCCTCCACCAACCAAGAGCGTCGCCTAGTGATTCACGAGCCTGCTTTCACAGAGGCTCCTGAAGATGAAGAAGTTCCAGCTATTGACCCCACCACAACAGAAGACATTGATCGTGAAGACAATGTTGAAGATGGTGAAGTCCTTCCTCAACTCGAGCATCAAGTGGTATCATTGCCTGTCCTTATGAACAACAAACTCATCAGCATTGGTCGTCCATTGACGCCAATTGCTCAGGTCGATTCATGGGCAGATCGCCCTCCAGAAGACACCCCCATTCATGAAGACACACCCAGAACTCCAACACCTCAAGTCACCACTCCGGTGCTTGACGATGATAACTACATGGTATAGACCTCTCCGTCACCACAGGCGTCACCCGCTTTCCGTAGGCTTCGCAAAGGCCCCAGGCCCCAGGTCACCATTTCAAGCATTCTAGAAGGGGAAGTGCAACAAAGCTCAGTAGCACGTCAAGTGTTTCCTAAAGCCACCCCAACCGTGAATGTCTCCGAGTCTGAAGCTAAAGCTGCTGAAGACATTCTGGCTGCATCAGTCGATGAAGAAAAAGAAGAACCAAGAGAAGAAGAAAGAGTTGCTACACCCCTCCTACTGAACTATTTATTCTCGGGAGAATGAGTCTATGCCAGACCCTCTTGTTACAGAACAAGCAGAGGTTTAAACTACTAAGGCGGCCACAAACAATGATGCTGAAGCCAATGACATTGTCATGGCTGAAGACCATGTGGCACCTGAAGCTAATGTGGCGCCGGAAGACAATATGGCGTCTGAAGCCACTGTGGATACTGAAGCACCAGTTCCCCCTCCAAGGCCTCACACCATTGAACAGGCCTATAATCGTGGTGAACTTGTCACAGTTCGATGGCCCGTTATGGTGCCTCCCACTGCTCCCGGACCTCAATATGACTATCACGTGGAGCAGAGGCCACAAGTTCAGAAGCCAAGGCCCATACTACCAAGGCTTCTAGGTGCTGCCACATCCCCAGGATCGTTCAACGTGAACAACTTTAGGGCACACAATACCTTCTTCGATAGCACCAAGAATCCATACTCAAAGCCAAATATCTCATCTAATCGATTCTGGAGCTATCAGCAGCACAGCTACTACTCCTGCATTCTGTACAACCAGGGGCGAATCTTTCCGCACATGCGCCTTGATTGTGAAGACATTGCTGGGCTGCCCTGTCTTGAAGAAGCCCTTGACTGTTTCAGGGAGGTTGGTCTTCTCCCATTCGTTACTAACAAGGAGCACTGGAATGAAGAGCTTCTGCTACAGTTCTAAGCCACTCTTCACATTCGTGGCTACAACAGGGATCCGAAGACATGCGTCCTTGAGTGGATGTCAGGAGATGTACATCATGAAGCCAAAGCTCAAGACATCATTGAGCTTACATCCTTGCCCACTCCAGGCGAGTTCTATGAACCTGGTTGTCAGTGTCATCGTGATGAACTACAGAGTGTCTTCCAAAAGCCTAAACCCAATATGAGTGAGATGCTAAGTATGATGAAGCCATTGCCTTCTAATGCTGAATATCCTAAGGAATTCTTCGTCAAGGACCTCGAGTACTTGCCCCGCACAGTTTATCACATTCTGAGGCATACTCTATGGCCAATCAAGGGATATACTGCCGAAGCCAAACTTGAAGGAGCCATGAAGACTTTGGTGTTTTACATCATCAATGGCATCAGATTCAACACCCAGGATTTCTTCATCAGACAACTTGCTGCATCTGGGATTGATTTGTTTGGCCTTAAGTTTTATGCTCCATGGGTGATGCGTCTGATCCAGGTCCACTCTTCTGTTGACTATCAACCCTCAGTGTGCAACCATCTTGTCTTTCTACCTGAAGTTGATTTGTTCGTCGAAGCCATCTACCCAGAGCCTGCCAAGGAGCCGCTATATCTTCATAATGTTGATCATCAAAGCTTCATGCAGCCAATAGAAGGCATTCATGTCCCCAATGCGGCAACTCCTGCTTATCCTCTGGCTCGTAATATACGTGTGCCTCATTGTGCCAACACCGAAGCCACTGACAGTACAATAGCTCAAAGGCCTCGGAAGAATTCTCGTGTTCTCAATGACCGAGATATTCTTGTGGCCTTACATCAGAAGTAGGATAAGCATCACGACTGGCTCAAGCGTCAGATGCAAAGCATCTTGGTGGACGTCAATCACATCAGAAATTTGGCTACCAAGAACTCGTTCGTTGCCCATGAAGCCTGTCGGCGGTCTTGGAAGAGTCTCACACTACTCTACCCTGAAGAAGATCTTCACGAAGATGGCTCCGCTGAGGTCTTCAGATTTGATTCCAGACCACCATGCAATGCAAGCTGGCGCCGCACTAATAGAAGATTCTGAGTACTCGTCTTCGGCTGCAACTATTATTGTGAGAGTCATCGATGAAGAAGACAACGCCACTTCACCAACCATGGCTTCACTACATCTCGACACTGCACCAGGCCCTTCTGCACCACCGAACTCCAACGTCGACCCTGCACCTACATCTACTCCTGATGGGAACGAGTAGATACTCTATGTCTTCAAACTTTTTAGTCATTACTGACAAAAGGGGGAGAAGCAAATGAGTTGATAGTCTTTAAGTGGGTCCTTATGGGTGGTTGCACTATTTTTGCCAAGTGTTTACAACTCTCGTTTTTTGATACATTTGGTTCTTTGGGTTGTAACACTTAAACTCGATGGCCGTCTGCTACTTTTTCTGCTACTCTGTGATGCGATGATAAATTCTGCATGAAGTCATTCCGTAGACGTCCATTTTTCATTATGCATGCCATTATCTTCGGTATACCTTTATATACATGATGAATTGTCTTCATAAGTTGAAGAGGATCTCCACAAAGTAAAACCTGCCATGTGCATTTGCATACAAAAGCAAACTACTTATATGCACATATTCATGGGGAGCCTTTTTGCTACTTATGAAGACAATGCCGTAACTCTCAACTTTCACATACTTTTATCCCCATTGAAAACTTCAACCAGTTTGTCATCAATCACCAAAAAGGGGGAGATTGTAAGTGCATCTAGTCCCACCCCTAGTTGGTTTTGGAGTATTGACGACAAACTTGGTTGAGGGACTAATGTGTTTGTGAGAATTGCAGGATAATACAGGTAGTAGTCCCATATTGATTCGGTTTACCTACCATAGATGACCCCTAAAAATGTGTGAAGACATTGAAGACAATGGTGGTCTGTGAAAACATTCACATTGAAGACTATGGAGTACAAAGATATAGTTGTTTCATAGTTTCCTTTTCTTCTTTGTTGAGTCATAGGAACCACCGTACTGTTAAGTGGGGTCCAAGTAAAGAAAGTCAGAGTGACTGATGTGATGCTCAACCAAATCCTATGTCTTCGAGTGAAGACAATGAGAGCAAATCTTATCCAGAGATGGATAAGTTAGCTTAACTTGTAGCCCAAGTCAAGCTGCCGCGTGTGTTTGAAATCTCCCTGTTGGACACGTGTTAGTTCCTTAGTGACCTAGGGTCATTTCGGACAAATCAGGTCGGGTTGCCTCCTGGCTATAAATAGCCCACCTGATGACCCACAAGTGTAGGGGATCTATCATAGCCTTTTCGGTAAGTAAGAGTGTCGAACCCAACGAGGAGCAGAAGGAAATGATAAGCAGTTTTTAGTAAGGTATTCTCTGCAAGCACATAAATTATCGGTAACAGATAGTTTTGTGATAAGGTAATTGGTAACGGGTAACAAGTAATAAAAGTAAATAAGGTGCAGCAAGATGGCCCAATCCTTTTTGTAGCAAAGGACAAGCCTGGACTAACTCTTATATAAAGGAAAACTCTCCCGAGGACACATGGGAATTATCGCCAAGCTAGTTTTCATCACACTCATATGATTCGCGTTTGGTACTTTGATAATTTGATATGTGGGTGGACCGGTGCTTGGGTACTATCCTTCCCTGGACAAGCATCCCACTTATGATTAACCCCTATTGCAAGCATCCGCAACTACAACAAAAGTATTAAGGTAAAACTAACCATAGCATGAAACATATGGATCCAAATCAGACCCTTACGAAGCAACGCATAAACTAGGGTTTAAGCTTCTGTCACTCTAGCAACCCATCATCTACTTATTACTTCCCAATGCCTCCCTCTAGGCCCAAACAATGGTGAAGTGTCATGTAGTCGACGTTCACATGACACCACTAGAGGAATGACAACATATATCTCATCAAAATATCGAACGAATACCAAATTCACATGACTACTTATAGCAGGACTTCTCCCATGTCCTTAGGAACAAACGTAACTACTCACAAATCATATTCATGTTCATAATCAGAGGGGTATTAATATGCATAATGGATCTGAACATATGATCTTCCACCGAATAAACTAACTAGCATCAACTACAAGGAGTAATCAACACTACTAGCAACCCACAGGTACCAATCTGAGGCTTTGGGACAAAGATTGGATACAAGAGATGAACTAGGGCTTGAGATGAGATGGTGTTGTTGAAGATGTTGATGGAGATTGACACCCTCCCGATGAGAGGATCGTTGGTGATGACGATGGTGATGAGTTCCCCCTCCTGGAGGGAAGTTTCCCCAGCAGAACAGCTCCGTCGGAGCCCTAGATTGGTTCCTCCAAGGTTCCGCCTCGTGGCGGCGGATTTTCTTCCCGTGAGCTTGCTTATGATTTTTTCCTTGACGAAAGACTCCATATAGACATAGATGGGCATCAGAGGGCTGCCAGGGGGCCCACGAGGCAGGGGGCGTGCCCAGGGGGTAGGGCACGTCCCCCACCCTCGTGGATGGTGGGTGGCCCCCCTCTGTACTTCTTTCGCCCAATATTTTTTATATATTCTGAAACGTGCTCCCGTGAAGTTTCAGGACTTTTGGATATGTGTAGAATAGGTCTCTAATATTTGCTCCTTTCCCAGCCCAGAATTCTAGTTGCCGGCATTCCCCCTCTTCATGTAAACCTTGTAAAATAAGAGAGAATAGGCATAAGTATTGTGACATAGTGTGTAATAACAACCCATAATGCAATAAATATCGATACAAAAGCATGATGTAGAATGGACGTATCAACTCCCCCAAGCTTAGACCTCGTTTGTCCTCAAGCGAAAGTCGAGATCGAAAAATATGTCCACATGTTTAGAGATAGAGGTGTCGATAAAAATAAAATACGGACATGAGGGCATCATGATCATTATTATAACAACAACATATATAAATATTGTCATATGATTTCTTATGCTAAAGTAACAATTCATTCACAATTTCAAGTATGAATCATAAACTTCATTGAGAACTAACAAACTATAATCTCAGTCATTGAAGCAATTGCAATTTATCATAACATCGGAAAGAATCAACATAAGAGCTTTTCAGCAAGTCCACATACTCAACTATCATTTAGTCTTTCACAATTGCTAACACTCACGCAATATTTATGGGTATGAAGTTTTAGCCGGACACAGAAAAAGATAGGGGCTTATAGTTTTGCCTCCCAACTTTTTACCTCAAGGGTAATGTCAACAATAATAGTTGATGAAAACTCACATCCAATTAGCTATATATATCAGGATTTTTCCAACACATTGTGCTTGCCAAAGGATAAACTGTAAAAAGGAAAGTTGAAGATCACCGTGACTCTTGCATGAAGTATAAGACAAGAATAAAAGATAGGCCCTTCATAAAGGGAAGCAGAGGTTGTCATGTGCTTTTATGGTTGGATGCACGAAATCTTAATGCAAATGAATGTCACTTTATATTGCCACTTGTGATATGGACCTTTATTATGCAGTCCGTCGCTTTTATTTCTTCCACATCACAAGATCGTATAAAGCTTTTTTCTCCACACTAATAAGTCATACATATTTAGAGAGCGATTTTTATTGCTTGCAACGATGACAACTTACTTGAAGGATCTTACTCAATCCATAGGTAGATATGGTGGACTCTCATGGCAAAACTGGGTTTAGGGATATTTGGAAGCACAAGTAGTTTCTCTACTTGGTGCAAAGAATTTGGCTAGCATGAGAGGGAAAAGCAAGCTCAACATGTTGGATGATCCATGACAATATAATTTATTTTAGATGTAAGAAAACATAACCCATTACGTTGTCTTCCTTATCCAACATCAACTCTATAGCATGTCACATTTGAATGAGTGCTCACAATCATAAAAGATGTCCAAGATAGTATATTAATATGTGAAAACCTCTCTTTCTTTATTAATTCCTATTAATTGCAACGATGACCAAAACTATGTTTGTAAATTCTCAACAACTTTTATCCATCATACTCTTTATATGTGAAGTCATTACTCTCCATAAGATCCATATGATCTCTTTATTTCTTTTTATTCTTTTTCTTTTATTTTATTCCCTCAAGATCATAGTAAGATAATCAAGCCCTTCACTCAACACTAATCTTTATTATATATATCTCACGGACTCGATTACATAGAAGGATCAAAAAGCAAAACTCAAAACTAGATCATACTAAAACTTTATTCTGCTAGATCAAGATATTACCAAAAGGATCAAACTAAGAACAACGGTAAAGATAAAGGTGTGATGGTGATATGATACCGAGGCACTCCCCCAAGCTTGGCAGTTTCCAAGGGGAGTGCCCATACCCAAGTGTTTATGTCTTCTTCCTTGGAGGTAATGATGATGGAGTTGTTGATGATGTGGGCTTGTCGTCCATATTCCAAGGCATAGGCTCACCATCATAGAAGGATGATCAAGTCTCTGGGATCCTCAAATCTGCAGCCAAACTCATCCTCTTGAATCTATATTCATACTCACAGTTTTGGTTTTGCAGGTCATAGATCTGGGCTTGGAGGCGCTCGATTTTCTCGTTAAGCTTGAAGATGGCCTCCCCAATGTTCTTGTCATCCAGCTTGTGGTTGTTGGTGAACTCCGCGATCATTATATGATTGGAGTCTAGTCCACGTTCCACCATCTCCTGGCACTTGAAAACTTGTTGCTCCATTGCCTCGAGCTTTGTCTCCATGCTGCCGGTCCTCCTTGGTCCCTCAACATCAGGGACGTGCAGCAACCCCTCACGCATCTCAATGGTTTTAGGGTGTTGCAGCACCTCCACGAGGTAGGGGTTGATGACCTTCTCGAAGAACTTGTCCTTGGGGGCACTTGAAGACGCCACGGCAATCTAGATATGTCAGAAAAACAGCTCGAAACAAGGACAGAAGATATTTGCATGATACGATGGTCAAAACCTTCGGGAGATTATATAATGAAATTTTACCGACCAAAAGAAGTATCGTGCAAGAAAACGGAGTCCAGAGAGCACACGAGGTGCCCATGAGGCAGGGGGCGCGCCTAGGGGGGTAGGGCGCACCCTCCACCCTCGTGGAAGCCTCGTGTCCTTTCCGGACTACTTCTTATTTTCCTATTTTCTTAAATATTCCAAAATGGAGAAAAATTGCCATTAGAACTGTTTTGGAGTCGGTTTACTTACCGTACCACGTACCTATTCCTTTTTGGAGTTTGAAGCGTTCTGGAAAGTGTCCCTTATGTATTCCTGCGGGGTTACGGTTTCAATAACATTAATTTCAACATTTATGGGATTACCTGAGATATAATGTTTGATTCTTTGACCGTTCACCACCCTCGGATTTGTTTCTTCGAAGTTGTTGATTTTTATGGCACCGGAACGATAGACCTCCTCGGTGACGTAAGGACCTTCCCATTTAGAGAGGAGTTTTCCTGCAAAAAATCTTAAACGGGAGTTGTATAACAATACATAATCACCTGCGTTAAACTCACGTTTTTGTATCCTTTTGTCATGCCATCTTTTAACTTTTTCTTTAAACAGTTTGGCATTCTCATAAGCCTGGGTTCTCCATTCATCAAGTGAGCTAATGTCAAAAAGCCTCTTCTCACCAGCAAGTTTGAAATCATAGTTGAGCTCTTTAATGGCCCAATATGCCTTATGTTGGGGATATAGCTACTAGGTATGACCCGCCCAGGAGGGGCCGGATCAACCCCAATGGCGGGTTACGAAAAGAAGCCCAGTAATATTCAAGATGATAGTTTATTAAGACTTATAGAAAGCCTAAGCCTAGAGGCGGCTTAAGGCCCAATATTGTGAACCGCCATATGTAGAGAAAGACTTGTAAGGAAAGGCATGTAAAAGAAGTCACCGAGCAGGACACGTTTTATTAGCTGGCCGGGACTCTGTAGGCCACCAGGCGTCAACCCGTGTATATAAGGGGACGACTCGGCGGTGGCTTAGGGCAATAAACAACAACTCAAAGCCAGGCAAAGCGGATTCGCTCTCTAGTCATCGAAACCCCAACAATTCCATCATAACTAGACGTAGGCTTTTACCTTCATCGTAAGGGGCCGAACTAGTATAAACCTCACGTGTCCTTTGTCTCGATTAACCCCTTTAAGCTTCCTAGTTGCGATGGCCCTACAACTAAGTCCTTTTGCTAGGACATCTGCCGTGACAATTCCACGACAGTTGGCGCCCACCGTGGGGCCAGCGCACGGTGGATTTGAGTTCTTGAAGGGCAACTTCGAAGGGCTCAAGGGATACGCTGTGGGCCGGATGACCAAGAGCTGTCACGGCAAGCTCTACATCGACGACGAAGGCTGGGGCCCCGACGCCGTCTCAATTGAGTACGGATACCGGGTCCCCTTCGGCGGAATCCACGTCTTCATCGGCCGGATCGGCGGGCCGGGCCCTGAGCCGGGCATCTGCACCGACCTCATCGAGACGGCTCAGCGAGCAAGACCCGCCCAGGCTCAACCTGCCATGAGGCGCGCCTTCGTGGGTTGCATCCATGGAGGGGAGTTTTCTGAAGGATCGATAGACGGTGGCGAGACAACCATCTGTTCTGACGCTACGTCATCAACAGGCGAGACAGGTTCTTTGTATCAGCTGCAAGATGGCACGCTTGGGGGCTGTTTTGATGGCAGCAGTATTCCGGACCCCTCTGAGCCGCCGAATCGAACAAGAGTCTTCATGGCTGGCACTCAACCCGGGCAGAACTCTACGGCTGCGGCAGCAATAACCACCGGGTCGGCAGCGGCCGGATCAGGAGACCCCGCGCGCCCCGGCTCAGATGCTAATGGACCTCATGGATAAGTTGACGGCTCTGTTGACTGCTGTAGTGGAGCCGGCTGATAAGGCTCAGCATGACACGGAGGTGGCACGACTATGCGAAGAGATGGCACATGCCAAGGAAAATTTAGCAGGAGAAGAAGTCAGGATGGCCGCGGAGCGGGCGACTTTGGATGCTCGTGCCCAGCTGCTTCAAGCAGAAACTTTCCGGCTCTCGGTGGATCTGAATGCGTCAAATAAGGTCATGAGGAGAAGACACCAGAAAACTCAGTCACGTCTGCCTCTGGCTTATGATCCCAAGAACCTTTTCCACACACCCGGTGTGACGCCCCGAGACCGATGCTCGAGAAGACCTCCATATATTCCGGGTTTCGCCGTGTGTTTCATTTGTGCCCGCCCTTTTATTTTTGCATTGCATCATGTCATCATGCCATCATGTCATTTTTTTAACTCAACTAAATAAATGGCATGGATCATCGATCCATTTAATCGAGGGAATTCACATGGTGAGTTCTCTTTATAACACATATCCTCCCGATAGTAGGGAGCTATATTAAATATTTTCTTTAATTTGAAATTCACCATAACACACTTGCAAAATCCCAATGCCTTTGTTATCACAACTCTTGATCTCTAACTTTTCCATATATCCTTTCGTCATTTTCCGGAGCTCCACTAAAAACCCGAACATTTTTGGGCACTTCAAAATCCCCCCTTGTTCAAAACATTTGAATTAAATTCAAATGCTTTTAATTTGAAACTTTGCAATCTTGCTCACTCCAATTCTAGTTGTGGTGCTTTGATATATGTCCTAGTAGCCGCATGCCAAATTCCAGCTTGATTCGAATTTATTTGACCCTTCAAATAAATTTGTAACCTTCCTTTTTTTTCCTTCTTGTGTTGGAATTAAAAAAAAGGGGAGAACCTTTCTTTTCTGTCAGGCCCTATTCTTTTCTCTCTCCCTCCTCTTCTATGCGTGGTAGCTAGCCCAGCCTAGGCCGGCCTGCTAGGCCCAGCCAGCCCATCTAACTCCTCTAACCCTAGGCGCCCGAGCCACCTAGGCCCGATCCCCTCCTCCCTCTCCACTCCCTTCGCGCCGCCAGGGAGCCCGACTCCTCCATCTCGCTCGATCCCATCTCCCTCTCGATCTCTTCCCTACTCGCTGCCTCTCTTTCCCTCGTCCTCCTCCCAACACTTGCACGCAGAGGAGCAGCTTCCCATTCCCCCGATCCCCTTGTCCACTACCTTGGCCTCCGGCCATGGCGCCCGCACCGACCACCCAGCAGGCCGGTGCCCTTGCCGGAGCCACCTTGCCGCGCCTCCTCCTCACCAAGCTCCCCGTCGCCCAGGCGCCCGAGGAGAGGAGCTCCTCGAGCACCTGCGCCCGCAGACATCGCGCCCGTCGCCGGCGCCACAAGTTCGCGTCGCCGAGCCCCTCGTCCTGCCGGAGTTGCTCCTTCTGCCGCACGCCCACCGAGCTCCATCGCGCCCGACGCCATCGACCTCGAGCTCCCGTGCCCTGCCTTTGTCCGCGCGCCTGTGACGAAGCTCCGGGAGCAGCCATGGCCGTGGATGCCGTTCGCCGCCTCCAGTTCGAAGCTCCGGCGTGCCCAAGCCTCGGAGGCGACCGGATCGACCTCGCCAAGCCCCCGTCGCGGGCCTACCCTGTTTCTGCTGCGCTGAACGACGACGACCAGCGCCATTACCCCTGCTTGCACTCCTGCCGCGCCTTCGTTCCGTCTCCTAGCGAAGGAGATGACTAGCAGCACCCAGCCCCGTTGACCGCTGCACGCGCAGGCCCAGTGCACCCACCAGGGTCTCCCCTCCTTGTGTGGGCTGCGTCCCTCTCCATGGCCAAGACCGGGAAACCGCGAACGTCAAGTTCCTCCATAGGCGCCCGAACGACTACAAAGTTTTGCGTCAAGTACCTCTACTGTCATCATCGGAATCCCATGAACGCCAAGTACCTCGACGCCCGACGCCAAGAGCAACTACCGACGCCGAAGATCCACGAACCAAAAACGTCAAGTTCGACAACCGTTGACGTGCACTTCGACAAGTACCACTACGGCTGGATACCTCGACGCTCGACGCCAACTTCGTCTTCCGCCATCTCTGAAATCGCCAATTACCAACGAACCATGAACAACTACTTCCTCTACCATCGCCGAGTGCCACTACTTCCCACGACGATCGTGAACGACTACACCGCTTGACCCGAACCGTTCGGATAGTGCACGCTCCGAAAGGTATAACCGCTGAGGCGATGATCCGTGGAACGAATGCATGTTGGTTGTTGTAATCCGCCCATGAACGTTAGTTGTTCCCTCATTTGACACCGTCGTTGACTCATGGGACACCCAGTATCCGGGATCACCCCACCATCTCTAGCATGTTCCGAACATCCGCACCCTTGCTTCCTTTGCAGCGGTATCTCCATGAGCTACCGGAACCGATATGGTGCCATGGCATCATTTTCGGATTCGTCACCGTGGCACCCTTTCTTTCCACCACGGTGACAAATGCTTCATTATGCTTTTATCAACTTTTAATAAAAATTGCATAAACTTGCACATGTCATCCGCATCATGTTAACAACATCAAGAATGTTTAAAATTGTTGTTTGTATTAATTTGCTAAATGCATATGGGGTTTACCGGGTTTGTTGTTTGTTATATCCGGCCCCATTTAAATTGTTTAGATGGTATAGTTTTGTTATGCGTCACCTCTTGCCATGTTAACCAACCTTTAATATTGTTGAGTACCTAACCGGGAGTGAACTAAATAATTGATGTGGTGTTTTGTCAATATGCAATGGAGTTGTATATTGAGCTCCAGTTAATTTGTAGGGTTGTTTGTGCATTTTTGCCATGCCATGCTTCATTAAACCGGACATGCATCATACTTGATTGTGCATCATGCCATGATTATGTGTTGGTTGTTTACTATGTTGTGTGCTTCTTTCCGGTGTTGCTTCTTCGGGTTGGTTCCGAGAACGTCACGTTTGTGAGGACCCCTTTGACTACGTCTGTTTTCCTTCTTCATGGACTCGTTCTTCTTCCTTGCGGGATCTCAGGCAAGATGACCATACCCTCGAAATCATTTCTATCTTTGCTTGCTAGTTGCTCGCTCTTTTGCTATGCCTATGCTGCGATACCTACCACTTGCTTACCATGCCTCCCATATTGTTAAGCCAAGCCTCTAACCCACCTTATCCTAGCAAACCATTGTTTGGCTATATTACCGCTTTGCTCAGCCCCTCTTATAGCGTTGTTAGTTGCAGGTGAAGATTGGAGCTTGTTCCATGTTTGGAACATGGGTATTTTGTTGGGATATCACAATATCTCTTATTTAACTAATGCATCTATATACTTGGTAAAGGATGGAAGGCTCGGCCTTATGCCTGGTGTTTTGTTCCACTCTTGCGACCCTAGTTTCCGTCATATCGGTGTTATGTTCCCGGATTTTGCGTTCCTTACGCGGTTGGGTTATAATGGGAACCCCTTGACAGTTCGCCTTGAATAAAACTCCTCCAGCATGGCCCAACATTGGTTTTACCATTCGCCACGTAGCCTTTTCTTTCTCTTGGGTTCTGCAGACTCAAGGGTCATCTTTATTTTAAACCCCCGGGCCAGTGCTCCTCTGAGTGTTGGTCCAAACTGAGCGATGTCCGGAGCTACCAGGGGCAACTTTGGGCTAGCCCACCCGACGTCTGGCTCATCCGGTGTGCCCTGAGAACGAGATATGTGCAGCTCCTATCGGGATTTGTCAGCACATCTGGGTGGCTTTGCTGGTCTTGTTTTACCATTGTCGAAATGTCTTGTAACCGGGATTCCGAGTCTGATCGGGTCTTCCCGCTAGAAGGAATATCCTTCGTTGACCGTGAGAGCTTGTGATGGGCTAAGTTGGGACACCCCTGCAGGGATTTGAACTTTCGAAAGCCGTGCCCGCGGTTATGGGCAGATGGGAATTTGTTAATGTCCGGTTGTAGAAAACCTGAAGTTGACCTTAATTAAAATGCACCAACCGCGTGTGTAACCGTGATGGTCTCTTCTCGGCGGAGTCCGGGAAGTGAACACGGTGTTGGAGTTATGCTTGACGTAGGTTGTTCTAGGATCACTTCTTGATCATATATTTCTCGAACGTGCTTTGCCTTCTCTTCTCGCTCTCTTTTGCGTACATGTTAGCCACCAAATATGCTAGTCACTTGTTGCAGCTCCACCTCATACCTTTTACCCTAACTATAAGCTTAAATAGTCTTGATCGCGAGGGTGTGAGATTGCTGAGTCCCTGTGACTCACAGATACTTCCAAAACCAGTTTGCAGGTGCCGATGTTACCGAGCAGGTGACGCAACCAAGCTCAAGGAGGAGCTCGATGAAGATCTTGTCCTTTGTCTTGTTTCGTTTCTAGTTGATCACTAGTGGAGCCCGGTTGGGGTCGATCGGGGGACCTTGTCGCATTTGGGGTTGCTCTTTATTTTGGTTCCGTAGCCGGACCTTGATTGTATTTGGATGTTGTAACTCTTTATTCATGTAATTGTGTGAAGTGGCGATTGTAAGCCAACTATGTATCTTTTTCCCTTATGTATTACATGGGCTGTGTGAAGATTACCTCACTTGCGACATTGCTTTCAATGTGGTTATGCCTCTAAGTCGTGCTTCGACACGTGGGAGATATAGCCGCATCGAGGGCGTGACAAGTTGGTAATCAGAGCCTTCCCCGACCTTAGGAGCCCCCTGCTTGATCGAATCGCTGGCGTTATTGAGTCTAGAAATGTTTTGAGTCATTTAGGAATTATATATATCGGAGAGTTAGGACTTCTTTTTACTCCTCAGTCCCTTCGTCGCTCTGGTGAGGCATCCTGACGTAGAGTTTTGACTCTTCTCTTCTCAAATTTCACTAATTTTTTTAGGATCACGCGGGTTTCTTGGAATCGTTCCGATGGTTCTGTGACGAGAACATTGTTCTTGGTGCCTCCTGTCTTTTAGGGGTTGTGGCAGTGTCCCGGGGAGTTGAGCTCCGAGGTGTTGTCGTCACAATTTTCTCATTGCAGTTCTGGAATACCTGAGAGTAGTTTCGCCGACATTGAAAATCTCTTTTATGTAGTTGTTGGTGAGATAACCTCGACGCCACCCAGTACTGGGGCGGGAGTTCAGGAGTATTGCCATAACTCGTATAATGGATGCTTTTCGAAGGTTGAGGTAGACGATTTCCGAAGGTTTCTTGGTTATGTGTTGAAGGATGGATACAGCTGGATGTAGGATTTGCTAGTTTGGGTGAGATATTATGCTTCCCCTGTATCCCCAACACCTGATTGCATAACCGGAAAATTTCAGGAGTTTATAAGTGGGAATTCAAGTAGCTCTTAGGATATCTTTCCGACAGATGTATGATATGAAATTGGGGTTCGACGTCTAGTGGTCCGCATATCCACGGTTGGTTTTACAGTGGTCTCGTTGTGTCTTAAAGAGTCCTTGGCTATGCCGACTCGGGGGCGCTTCGTATGTCATGTGCATTGCCTTGTACATGATGGTGCTGTACGATCGAGCCCGTGTAGGCCCCACCACGAAAACTTCGGACGAAATCTCTATCATATGTTTGTTCCGGCTTATTCTGCAAGCCAATCCTTTGTTTTGTTTTTGAGCTGTGGTATTCGAGTTGCTTCGAAGTCAAATGTTGATTCCATACCTTTCCTAAACGGTGTTCTCATACTCCTCTGTGAATACTAATCCCTCATGATAATCGAGATTGTCATGCAAATCCTTTTCAACCGGCGTGTTTTCTCTCCAAGTGGTTTCGATCATTTCAACATCAGCAAGATCAATTATCATTTTTTTTCTCAACGGTGTTTGTTTCATCCGTCTCCAAGTTGCCTTTGTTTTTCCCTCCCATCCACCCTTTTTCTTCAAGGACTCAGATTTCTTAATCAAGTATCCTTTGATTCATGTGAAGTCTCTCCATTCTTTCCTTCTTGTTCTTACCCGGTGATTCTCATGAAGATTCTAACGGAGCTTCAAGCTCGTCACTCTTCACTCGTTTTCTTCTCCGGTGGATTCAAATCAAGCTTTCGGTGTTGATCTCATACCCCTTTTTCCTCGTTTCAAATACCTTCTCATACCGGTGCACCTCATAATAATTTACTTCTCGATATTCATTTGTTTGGGAGTGCTGAAGATATCTCAGAAGGCTCGTCTTGTCTTTCAAGACCAGTTCAACCTTTCTCGAGGCTGTTATCTCATTCAAGTCTTTTAATTCAACCGGTGCATTCCCTCTTTTAAATTGTTCAACGGTGTTTTTTTTGAGTGGGCCCTAACCCACAGGTCTTTTCCCAGGATCTTACTTGACTCTTCTAATTTTTCCCGGAGCTAGCCTAAATTCTTTCGAAGTTTGACATAAGGATGATTTATCATCAGTCAAATGTCTTTCTCCAAGATCTTCCAAATTCTTTTCATCATTGGTTCAACTTTTCCATTCTTCTTTATTCCGGAGTGTCTCAACAATTCATGGTGGTGTTTCTCGTCGTCATTCTCGGATTTTGAAGACCAAAGAAGAGTTTCTCTTTAATCTTGCTCCATTCTCTTCAAGATTCATGATTCTAGCTTGATGCCATCCTCTCATAATTGTTTTCGATTGTGAGAATTCTTTTCACCCATCCGAAGCAATTCAAGAGTCTTCTCAGCTTGATTATCCGGAGTCCATCAATTTAGGTTTATTCATTCTCAGCTTTCGGCTCTCGTTCTCAAAATCTTACCGGTGCATCATTCAAGTATTCTCTTATCAGCTCGTGATCTCTTCGTTCATTTGTATCTAAATCCCCTCAAGTATCTTCTTTTGTTATCTTATTCTTCCCGGTGCTTCTTTATCTTTCTTCGTTCTTTTCCAATTCTTACGGTGGCTATTCAAGATTTTTTCTTCCTTGCTATCATATTTATCTATTCATTGTCAATCCTAACGGTGATTAGTTTAAGAGTTCTCTTCCTTGGTTATCATATCAATTCATTCGTTGTTTCGATTCCACCGGAATTCATGTAGACCTTCTCAAGTTGGCGCGATATCTATCTTAATCCTTTCTACGAGAATAAGTAGTATGTCAAATCTGTTGATTGTCATCAATTTAATTGATGAAGGACAAGCATAATGTAATTCTTATTCTTGTTTCATCCGAATGATTAATTCCTTATTCCAGATGTGCATCATATCACATTCTTGGTTCGAGATGCTTTATCTTTTCTTTCCCAAGAGTTCCAAGCTTTCGCAATTACATCTCCACGGAGGTCCATCTAAATCATTGCAAGGCTTCACCTTGTGTTTTCAACTACCCTTTCTTTCCGTTTGATCATTCTTTTGTTTAAGTGAGTTCTTCATGGAGGTTCTACATGATGGTTCATCAAGGATTTATTTCCTTCTCGAAGTTTTCATCGAGATTCTTTTAAGGAGCTCAAGCATTCTTCTTCTTGTAATCCGGAGTGTAATTCTTTCTTCCATACCATCGGAGGTGGTATTATGTCATTCTTGATAATTTTCCTTCGTGCTTCATGTTTCTCAAGCTATCAAGAATGAGGTATTTTAAATTCATCAACCTCTTCATTGGAATTATCTTGGGTTATGTTTCACCTAAAGCCTTCCCTAAGGATTGTTGCTATTTATGGTGCTTATAAATGACCTAAGTTCTTCATTTATCCTCCCGGTGAAATAAGTTTCTCTTCTTCTTGTTCATATCAATCCAATCTTGTTTCGTTAGTGGCAGTATTTCACCTCAAGAAGTTGATATGTCCTCCATAAGGCCACGACAAGTTTATGCTTTTCGTTGTTGGTTTTCCCAACAACTCCGTTCGACCCCTCTCCTAAGGATGCCTTTTCAAGCTCAATTGTTGTGGTAGAAGTGGCATTTTCTTCTCAATTCTTTTATTCCAATGATCTATCTTCTATTATTTTCTTCCGGAGGCATTGTGATGTTGCTGTCTTCGTCCCATCAACTCATTGTGCCAAGTTCATATTATTTTCCTTGCTTATCCCATCTAATTGGAGTGTTGTGCCCTCTTTTCAGTTCTATCATCTTATCAAGTTTTACCTCCCTTCTCAACCGGAGTGCTGCCCGAGACCTTTCTTACCCCTTGCCCCATTCTTTTAATAGTTTTGGAGGCAGTGTGTTGTGATTTCATCAAGTATCTTCTCATCTTATCAAGTTCTTATTCAATCCTCCTTCTTTTCATTCAGAGTGCTGCCCGAATTTGTTCTTCCTTGTTACTCTTCCCTACCGGAGTGTTTTCAACTTTGATCTTCTTTGTTGTATTCTTTCTTTAAATTTGTTCAATTTTTCAAGGTTCATTGGTTTCACTCATTTGTCAAAGAAGCAACTTAGTTTTACCACTTATCTTCCTCTTCCGTTTTTCCCTCCGGTGCCATTCTAGATCTCGGGACGAGATCCTCTCGTAGTGGTGGAGTGTTGTGATGCCCCGAGACCGATGCTCGAGAAGACCTCCATATATTCCGTGTTTCGCCGTGTGTTTCATTTGTGCCTGCCCTTTTATTTTTGCATTGCATCCTGTCATCATGCCATCATGTCATTTTTAACTCAACTAAATAAATGGCATGGATCTTTGATCCATTTAAATCGAGGGAATTCACATGGTGAGTTCTCTTTATAACACATATCCTCCCGATAGTAGGGAGCTATATTAAATATTTTCTTTAATTTGAAATTCACCATAACACACTTGCAAAATCCCAATGCCTTTGTTATCACAACTCTTGACCTCTAACTTTTCCATATATCCTTCCGTCATTTTCCAGAGCTCCACTAAAAACCCGAACATTTTTGGGCACTTCAAAATCCCCCCTTGTTCAAAACATTTGAATTAAATTCAAATGCTTTTAATTTGAAACTTTGCAATCTTGCTCACTCCAATTCTAGTTGTGGTGCTTTGATATATGTCCTAGTAGCCGCATGCCAAATTCCAACTTGATTCGAATTTATTTGACCCTTCAAATAAATTTGTAACCTTCCTTTTTTTCCTTCTTGTGTTGGAATTAAAAAAAGAAGGGGAGAACCTTTCTTTTCTGTCAGGCCCTACTCTTTGTTGGGTAACGTAGTAATTTCAAAAAATTTCCTACGCACACGCAAGATCATGGTGATGCATAGCAACGAGAGGGGAGAGTGTGATCTACGTACGCTTGTAGACCGACAGCGGAAGCGTTAGCACAACGCGGTTGATGTAGTCGTACGTCTTCACGGCCCGACCGATCAAGCACCGAAACTACCGCACCTCCGAGTTCTAGCACACATTAAGCTCGATGACGATCCCCGGACTCCGATCCAGCAAAGTGTTGGGGAAGAGTGCCGTCAGCACGATGGCGTGGTGACGATCTTGATGTACTACCGTCGCAGGGCTTGGCCTAAGCACTGCTACAATATTATCGAGGATTATGGTGGAAGGGGGCACCGCACACGGCTAAGAATATGATCACGTGGATCAACTTGTGTCTAGGGGTGCCCCCTGCCCCCGTATATAAAGGAT
>NC_041390.1:497518561-497544059 GCF_002162155.2 Triticum dicoccoides | reverse complement strand
AAAGGATCAAGGGGGGGGGGGTGCGGCCGGCCAGGAGGAGGGCGCGCCAGGAGGAGTCCTACTCCCACCGGGAGTAGGATTCCCCCCCCCCTTCCTAGTTGGAATAGGATTCGGGAGGGGGAAAGAGGAGAGAGAGAAGGAAGGGGGGCGCCGCCTCCTCTCCTTGTCCTATTTGGACTAGGGGGGGAGGGGCGCGCGGCCCAGCCCTGGACACCTCTCCTCTCTTCCACTAAAGCCCACTAAGGCCCATATACCTCCCGGGGGGTTCCGGTAACCTCCCGGTACTCCGGTAAAATCCTGACACCCGAAACACTCCCGATATCCAAATATAGGCTTCCAATATATCAATCTTTATGTATCGACCATTTCGAGACTCCTCGTCATGTCCGTGATCACATCCGGGACTCCGAACAAATCTTCGGTACATCAAAAATGCATAAACTCATAATATAACTGTCATCGAAACCTTAAGCGTGCGGACCCTACGGGTTCGAGAACAATGTAGACATGACCGGGACACGTCTCCGGTCAATAACCAATAGCGGAACCTGGATGCTCATATTGGCTCCCACATATTCTACGAAGATCTTTATCGGTCAGACCGCATAACAACATACGTTGTTCCCTTTGTCATCGGTATGTTACTTGCCCGAGATTCGATCGTCGGTATCTTAATACCTAGTTCAATCTCGTTACCGGCAAGTCTCTTTACTCGTTCCGTAATACATCATCTCACAACTAACTCGTTAGTTGCAATGCTTGCAAGGCTTATGTGATGTGCATTACCGAGAGGGCCCAGAGATACCTCTCCGACAATCGGAGTGACAAATCCTAATCTTGAAATACGCCAACCCAACATGTACCTTTGGAGACACCCGTAGAGCTCCTTTATAATCACCCAGTTACGTTGTGACGTTTGGTAGCACACAAAGTGTTCCTCCGGCAAACGGGAGTTGCATAATCTCATAGTCATAGGAACATGTATAAGTCATGAAGAAAGCAATAGCAACACACTAAACGGTCGGGTGCTAAGCTAATGGAATGGGTCATGTGAATCACATCATTCTCCTAATTACATGATCCCGTTAATCAAATAACAACTCTTTTGTTTATGGTTAGGAAACATAACCATCTTCGATTAACGAGCTAGTCAAGTAGAGGCATACTAGTGACACTCTGTTTGTCTATGTATTCACACATGTATTATGTTTCCGGTTAATACAACTCTAGCATGAATAATAAACATTTATCATGATATAAGGAAATAAATAATAACTTTATTATTGCCTCTAGGGCATATTTCCTTCAGTCTCCCACTTGCACTAGAGTCAATAATCTAGTTCACATCGCCATGTGATTCAACACTAAGAGTTCACATCACCATGTGATTAACACCCATAGTTCACATCGTCATGTGGCCTATACCCAAAGGGTTTACTAGAGTCAATAATCTAGTTCACATCATTTATGTGATTAACAACCAAAGAGTACTAAGGTGTGATCATGTTTTGCTTGTGAGATAATTTTAGTCAACGGGTCTGTCACATACAGATCCGTAAGTATTTTGCGAATTCTATGTCTACAATGCTCTGCACGGAGCTACTCTAGCTAATTGTTCCCACTTTCAATATGTATCTAGATCAAGACTTAGAGTCATCCAGATCTGTGTCAAAACTTGCATCGACGTAACTTTTCACGACGAACCTTTTGTCACCTCCATAATCGAGAAATATTTCCTTATTCCACTAAGGATAATTTTGACCAATGTCCAGTGATCTACTCTTAGATCACTATTGTACTCCCTTGCTTAACACAGTGTAGGGTATACAATAGATCTGGTACACATCATGGCATACTTTATAGAACCTATGGCTGAGGCATAGGGAATGACTTTCATTCTCTTTCTATCTTCTGCCGTGGTCGGGCTTTGAGTCTTACTCAATTTCATACCTTGTAACACAGCCAAGAACTCTTTCTTTGACTGTTCCATTTTTGAACTACTTCAAAATATTGTCAAGGTATGTACTCATTGAAAAAACTTATCAAGCGTCTTTATCTATCTCTATAGATTTTGATGCTTAATATGTAAGCAGCTTCACCGAGGTATTTCTTTGAAAAACTTCTTTAAAAACACTCCTTTATGCTTTGCAGAATAATTCTACATTATTTCCGATCAACAATATGTCATTCACATATACTTATCAGAAATGTTGTAGTGCTCCCACTCACTTTCTTGTAAATACAGGCTTCACCTCAAGTCTGTATAAAACTATATGCTTTGATCAACTTATCAAAGCGTATATTCCAACTCCGAGATGCTTGCACCAGTCCATAGATGGATCGCTGGAGCTTGCATATTTTGTTAGCACCTTTAGGATTGACAAAACCTTCTGGTTGCATCATATACAACTCTTCTTTAAATCCATTAAGGAATGTAGTTTTGTTTATCCATTTGCCAGATTTCATAAAAATGCGGCAATTGCTAACATGATTTGGACAGACTTAAGCATCGCTACGAGTGAGAAAATTTCATCTAGTCAACACCTTGAACTTTGTCAAAAACCTTTTTCGACAAGTCTAGCTTTGTAGATAGTAACACTACTATCAGCGTCCGTCTTCCTCTTGAAGATCCATTTATTTTCTATGGCTTGCCGATCATCGGGCAAGTCCATCAAAGTTCATACTTTGTTCTCATACATGGATCATATCTCAGATTTCATGGCCTCAAACCATTTCGCGGAATCTGGGCTCATCATCGCTTCCTCATAGTTCGCAAGTTCGTCATGGTCTAGTAACATGACTTCCAGAACAGGATTACGGTACCACTCTGGTGCGGATCTCACTCTGGTTTACCTACGAGATTCGGTAGTAACTTGATCTGAACTTACATGATCATCATCATTAGCTTCCTCACTAATTGGTGTAGTAGTCACAAGAACATATTTCTGTGATGAACTACTTTCCAATAAGGGAGAAGGTACAATTACCTTATCAAATTTTCTACTTTCCTCCCACTCACTTCTTTCGAGAGAAACTCCTTCTCTAGAAAGTTTCCGAATTTAGCAACAAAAGTCTTGCCTTCGGATCTGTGATAGAAGGTGTATCCAATAGTTTCCTTTGGATATCCTATGAAGACGCACTTCTCCGATTTAGGTTTGAGCTTATCAAGTTGAAACTTTTTCACATAAGCATTGCAACCTCAAACTTTAAGAAACGACAGCTTAGGTTTCTTGCTAAACCATAGTTCATATGGTGTCATCTCAAACGGATTTAGATGGTGCCCTTTTTAACGTGAATGTAGCTGTCTCTAATGCATAACCCCAAAACAATAGCGGTAAATCTGTAAGAGACATCATAGATCGCACCATATCAAATAAAGTACGATTACAATGTTCGAACACACCATTACACTGTGGTGTTCCAGGTGGCGTGAGTAGTGAAACTATTTCACATTGTTTTAACTGAAGACCAAACTCGTAATTGAAATACTCTTCTCCACGATCAGATCGTAGAAACTTTATTTTCTTGTTACGATGATTTTCCACTTCACTCTGAAATTCTTTGAACTTTTCAAATGTTTCAGACTTATGTTTCATCAAGTAGATATACTCACATCTGCTCAAATTATCTGTGAAGAACAGAAGATAATGATACCTGTCGCGAGCCTCAATATTCATCGGACCACATACATCAGTATGTATGATTTCCAACAAATCTGTTGCTCGCTCCATTGTTCCAAAGAACGGAGTCTTAGTCATCTTGCCCATGAGGCATGGTTCGCAAGCATCAACTGATTCATAATCAAGTGATTCCAAAAGCCCATCAGCATGGAGTTTCTTCATGCACTTTACACCAATATGACCTAAACGGCAGTGCCACAAATAAGTTTGCACTATCATTATTAACTTTGCATCTTTTGGTTTCAATATTATGTTTATGTGCATCACTACGATCGAGATCCAACGAACTATTTTCATTGGGCGTGTAACCATATAAGGTTTTATTCATGTAAACAGAACAACAATTTATTCTCTTACTTAAATGAATAACTGTATTACAATAAACATGATCAAATCATATTCATGCTCAACGCAAACACCAAATAACACTTATTTATGTTCAACACTAATCCCGAAAGTATAGGGAGTGTGCGATGATGATCATATCAATTTTGGAACCACTTCCAACACACATCGTTACTTCACCCTTAACTAGTCTCTGTTTATTCTGCAACTCCCGTTTCGAGTTACTAATCTTAGCAACTGAACTAGTATCAAATACTGAGGGGTTGCTATAAACACTAGTAAAGTACACATCAATAACATGTATATCAAATATACTTATGTTCACTTTGCCATCATTTGTATCCGCCAATCACTTGGGGTAGTTCTGCTTCCAGTGACCAGTCCCTTTGCAGTAGAAGCACTTAGTCTCAGGCTTAGGATCAAACATGGGCTTCTTCACTTGAGCAGCAACTTGCTTGTCGTTACTCTTGAAGTTCCCCTTCTTCCCTTTGCCCTTTTCTTGAAACTAGTGGTCTTGTCAACCATCAACACTTGATGTTTTTCTTGATTTCTACCTTCGTTGATTTCGGCATCACGAAGAGCTTGGGAGTTGTTTCCGTTATCCCTTGCATATTATAGTTCATCACGAAGTTCTACTAACTTGGTGATGGTGACTAGAGAATTCTGTCAATCACTATATCATCTGGAAGATTAACTCCCACTTGATTCAAGCGATTGTAGTACCCAGACAATCTGAGCACATGCTCACTAGTTGAGCGATTCTCCTCCATCTTTTAGCTATAGAACTTGTTGGAGACTTCATATCTCTCAACTCGGGTATTTGCTTGAAATATTAACTTCAACTCCTGGAACATCTCATATGGTCCATGACGTTCAAAACGTCTTTGAAGTCCCGATTCTAAGCCATTAAGCACGGTGCACTAAACTATCAAGTAGTCATCATATTGAGCTAGCCAAACGTTCATAATGTCTGCATCTGCTCCTGCAATAGGTCTGTCACCTAGTGGTGCATCAAGGACATAATTCTTCTATGCAGCAATGAGGATAAACCTCAGATCACGGATCCAATCTGCATCATTGCTACTAACATCTTTCAACACAATTTTCTCTAGGAACATATCAAAATAAACACAGGGAAGCAACAACGCGAGCTATTGATCTATAACATAATTTGCAAAATACTACCATGACTAAGTTCATGATAAATTTAAGTTCAATTTAATCATATTACTTAAGAACTCCCACTTAGATAGACATCCCTCTAATCCTCTAAGTGATTACGTGATCCAAATCAACTAAACCATGTCCGATCATCACGTGAGATGGAGTAGTTTCATTGGTGAACATCGCTATGTTGATCATATCTACTATATGATTCACGCTCGACCTTTCAGTCTCTGTGTTCCGAGGCCATATCTGTATATGCTTGGCTCGTCAAGTATAACCTGAGTATTCCGCGTGTGCAACTGTTTTGCACCCGTTGTATTTGAACGTAGAGCCTATCACACCCGATCATCACGTGGTGTCTCAGCACGAAGAACTTTCGCAACGGTGCATACTCAGGGAGAACACTTCTTGATAATTAGTGAGAGATCATCTAAAAATGCCACCGTCAATCAAAGCAAGATAAGATGCATAAAAGATAAACATCACATGCAATCAATATAAGTGATATGATATGGCCATCATCATCTTGTGCTTGTGATCTCCATCATCGAAGCACCGTCGTGATCACCATCGTCATCGGCGCGACACCTTGAACACCATCGTAGTATCGTTGTTGTCTCGCCAATCTTATGCTTCCACGACTATCGCTACCGTTTAGTGATAAAGTAAAGCATTACAGCGCAGTTGTATTGCATACAATAAAGCGACAACCATATGGCTCCTGCCAGTTGCCGATAACTCGATTACAAAACATGATCATCTCATACAATAAAATTTAGCATCATGTCTTGACCATATCACATCACAACATGCCTTGCAAAAACAAGTTAGACGTCCTCTACTTTGTTGTTGCAAGTTTTACGTGGCTGCTACGGGCTTTAAGCAAGAACCAATCTTACCTACGCATCAAAACCACAACGATAGTTTGTCAAGTTGGTGCTGTTTTAACCTTCGCAAGGACCGGGCGTAGCCACACTTGGTTCAACTAAAGTTGGAGAAACTATCACCTGCTAGCCACCTTTGTGCAAAGCACGTCAGGAGAACCGGTCTCGCGTAAGCGTACGCGTAATGTCGGTCCGGGCCGCTTCGTCCAACAATACCGCCGAACCAAAGTATGACATGCTGGTAAGCAGTATGACTTATATCGCACACAAGTCACTTGTGTTCTACTCGTGCAAATAACATCAACACATAAAAACCTAGGCTCGGATGCCACTGTTGGGTAACGTAGTAATTTCAAAAAATTTCCTATGCACACGCAAGATCATGGTGATGCATAGCAATGAGAGGGGAGAGTGTGATCTACGTACCCTTGTAGACCGACAGCGGAAGCGTTAGCACAATGCGGTTGATGTAGTCGTACGTCTTCACGGCCCGACCGATCAAGCACCGAAACTACGACACCTCCGAGTTCTAGAACACGTTCAGCTCGATGATGATCCCCGGACTCCGATCCAGCAAAGTGTCGGGGAAGAGTTCCATCAGCACGACAGCGTGGTGACGATCTTCATGTACTACCGTCGCAGGGCTTCGCCTAAGCACTGCTACAATATTATCGAGGATTATGGTGGAAGGGGGCACCACACACGGCTAAGAATATGATCACGTGGATCAACTTGTGTCTAGGGGTGCCCCCTGCCCCCGTATATAAAGGATCAAGGGGGTGGGTGCGGCCGGCCAGGAGGAGGGCGTGCCAGGAGGAGTCCTACTCCCACCGGGAGTAGGATTCCCCCCTTTCCTAGTTGGAATAGGATTCGGGAGGGGGAAAGAGGAGAGAGAGAAGGAAGGGGGGCGCCGCCCCCCTCTCCTTGTCCTATTCAGACTAGCGGGGAGGGGCGCACGGCCCAGCCCTGGCCACCTCTCCTCTCTTCAACTAAAGCCCACTAAGGCCCATATACCTCCCGGGGGGTTCCGGTAACCTCCCGGTACTCCGGTAAAATCCCGATTTCACCCAGAACACTTCCGATATCCAAATATAGGCTTCCAATATATCAATCTTTATGTCTCGACCATTTCGAGACTCCTCATCATGTCCGTGATCACATCCAGGACTCCGAACAAATCTTCGGTACATCAAAATGCATAAACTCATAATATAACTGTCATCGAAACCTTAAGCTCGCGGACCCTACGGGTTCGAGAACAATGTAGACATGACCGAGACACGTCTCCGGTCAATAACAAATAGCGGAACCTGGATGCTCATATTGGCTCCCACATATTCTACGAAGATCTTTATCGGTCAGACCGCATAACAACATACGTTGTTCCCTTTGTCATTGGTATGTTACTTGCCCGAGATTCGATCGTCGGTATCTTAATACCTAGTTCAATCTCGTTACCGGCAAGTCTCTTTACTCGTTCCGTAATACATCATCTCACAACTAACTCATTAGTTGCAATGCTTGCAAGGCTTATGTGATGTGCATTACCGAGAGGGCCCAGAGATACCTCTCCGACAATCGTTGTGACAAATCCTAATCTCGAAATACGCCAACCCAACATGTACCTTTGGAGACACCTGTACAGCTTCTTTATAATCACCCAGTTACGTTGTGACGTTTGGTAGCACACAAAGTGTTCCTCCGACAAACGGGAGTTGCATAATCTCATAGTCATAGGAACATGTATAAGTCATGAAGAAAGCAATAGCAACATACTAAACGATCGGGTGCTAAGCTAATGGAATGGGTCATGTCAATCACATCATTCTCCTAATGATGTGATCCCGTTAATCAAATAACAACTCTTTTGTTCATGGTTAGGAAACATAACCATCTTCGATTAACGAGCTAGTCAAGTAGAGGCATACTAGTGACACTCTGTTTGTCTATGTATTCACACATGTATTATGTTTCCGGTTAATACAATTGTAGCATGAATAATAAACATTTATCATGATATAAGGAAATAAATAATAACTTTATTATTGCCTCTAGGGCATATTTCCTTCACTCTTTTCTCTTTCCCTCCTCTTCTATGCGTGGTAGCTAGCCCAGCCTAGGCCGGCCTGCTAGGCCCAGCCGGCCCATCTAACTCCTCTAACCCTAGGCACCTGAGCCACCTAGGCCCGATCCCCTCCTCCCTCTCCTATCCATTCGCGCCGCCAGGGAGCCCGACTCCTCCATCTCGCTCGATCCCATCTCCCACTCGATCTCTTCCCTACTTGCTGCCTCTCTTTCCCTCGTCCTCCTCCCAAAACTTGCACGCAGAGGAGCAGCTTCCCATTCCCCCGATCCCCTTGTCCACTACCTTGGCCTGCGGCCATGGCGCCCGCACCGACCACCCAGCAGGCCGGTGCCCTTGCCGGAGCCACCTTGCCGCGCCTCCTCCTCACCAAGCTCCCCGTCGCCCGAGGAGAGGAGCTCCTTGAGCACCTGCGCCCACAGACATCGCGCCCGTCGCCGGCGCCACAAGTCCGCGTCGCCGAGCCCCTCGTCCTGCCGGAGTTGCTCCTTCTGCCGCACGCCCACCGAGCTCCATCGCGCCCGACGCCATCGACCTCGAGCTCCCGTGCCCTGCCTTTGTCCGCGCGCCTGTGACGAAGCTCCGGGAGCAGCCATGGCCGTGGATGCTGTCCGCCGCCTCCAGTTCGAAGCTCCGGTGTGCCCAAGCCTTGGAGGCGACCGGATCAACCTCCCTAAGCCCCCGTCGCTGGCCTACCCTATTTCTGCTGCGCCGAACGACGACGACCAGCGCCATTACCCCTGCTTGCACTCCTGCCGCGCCTGCGAAGGAGATGACTAGCAGCACCCAGCCCCGTTGACCGCTGCACGCGCTGGCCCAGTGCACCCACGAGGGTCTCCCCTCCTTCTGTGGGCTGCGCCCCTCTCCATGGCCAAGACCGGGACACCGCGAACGTCAAGTTCCTCCACAGGCGCCCAAACAACTACAAAGTTTTGCGTCAAGTACCTCTACTGTCATCATCGGAATCCCATGAACGCCAAATACCTCGACGCCCGACACCAAGAGCAACTACCGACGCCGAAGACCCACGAACCAAAAACGTCAAGTTCGACAACCGTTGACGTGCACTTCGACAAGTACCACTACGGCCGGATACCTCGACGCCCGACGCCTAAAACGATCACCGCCGGAAATAACGCCAAGTACTAGGTCAACGAGAACCGCCAAGTTCGTCTTCCGCTGTCTCTGAAATCGACAATTACCAACGAACCGTGAACAACTACTTCCTCTACCATCGCCGAGTGCCACTACTTCCCACGACGATCGTGAACGACTACACCGCTTGACCCGAACCGTTCCGATAGTGCACGCTCCGAAAGGTATAACCGCCGAGGCGATGATCCATGGAACGAATGCATGTTGGTTGTTGTAATCCGCCCGTGAACGTTAGTTGTTCCCTCATTTGACACCGTCGTTGACTCATGGGACACCCGGTATCCGGATCACCCCACCATCTCTAGCATGTTCCAAACATCCGCACCCTTGCTTCCTTTGCAGCGGTATCTCCATGAGCTACCAAAACCGATATGGTGCCATGGCATCATTTCGGGTTCATCACCGTGGCACCCTTTCTTTCCACCACGGTGACAAATGCTTCATTATGCTTTTATCAACTTTTAATAAAAATTGCATAAACTTGCACATGTCATCCGCATCATGTTAACAACATCAAGAATGTTTAAAATTGTTGTTTGTATTAATTTACTAAATGCATATGGCGTTTTACCGGGTTTGTTGTTTGTTATATCCGGCCCCATTTAAATTGTTTAGATGGTATAGTTTTGTTATGCGTCACCTCTTGCCATGTTAACCAACCTTTAATATTGTTGAGTACCTAACCGGGAGTGAACTAAATAATTGATGTGGTGTTTCGTCAATATGCAATGGAGTTGCATATTGAGCTCCACTTAATTTGTAGGGTTGTTTGTGCATTTTTGCTATGCCATGCTTCATTAAACCGGACATGCATCATACTTGATTGTGCATCATGCCATGATTATGTGTTGGTTGTTTACTATGTTGTATGCTTCTTTCCTGTGTTGCTTCTTCGGGTTGGTTCCGAGAACATCGCGTTTGTGAGGACCCCTTCGACTACGTCCGTTTGCCTTCTTCATGGACTCGTTCTTATTCCTTGCGGGATCTCAGGCAAGATGACCATACCCTCGAAATCACTTCCATCTTTGCTTGCTAGTTGCTCGCTCTTTTGCTATGCCTATGCTGCGATACCTACCACTTGCTTACCATGCCTCCCATATTGTTAAGCCAAGCCTCTAATCCACCTTGTCCTAGCAAACCGTTGTTTGGCTATGTTACCGCTTTGCTCAGCCCCTCTTATAGCGTTGTTAGTTGCAGGTGAAGATTGGAGCTTGTTCCATGTTTGGAACATGGGTATTTTGCTGGGATATCACAATATCTCTTATTTAATTAATGCATCTATATACTTGGTAAAGGGTTGAAGGCTCGGCCTTATGCCTGGTGTTTTGTTCCAGTCTTGCCGCCCTAGTTTCCGTCATATCGGTGTTATGTTCCCGGATTTTGCGTTCCTTACGCGGTTGGGTTATAATGGGAACCCCTTGACAGTTCGCCTTGAATAAAACTCCTCTAGCATGGCCCAACATTGGTTTTACCATTCGCCACGTAGCCTTTTCTTTCCCTTGGGTTCTGTAGACTCAAGGGTCATCTTTATTTTAAACCCTCGGGCCAGTGCTCCTCTGAGTGTTGGTCCAAACTGAGCGATGTCCGGAGCTACCAGGGGCAACTCTGGGCTGGCCCACCCGACGTCTGGCTCATCCGGTGTGCCCTGAGAACGAGATATGTGCAGCTCCTATCGGGAATTGTCGGCACATCTGGGTGGCTTTGTTGGTCTTGTTCTATCATTGTCGAAATGTCTTCTAACCGGGATTCGGAGTCTGATCGGGTCTTCCCGCTAGAAGGAATATCCTTCGTTGACCATGAGAGCTTGTGATGGGCTAAGTTGGGACACCCCTGCAGGGATTTGAACTTTGAAAAGCCGTGCCCACGGTTATGGGCAGATGGGAATTTGTTAATGTCCGGTTGTAGAAAACCTGAAGTTGACCTTAATTAAAATGCACCAACCGCGTGTGTAACCGTGATGGTCTCTTCTCGGCGGAGTCTGGGAAGTGAACACGGTGTTGGAGTTATGCTTGACGTAGGTTGTTCTAGGATCACTTCTTGATCATAGATTTCTCGAACGTGCTTTGCCTTCTCTTCTCGCTCTCTTTTGCGTATATGTTAGCCACCAAATATGCTAGTCGCTTGCTGCAGCTCCACCTCATACCTTTTACCCTTCCTATAAGCTTAAATAGTCTTGATCGCGAGGGTGTGAGATTGCTGAGTCCCCGTGACTCACAGATACTTCCAAAACCAGTTTGCAGGTGCCGATGTTACCGAGCAGGTGACACAACCAAGCTCAAGGAGGAGCTCGATGAAGATCTTGTCCTTTGTCTTGTTTCGTTTCTAGTTGATCAGTAGTGGAGCCCAGTTGGGGTCGATCGGGGGACCTTGTCGCATTTGGGGTTGCTCTTTATTTTGGTTCCGTAGCCGGACCTTGATTGTATTTGGATGTTGTAATTCTTTATTCATGTAATTGTGTGAAGTGGCGATTGTAAGCCAACTATGTATATTTTTCCCTTATGTATTACATGGGCTGTGTGAAGATTACCTCACTTGCGACATTGCTTTCAATGCGGTTATGCCTCTAAGTCGTGCTTCGACACGTGGGAGATATAGCCGCATCGAGGGCGTAACACCCGAGGCCAGTCCCAGCAACCCGCCAGAGGCAAACTGGATCACAACACCCGGGGCGGGGGCGCCGGTTCAGCCAAGGGCCATGGAACCACCCCGTGTGAATACAGCTCCGCCTCGTTACACACTAGTACCACCGGGTCACTTCTCTAACCCGTTGGAGAATTTAATTGCCTCGTCGGCCCGTCTGGCGGCCCTCCCAATGGAAGGTGACTCTCCAATGGCAATCGAAACATGAAGGGTCAGAAAACTTCTCCAGACAGCCCTGGCGCAACTGAATCGACGGGAATTTGTCTTTTTCACCAGAGGTGGATCAAAATTTTTGACACCCAACCATTTTGTCAATTGTGCATTAAATATGTCCTAGTATTTTATAAAATTGATTAGGTCCAATTTTGCAACAAATATATGGTAGGTCCTTCACAAAAACAAACTCATTCCGAGCACTCGGAAAATGGAAAATGAATTTTCCGTGCAAAGAAAATAAAAACTCCCTTAGGCAACATTGTTTGGAATTCGAAGATGCACCCTTGTGCACAATACGAGATCATTTGAACAAACTATTCCATGAATGTGGCCATAAGATTGATCATTTGGCTTAAAAGCCATCAATCTTCACACTTGATAGCTCATTTCTGAGAACACTTTTTTAAAATAATTACCGTATTACAAGTTTATTATTTTTCCTATAAACTTGGTCACATATAATGACACAATGCGAAGGTTTTCCAATTTTTTGATTTTTTTGATTTTTTATGCCCGTTTCAAAATGCGGTCAAAACGGCGGGCTTGACCGTTCCTAGCTAGTGGTTGAATCTTGGAATTTTTTGGTGTTTCTTTGATTAAATAGATACTAATGTACCTAGAAATGATTTTTGGAAAAAATAAAGAGCAAGCTATGAGGCAGCTGTAGTTCAAATTTGACCCGCTTCCTACTGAATCGGCGGGAATTTGTCTTTTTCACCAGAGGTGGATCAAAACTTTTGACACCCAACCATTTGGTCAATTGTGAATGAAATATGGCCTAGTATTTTATAAAAATGATTTGGTCCACTTTTGCAACAAATATATGGTAGGTCCTTCACAAAAAAAACTCATTTCGGGCACTCGGAAAATGGAAAATGAATTTTCTGTGCAAAGAAAATAAAAACTCCCTTAAGCAATATTGTTTGGAAGTCCAAGATGCACCTTGTGCACAATATGAGATCATTTGAACAAACTATGCCATGAACATGGCCATAAGATTGATCATTTGGCTTGAAAGCCCTGAATCTTCACGCGTGATAGCTCATTTCTGAGAATACTTTTTTAAAATAATTGCCGTATTACAAGTTTATTATTTTTCCTGGAAACTTGGTCACATATGATGACACAATGCGAAGGTTTTCCAATTTTTTAAATATTTTTTTGAATTTTTTATGCCCGTTTCAAAATGCGGTCAAAACAGCGGGAATGACCGTTCCTAGCTAGTGGTTGAATCTTGGAATTTTTTTGGTGTTTCTCTGATTAAAATGATACTTTTGTACCTAGAAATGATTTTTGTAAAAAAAAATAGCAAACTAGGAGGCAGCCGCAGTTCAAATTTGACCCGCTTCCAACTGAATCGGTGAAAATTTGTCTTTTTCACCAGAGGTGTATCAAAACTTTTTACACCCAATAATTTGGTCAATTGTGCATTAAATATGGCCTAGTATTTTAGAAAAATATTTTGGTCCAATTTTGCAACAAATATATTATAGGTCCTTCACAAAAAAACTCAGTTTGGACACTCGAAAAATGATTAAAAATGGCTAGAAAGATCAGAAATGCATACAAATTGGTGCTCATCCATAAAATGTGGTCTAACTTGAGTGAAAAATTGTATAATGCCCTTTTGCAAAATATTTTTGATAGTTGCTTCACAAAATAGCTCTATCTTTAGTACTTGGAAATTATTTTAAATCACAGATTCTCGGACCAATTAGAACACTTCTCACGGATCACCCCACTCTATGTGATTTGAACCGTCCACACTAGACGAATCCAACGTCTCTCGCTCACCTCTTAGCAGGCCAACCAAACCCTAACTCCACTCCTCTCCCCCGATTCAGATCCACTCGCAGCCGCCACCTACCTCCCGCCCCCGATTCAGATCCCGCCGCCCACGCCCGCGCGCCACCACACTTCGCCGACCCACCGCGCTCGCCTCGCTCGTCCCTGATGCCTCACTCGCCGCGCTTGTCCCGCCCTAACTCCCCTCCCACTCCAGCCGCCGCTGCCCCCTTCTTCCTCCCACCCACGCCCCACGCCCACGCCCCCAACCCCACCCCATTCTCCTTCCACCGACCTTCTTCCTCGCCCTAGGTGCCACCGCCCGTCTCCTCTCCGGTGAGTGCGGAGGAGCCACCGCGGTCGAGGCAGCCACCGGCTGGAGCCCCGCCTCTTCTCCTCTCCGGTCAACATGGAGGTCCGCCGCGTCCAACCTCCCGCTGCCTGCTCGCCGTCGGCGCCCTCCTCGTCTTCTTCGCCGTCTACTTCCTCCTCCGCTCCCCCTCGCCGCCGCGCCCCGTCGCCGGCCCGCCCTCCAACCCTAGTAGCGCCACCACCTCCTTCGCCGCCTCACTCGACCGCTTCCTCGAGTCCCCCCACCGCACCGCCGCCTCCTTCGCGGCGCCCGGGGACCTCGACGCCGCGATCCGGAGGGAGGAGGAGTCCCGACTGTACGGGGACCCCCGGGGCGCGTGGCCGGCGGCGCTCGCGCCGCTCAGGGTCTACATGTACGAGATGCCACGCAAGTTCACCTACGACCTGTTCAGGCTGTTCAGGGACTCGTACCATGACACCGCCAACCTCACCTCCAACGGGAGCCCCGTGCATAGGCTCATCGAGCAGGTGGGCGAGCGGTGACATCGATTTGTATCATCTAGTGTCGCTTTATTTTTTATGTTGGCTGGAACCAACCTGGTTCTATGCTGTACTTAATCTTCATGCAGCACAGCAGTTACTTTAGTACAAGAGCTATGTAATAAGAAGAGCTGACTAGTAGTTAATTTGCTAATTCTACTCTATAGTAAGGACCCGTGTGTAGCTCGCAGTCTCAAGTTGTATTGCTCTGTTTTGTGTTATCTCCACCGCTTATGCTTTTGTCAGAGCATTATGTACCTAATGATGGTTATCTCTGAATAAATTTTCAGGTTCTGTGCCTGCAATTTTGCAGTTGTCCATTTTAATAATTTTCATGGATCAAAGTACTTTCATAACTTTTTAACCACTCATTTTTTATTCACCATGTGTAGTCACACTAGTCTGTTTGCATAGATTCATGGATACAAATATTCAAACAGCCCCTTAGTCTGTCAGAACAAAGTTGCATAGATTCATGGATACAAATATTCAGACTTTGAAATCAACACTGCTTCTAGATTCATGGTTTCATAGATTCACTCTTTCAAAAGCAGTAGCCTCTGTACTGAACCTTCTGGATCCATTTTACCTTTCTTGCATAGATTGACACACTGTATTCATAGATATAAACATTCACACTTTTGAATTCGGCAGTGATGCTTTCATGCATTCACATTTTGAACATTGTTATTGTCATACATTCGATATTTTAGAGAAAAAGTTCCATAGATTCATAGATATAAAGATTCAGTCCTTGAAATCTACATTGTTTGTACATGCATAGTTCCAGACATTCAGTATTTTAAAAACAACAGCATTTTGTATCATCCCTGCTCTGTTTCTTCTTATTTTGCTTCCTGTATGTATGTATGTGTCTGACGACGAAGGTGGTTTCTTCAGAATTGATCGAGTCTGAAAAAGTTGTTCTGAACATTTCTTGAAACAGGGCGAGGCCGGAGATGTCTGTGCGATGATGTCCCTGGGGTGGCGCCACTGTGCCCGACGCTTGCCCTGGTCATCACAGTGGTGCTTCGGTGGCTTCCAGACCCTCTCCTAGATGTGGTGATGGTCACACCACAGTCGTGATGTGGCTGAGCCTCCGCTACAGCTACAACCTCCCTCTGGCGAGCTCCTCCCCGTTCCTTCTTTGGTGTAGCTCCTGCATGGCCTTGGCCATGATTTGGGTTGGATGTGGGGCTCTACTAGTTGCTGCAACCAAGCATCAACTTCTACTGGAGCTCTCTAGTGATAAATTCATGCGATTCTAGGGTCTGTCAGTAGCTGCCCATGTGTACTTGCTTTATATATGTGCTCCTGTGATCATGGTGGTGTTGATGCTTATCTTGCGTGTCTCTGGTGGTGGTGGTGTTGACAGCAGTTACACACCTAGCTTGTAACTAATATCCTTACTGCTAATTTACCTCAAGGTTATCTGAACATGGTTGAAATGAGCGCTGCAAATTTTGATGTCTAAAATCAATTTTTACCTCAAGTCATTAAGTAATTATTTTCATTACATCACAGTTAGCTGAGAATATTGAGTTGAATATTTTATGTATGCCCTGATGCATGTACACATATGGTTGAGCAAATTCCGAGTGGAACAACCTGGAGTTAGATAGGTTCAATTTTCTTTTGTTCTATTTCTAGTTTAAGCATATGCAGATTCTAGTAAGTGTCTATGCATGTAGCCCCCTCGCTCGCGTACTGTTGCCGCTGCTCCTGCTATTTTCTACTGTCTGCTGCCGCATACTGCTGCTGCTCGCCAGATGTCGCAGCTACTCACTGCTGCTGCTACTCTTGCATTGCTGCTGCTGATGCTACTCGTTATGGAATTCATTATGGACTTTGGTGCAGTATACCATCAGTCACAGCTGCTGAGTTAGCTAGTTAGGTAGTAGTACATGATAGTGAATGGCTCAAAAGTATTTTTGTGTTTGATGCATGGCCTATCTTACTTCGTGCTTATACATTTTGTTCTGTACCTAACTTATATTGGAAGCTGAATATTCTGTAAGGTGGATCTAACCATCATTAAGTGCACAAGTTTTCAGGATAATTCGCAACTGCATTAAAAAATTCTAGTGGGAGTTATACATGTTTTCTCATGATAGATTGATCTAGACTGAAACATGATTTTGCATCTCGTTTCCATCGACAAATATACAAGTTATATCAGCAAGTTGCTGTATGTATTAGAGAAATCAGTGTTGATTTATTTGTTCTTTTTTTCTTTCTAATTTTTGCATGAGAGCAAACTGGTGTAGCTAGCTGGACTATGCAGCCATGAATCAGGAAGTAGCATATTCAGTTTTGCTAATAGAAAATAAATGTATTAAAAACTTTAAAAACTGCATAATAAGTGCTTGTTCATGTTTGGTTTTCTCTAAACTTTGTTTGTATGATTGAGGGCAAATTTACTTGGTTCTTTTCTCTAAACTGTGCTTGGAACATTCGTTTTTATGATCTAAAATTGCCTTCCTGTGATGATGCAGGTGCCCAGTTTGTGCTCGCTACCGAAGGATCTCCATGTTGAAGAAGATTGAAGACACTTGTAGAGCTACAGGGTTAACACCAGGGCACCGTATCACGTGTAGAGCTTGTAGAGCTTGTATATGTTAGAGCTTATTATGTGTAGAGCTTGTAAAGTATATGTTATTTGTACAATAGGAGCTCTGTACTGAATCTGGCTGATAATGTTTGGAGTATTATGTGTGTGTATTGTTTGTGCCAATTTAAATACTGGTTATTTATTTACTGTTAAATTGAAATATGAAGAATATGAACTTGCTAGCTGGGACCCACGTACCTGAACCTGACATCTGGGACCCATTTGACTAGTGGACCTTTTTTATATTACAAAAAAACTAAAACTTTCTAGCAGAAAAGGCCACGGCCCCAAAATGAGAAGGCTTAATTGTTGGGCTTGGCCCATCTACCTAGCCAAAATTAATATGAGAAAAAACACAAATAGGCCGAATTGTTGGGCTAGGCCCATGTAGAAAATCGAATTGGACCAGGCTGAATCTTGTGCCACATCAGATTGCCACGCTGGATGCCTACGTGGCCTGGGGAGGTTGCTAGTGACCAAAACGCCACAGTAGACGTATTTTGGTCATAAACGTCTATGACCATTCCAGAATAAAGGTCGCTATAGTCAGTTTACGACTGCCAGCTTTTGACCTTATGTTTTTTGTCACAAAAAGGTCACAAATTGAAAACAGTGACCATTCAGTGACCAATAGTGCTGGTCACAAGTTGACATATTTCTTGTAGTGAACCGCCTCCATGGCCGCGGGAGGCCACCATGGGGACCGTGGTATACTTGCGAGGGCGGCCTCGGCCGCGCTTGGCCGGGGGGGAGTCAGGCCCAGCCTGAGGGGCCTTTCCTTTCTCCGCGGCCGAGAATCTCTTTGGAGCCATGGGAGCGGCGAGTAATCGAGAAGAAGGAAAGGAGCAAGAAAGGACGGGCGGAAGGGGGTCGCCCAGCCCCGTACTTATAGCCGGAGGAGGCCAACCGCCGTGCACCACGATCACAGGTAATCATGACCGGTTTCTCTGCATGCAGGGACTTATCAAGTCATGCGGTCGCCGAGGCACCATGGGGAAGCGCAGTCGCCCACGTCTAATCAATCGCCATGCGGCGCCCAAGGCCGCAGGCTGTTAGGGCCCGCGGCGCTTCGCGCTTGCCCTTTCGCTTTCCTGCTAGGCCAAGCCCGGGCGCGCCTTGGGCCCGAGGGCTACCGTCGGTGTTCTGGGAATGGGGGTCCCCAGACTTGCCTACCTGCAGCCTGCGGCGTGGCTCAAGCGGGGGCCCGGCACGGCCCATCTTCATCAGCTCAAGCTCAAGACCCTCGCGAGGGGCCAAGCCCCGCGGGGCGGACGATAGGAAGCTTCCTCAGAGGCAGCCTCATCAGGCAGGCTCGCGAGGAGGCGGAGAGATCAAGGTAGGGGTACCTCGCGAGGAACCCGTGACGCAAGCCATGACGATCGAGACCAGGCGGGCGCCAGGTGGGCGCCGGCCTGCGCAGTGTCCTTGTTTCCCCTTTGGTGCAAAGGGGGCAAGCACAGGCCAAGGCATCATGCAAAGGTTGCCATTCCGGTGCAACGAGACCAAGACCAGCAGAGCGGCATGACAGAGGTCACCGTGGAGCCCAAGACGGCGTCATCACCAGTACTTTTGGCAGCCGAAGACCACCTTTGGTCAGGATAAGTTGTACTACATGTTCCCCTTCAAAATGGCCAATTGTTGGCGCCCTTCCCGCTCATTATTTGGGGAGAGGCCCAGGGCCTCTATAAATAGAGCTAGCCACCACAGAGGGAGGGGACATCTGGAAATCTGGTAGAACCCTAGCAGAGAGAGAGGGAGAGGCGACTGAACTCACCCTAGCAGTTCATCGCACCAGCTCAAGAACACCTCTCGCGAGGCTATTCTTCCTTTGTACTGATCCTCATCATCCCCTGAGGCAATCCATCACACTACACACTGGAGTAGGGTATTACACCACAACGATGGCCCGAACCAGTATAAACCTCGTGTATCTTGTGTTGTTCGTCATTTTCATCTTAGTTCGCACGAGAGGATCAGACGTAGATCGGTAGGGGAGAGATCTCCGCGCGCACCCAAGTGTTCGAACCTCAAGGGTCTGCCGGAACCCAAAATCCGACAGATGATCCTGTTGTGCAAACACAAGAGGACTACTAAATGCTAGCATCACTGTTTGCTCAAAAAAAGGAAAGGAAATATTTAAAACAACACAGATGAAGCACTTCTCAAGGACAATACCACCTTTTCATGATAGCACCGGGAGTTGATTTTTGTTTTTCTTCCCCTTGTTCTTCCCCTTCATCACTTGGTTCAATAACAAACAAGCTTCACCTTCAATGTAAGATTTGGCATGTCAATTAGGGAGCACAAGTATAGTACTAAACTTAATTTTCTGATGAAAGTGGCAAAATACAGGCCAACAGTTGTGAAATTTCCTTATCTTACCTCAATGGGATATTACGGTGCACATACAGATTGGAAGTCTTGTCTCCATTTGTGCAATTCACTAAAATCAAGCAACATTATCGTACAAGTAGCACAACATATGAATGCACACTCCAGAATCATGTGAAAGAAGGCTAGTACTAACCTCTCATGATGCGGAATTCAAACAACTCACAAGAAGAAGATCTGAACCAAATTCGCCTTAATGGATAGGAAGTAAGATCTCCTCTTGTGCAGTTCCACTAAGATCAAGCAATCAAGCAACGTTGTCGGTGTGACATTTTGGTTGAACTACACAAAACACTCTTAAAACAAAAGTGTTTTGTGCAGTGCAACAAAAGGTCACAATGGCAATGAGGTGAAGCAAATAACCCTGTTTACACAGAGGTGCAAAGGAAACAATTAGTGGTCAATAACGGTGGATGACACAAAAGCCAACAAAAAGAAGCATCTACCTTATCTAAATGGGAAAGAAAGCAAGACAGTAGCATTTCTCAAACGGTGGCATTGATTAATATTAACATAGAGATTATATTAACAATAAAATTCGTTAAACATGTAATTTGCTTTTAACTGTGGCATTGCATCAATTTTCCAGCGGCATTATTAGAGGGTGTTTGTTTACAGGGACATTTTGGTGTAGGGACTAAAAAAACTCCGTGTCAGTCCCATCTAAACCACAGAGGAGGGACTTTTAGGGACTAAAAGTGGGCATTTGGGACTAAAGAAAGAAGACCACGAGGGAGTCTTTTTGGGACTTTTTCTAACAGTTGCCCCTGCCACGCATCGCACCTTGTCTCTATTAGTTCATTACTAGGGGTAACATGGTCTTTTATCATGTCATTTAATAACCTCTAGTCCATGTTTAGTCCCTGGAACCCAACAGGTAGGGACTAGGGAGTTTTTAACCAAACAAAGCCTTAGATTAACAACAGCTAATGAGTTGCACGGGACAATGGACGCACCAGCACCATGTGCATCTACCGATGTACTATGGTCATGCACAGTCTGTTGCAACAAAGAACAAGCAACCAAGGAGAATATTTGTGTTGGTCCCAGTTTTGTTATCTTTAGACGCCTTTCCCTATGTGAGCGCAGCAAATCTAGTCCTGCTCAAACTCTACAGCCTTGTCCCTTCCTTTCCTTTTTGAACTAGTACTTTCACCCCTTCCTTTCCTCTTTGAACCACGTCCTAGATTTATGCGATACAACTTTCCCCACTACTTTCCCCCATTCCTTTCCTCTTTGAACCACGTCCTAGATTAATGCTATACAACTTTCCCCCTTCATTTCCTCTTTGAACCACATCCTAGATTCATGCTATATACAACTTTTCCCACTACTTTCCCCCACTCCTTTCCTCTTTGAACCATGTCCTAGATTCATGGTATACATGCAGCTAGAGCAATGCATGTGGAGTAAGTAAATTATACCTTAAGGTTCTTGGGGCGTGGTTTGGTGGGCGACGGGACGACGGCGAAGAAGAAGGGGTCGGAGGCCCTCCCGCGCCGCCGCTGGGTGGAAAGTGAACAGCTGTGCCGGTAGTCCCTTGCCGATGGCGACAGCGTTAAGCCTCCTTCCCTTCCCGGCGGACGGATCCTGCCGGCTCTTTGAGCAGCAGTGAGGGGAGAGAGGCCAACGAAGTCTTGTTTAGATCTGGAGAGGGCGAGAGAGTGTGAAGAGAGCAACTACAAGCGCTGAGGCTCCAGCGGGAGTGGGCGAGAGAGTGAGCAAACAGGCTAACTAGCTACACAACCCTCCCGTTATGTTCAACGAGAGGGAAGTAACCTTTTATACATTCCTGCATTCGTGTGACAAGCATGCCGTGTTTTTTTGTGTGTGTGGGAGTCATTGGGATTTCAATCATAATCGTGTCATCTGGCTTTGGTGGTAAGACTATCCACAGTGGTGCAGAAATAATGCAGCCTTAGTCACCTTACCTCTCTCCACGTAGTATGTTGGGTCCCACCAGTCAGATGGTGAAAGAAACAAATTAATAAGAAAAATTAAAAGCGCCAGCGGTGTATCTTACCTCACACATCTCGCTACTGCTCGGGAACACTATCCAATTGATCCCTCTGTTCGCTCACGTACTATTTTAAGTGAATCCTTATTATAACATGCACACAAATTTTGGCCACTTGTATTCGACTTAAGTTAGTGTGCCACCGTATCTCGTATACTTACTACTCCCTCCGTCTAGGTGTAATAAGTCACGTTAGAAGGTGCAACGGGACCAAGGTGCGTGCGTGCGTGCGTGTGTGTGTGTGTGTGTGTGTGTTTAACATCATGTGTGTGTTAGAGAGAGCGATAGATCGACTCCTACAGAGAGATGTTGTCTAGTGTACGATTTTAGCCGCGAGAGTCGGTGCATCCTCTCATTTCCGGGCGTGTCCGATAGGGACATGCGGACAGCTGCCACGCCCGCTCCTGACCAGCCTGGCCCACCCAAAGCCCCTCCATCGCCCGCGCGCGCTTCCCTCCCAAAATGGTCAGTGCCGCTCCAAAGAATAGGTGCTGCATTCATGCCCGGGCAGAGCGGACGCGGCCTCTCACTGGCACAAGAGTGATGGTTGCTTCGTCCGTCCAACTTACTGCTGGGTCTATGTGATATGACGGCTCATTGGTCTTTATCACTGAGGTGGTAGGACTACTGGAAGTCCCACGCTTTCGGCGAAAGGAGGTATACTACTACCACTAGATTACAATTTTCTCCATTCTTATAGCGGAGGCATGCAAGAGCGGTGAAAACACACAGGCTCAGTGATTACATGGCCCACCTCACACTATTATCACAGTGCGACACCTAACTCTTTACATAGTACTCCCTCCATTCCTAAATATTACTAGATGAGTCCCCACGCGTTGGCATGGAACAGCAGTATATCTCTCTGCGCAAAATTATCATTTCATAGAACAAAAAAAACTCTATAACCGCATGAAAAATGTGGTAGCCAAACTAAATAAACTCCCATCATCATTTAGATCATCCCACGTAATGAAAAAAGATCAGCCAACTCCTGAACTCCTACTGCATAATGGGATTATATTTTTCTTTTTGACATGTTAATGGGACTTAAAAGCTCACTTACATGCATGCTACCGGTGCATGCTTGCATGCAGACATGTTGATGTGATTTAAAACCCACTCACATGCATGTGGTACGGTATTTCTGCATGCTTGCATGTGGCTTAGTGCGGAGCCTCTCAATGTCAAGATCAGACTACTATTATGGACTGATTTACTTCATCTAACGGCCACATCAATTTTGATGACATGGCTCAAGGAGAGGATAGAGAATTCCTAGTAGTGGGGGCTAGCTATTACTAGTAGATATAAGTCTTTGTAGAGATTCCACTACATACGGAACAAAATGAATGAATCTACACTTAAAATGCTTCTATATACATCCGCATGTGGTTCATGGTGAAATATCTACAAAGACTTATATTTAGGAACGGAGGAAGTACTAGTATAGTACGCACTGTAATTTATCAGGGAGATAAATTTGTACAATGCTATGAAGCTTCCAGCTTCTGTTACATGTATCTTGTGTCCAAAGTTGCCTGTTGCAACATTTCATCAAATACAAAGGAGACTAACATGCATGCTATTGCATCTCAATGATTGACAGATCATAGCAAATATGTACTCCCTCTGTTCCAAAATAAGTTTCTCAACTTTGTGCAAACTTTAGTACAAAGTTGTACTACTACTAAAGTTGACACTTATTTTGGAACAGAGGCAACTAAAGAAAAAACGATCCATGCAGTCCCTAGCCCTTGAACCGTGAACCCTGACCAGGCTTCAATTTGCTGGGAACGTTCGAGCTTCCTAATAAATGAAGTTTGCAACCTTTTGACCGTCGGATCATTTTGTGCAGTTTCACCAAAATTGAGATGAGCATCCCTGTGGCAAAGAAATTGAACAAGCGTGATTAGAATAAGATTACGAGGACTAGTTGATGAGACATAAACTCATCAAAAATACAGTACGTAGAAGCCAGTAGAGGTATGTGCGGGGCAAAGTAGTAGAGAAATATCCACAGGGAGTGATATGGGCAGCTGGAGCAGTGGTGCAAGCCGGCTGTAAAGGGAGTTGTACCTGAGGGACGTAGCTCAACCTTGAGGAGGGCGGCGGGAGGCGGCAACTGCCCATGTCGCTGCAGTGAGCAAGGGACGAAGGCAACCTCATCTGCTTTGTGAGAGAGAACGGCGGGGACCCCTGATCGGGACATGTCGACAGTGGGTTTTCGCCATCGGCGACGGCCACCGCATCTACACTAAGCATCCACCACTTCCCCAAGCGGACATGATCCGCCGGGATGTTAGAGATGTGGCCACAGTCGTTTTGTGCGAGAGAGTGTGAAGAGAGCGACCCCAGCAAGCAATCATGTAGGCTGGCCCGTCCTGACTATGTACTCCTTTTCTCTCCATATGAACCTATCATATTGCGTACGTGCCACTGAAGAAAAAAAAACTTTATTTATAAATGACGCGGCACCTACTACTCATTCTCCTATAACCTTGCGCTTGGCGTGTCCAAAATATTGACCTTGCGATTGGCTCTTCGCCTCTTCGGGAAGTCGAGCAATAATGGTAGTGCAGTATATATCGTTCTGGCTATATGAGACCGAATGAATTGTTGCACATCCACCACGTGGGCGAGGGTCGAGGGGCGAGGGAGAGTGCTACATACGGAGAAAAATGAGTGAATCTACACTCTAAAATACGTCTATATACATCAGTGTTTGGAGTATGTACTAGTAGTTCATATTGAAATCTACTAAAGGACATATATATTCCAAACAATATGATATAATCTCTATAACCAAGGTAGTAGGGACAAGGAGTAAACAAAGGGAGTAGTAAATTTTTCTCCTCGTCCTGTGAGCCACCGCATGCATGGGCGAGGGAGCGGGCGTAAGGCGTAGTAAGCAAGCTTCACCTCATCCTGCGAGCCACCGCGCCCGTGAGCGGGGGAGACGGCATACTAAGCAAGCTTCTCCTCATTCTGCGAGTTGACAGGACACATCAAAAGTACTCCAGTGTATAGAGCCTTGCCTCTAAGGTAGGCCCCACATGGTTTGCCTCTTTTTTTAACAAAACACGTCAAGTCGCAATTTTTTTGTTCACCCGTGGTAGACGATCCTCCCTCCACCAAGTGGACAACCAGTACATGTGCCAAATTACCACGTGGGTTGCCTTTTTCGTACAGAAATGAGCTCCACCGTGTACCCGCGCGGGTGTGGTTGGGAAAGAGACGGGAGTACGTGCGCCATGCATGCACCTCTTCTCTTCGTGCACATTCCCCACCTACGTGGGTGTGTGTGAGAGATACAAACCGCATTCGTGAGTGTTTTTTGTTTTGGGGTGGGGGTGGGGTGGGGGGTTGATTTCGTGAATTATTTGTGGGAATATGTGTCGATGACATCTCAAACAAAATTTTGCATGCAATGTGTGTGAAATGGAGGCCTATCCATATCATACATAGAGGGTCGGGCAATCCACGAGAAGAGAGGGAGGGGTCATAGCTATCAATAGAGTCGAAGAGAGGATCAAGTGGGTGGGTGCGAGATCGATGAAGAGAGCCATCGAAATTGTGTGTGTGTACAAGTCAAAGATATAGGGCGACTGGCCTACCGGAACGTTAGAGGGCACACGTCAAGTTTGTGTGTGGCAGGGAGACATGACTAGA
>NC_041390.1:497452981-497518385 GCF_002162155.2 Triticum dicoccoides | reverse complement strand
GAGGCCTAACTATAGAGGTAGAACGACTCGTATATGTGTTGAGAAGGAGAGACCCAGCTATGTCTTGAGGGAGATCGATCGACATCCATACATAACTGAAGGACGGGAAATATGATGGGATAGAGATAGAGGAGAGAGAGAGGGAGGGAGAGGGAGGGAGAGGGGTAGAGTGTTGGATGGGTGATGGAGTTGCTTCTCGAAGATGGTGGGAGAGGCCTACAAGACAAACTGAGGGTGGAAATGCAATGTTATCAATAAGAGTGGGGATGTGTTTCTGTGTGTGCCTGTGTGTGATAGATCTGTCGGTACGCATCTATGGATTATGAAGGGGAACCATGTGTTTGGTAAGCAAACCTAACTAGATCGGTAGATCAATTGTTGTTTGTCGGAGGAAGGGAGAGACACAACTAATGAGGTAGATCGATTGACGTGTGGGTAAAAACGAGTTATAAGGACCTAGCTAGCTATATGTATAGCGAAAGATCGGTTGGTGTACGTCCATTTGTTAGAGGCTAATAAGGCCCAGCGAGACGGATAGACATAGAGAATGGAGCTAGGAGGTGGTGCGAGAGGCCCAACTACTAGCTAGATAGGGGGAGGAGTGTGCGGTTGTGAGAGAGTGATGAAAAGAGGGGCGAGAGTTTACACGTGTGTCTGACCGTATGAGAGACACGAGGCAAGGACACATAAAGGAGGAGATTGAAGGTGTCTTTGTATGTTGTAGGCAGGCATCGCTGGAGAGGTTTATCGATCGGTGTGCGTCAGAAAGGAGTTGTGGAGACTCTGGGAGAACGACCTAAAGAAAAAAATGAATGTGCCTGGTGGATAGAATGCCGAGGGAGGGGGATGGCGAGGAGGGCGTGTGCATGCACGAGAGAAAGTTAGTGGTAGCTACAAAGGTTAGAGGATTGTGTGGGTGTAAGAGACTAACAAAGATCATAATTTGATATGAAAGCGGATTCATATATTTGAATAGGAGATCATAGTGTTTTAAACATTGCATGCACGAATATAGCGGTGATACACGTGTTGTGCACATGTTATACCATAATGTGATAATGCATGGTGTTTGCAACTCACAGCTAAATGCCGAACAATCTAAACCATACTATACATCAAACAATCTCACATTTTATTTGAATTTGTGATAATGTGCGGCGTTTGCAGCTTACAACTAAATATTGAACAATCTAAACAATACTATATATTGAACATTCTCACATTTTATTTGAATTTGTGGTAATGTGTGGTGTTTGCAACTCACATCTAAATACTTGTAGGCGTATGGGGCGGGGCACCATACATAATGTGATAAACACATTATACATATGAGACATGGTTTAGATTATGAAGATCTAGCTAGAGCTAGAAATGCAATGTGATTTGAAATCAAAATAAAGTGGATTCAAAAAATCTAGTTCGAGTTCATATAGTACACATAGTTCATATGTAACTCGAGACTAATCATGTGGTGTGCTGTGAAGATAATACACAAACGATGGTTTAACTTGACAATAATGATGATTGTAGATCTTATTAAAACAGAGAAACGAATTCAAATGCTTTGACTTCACAACAATCATTACTGTAGATCTTATTCAAATAGAGAAACGAATTCAAATTTAGTTCATATTGAAGCGGTAGTATATACGTTTGGAATGCACTAAAACGTTCATTTGAGTAGTAGGTTGCATGCATTATACATGTAGCGAAATATTTTAATTGAACATAACATGAATTCAAAGTTTTGAATGACATTTGTAGGGCACATTGATTTGGTATAGTACAGGTTAGGCTTGTCCGGAAATTTCAACCCGCGCCTTGTTAGCCTGAAATACTTAAGATATATCTTTGTCTCGTTGTTCTCCGACAACTCCCTCCATCTCAACCCGCGCCTTGCTATTCCAAAATTACAACGCGCGCGAAAACTCCCACCTCCTGTGAAATCCCAACACATGAAATGCCCGTGGTACCCCTGAACCGAAAGAACCGCCTCAAATCGGTGGGGGTACTTTCGTAACTTACCCCACATTTCGGACAAGCGCGTCTCTAAGCCATGGTTCCCCAGTGCCATCCCATCCACCCACCCATTCGTACACCGAGGCCGTGAAAACCCGCGACGAAACCCCACACCCTGCTCCGTCCGCCACCCAGCCGGAGCCTGTTCCCCGACGATGTCGTCCACAACAACACCTCGACGTCCCTCATCCATCCTACCGGATGAGGATCCGTTGTCGTTCTCATCGTCCCGCCGGTTCAGCCACACCGTCCTCCACCTCCAAGGAGCTGCCCCGACGTTCCCCTCGTCTTTCGCGCCACCTCCATTCCCACTCTACCGTCTTCACCTGCACCACTGGAAGAGCATCATCATCACCGTTTCCTCGGATGAAGCTGCGGCCTAATCGGTGCCACCAAAGAGGTTGTACACTAATCACCACATTTTCTTCTTGATTCAATCTCACGGTGCTGCCGGTGCTCGGTCCCGAGCCGACACGGCGCAGCTCCATCCATGGCGGTGTCACCGGCCACTTCCTCCATGGCGTCGCTCCCTCGGCGGCGATGTCCACATCAGTAGGACCTGCTGCTGCTTTAGCTTTCGCTCGCGCTGTTGCTCTGCTCTTGCTCTCGGTCCCCTGCCTGGTCTGCTCTTGCTATTGCTCTTGCTCGCACTGCTGCTCTCGCTCTTGCTCGCACTGCTGCTCTCGCTCTTGCTCGCACTGCTGCTCTCGCTCTTGCTCTTGCTTGCGATGCTGCTCCGATTTAGCTACACTTCACTCCGATGCCACCGGGGTGAAGGAAGAACCAGCCGCAGCGGGAAGGGGGGCTCGCCGGAGAGGTACCCCACTATCTATCTTAGGGTTCAGGATGGGGGCGGTGGTCGCCGGCGGTGGCGAGGCGTTGGCGGGGCGGTGGCGTGGGGATCGCGGGAGAAAAAGCTCGGCAAGGGGGGCCCTAGAGGGATGGCCGGGGCGGCGGCGGACCGGCGGTGGGGAGTGTTTTCGGGGCGGGCGGGGCGGCGCACCGTGGGCGGCGGGGGGGCTGCTGTTTGGCCGGCTCAGGGGGGTGGAGGTTGAAGATGAACCGCATGCCCTTGATTTCGTATCCAACGGCTGCAAAATCGACTGACCAGAGATGAAAAAGTCAGTCGACTCACGTGTAGCCTCACCTTTCTAGTGCATCCAGTTTCGACAGCAAAATTCAGTTTCGACAGCAAAGTTCAGTTTTGACAGTTAAGTTCAGTTTCGACAGTTAAGTTCAGTTTCGACAGTTAAATTCAGTTTCGATAGTTAAGTTCAGTTTCGACAGTTAAATTCAGTTTCGACAGTTAAGTTCAAAGATGAGCGGCTGATGTATTTTACATCTAGCACTTTGTGGTTATGTATTTTACGTCATGTATTGGAGATGCTATTAGAATTCCACTCAGGTTAACGTTGTTCGTTGTCTCTTTTGTCCTGCTTCAGCCTCGGCGTCGTACAACTCACCGGAGCTGCTCCAACGATGAAACCCTCCATCACAGCGGAGCAGTATCTCGGGCTCCATCTATAGACGCCTAAGATCTTCTTCCCCTCCTCCGACAGCCAAGTCAGCCGGAGCATCCTCACCGGCCAAACCAATCATGCTAAGATCGACATGGCTTTGCCAAAGAGGTTGTACATTGTTGCATCTCTTTTTTTACTCTACATGTTATATATATTGTCCACTGAGCACATGGATTTGTTCCTTTAGTGTCTCCTTGAAAGAAAAAACGTTGGAATTTTAATTTTCACTTGTCCTCCTTTTCAAATTCCTATTCATGAAGCACAAGACTAAGAGATAGTAGCATAATAGCATTATAACCATACATTTTCTCGTGGTTTGACTTAATCTCACCATGCTTCTTTGCATCCTGTGATCTTCCAATTGTTGTGAATCAAACACCCAGATTGGTTGAAATCCTGTGTTTTTAAATTCTCTGTTTTGCACGTGCATTCCTATCCTATTCCTGTCTATTTCCTATCCCTGCATTGTTGTAATCCTCCAATTCAAATGAGCCCTTACAGAATTACTTCTCTTACAGATAGTTGTCAAAGAAAACCTTGCATGGTTTGTCCCGCTCCTGCTGCACCGTCGTCCACCCCAGCTCAGCTGCTCCAACGACAGAAGGGTCCAGCACAGCAGGGATCCGGCCTCCAGACTGTCTTTCGCCGCCTCAGATCTTCTTCCCCGCCGCTGGCAGCCATGAAAACTACACTACCATCATCAACCGAGCAGATGACCTCGAGGACTACATGGGTCCGCAAGAGAGGTCGCACTCTTTCGTGTCTGCTTACGTTATGCACCGCTTAATATTATATGCTACTTTATCGACCTGTTCACCGATTAGACTTTGAGTCAGCTCCAAACTAATGGTCAAACTTGAGTTTTTAAATGGTTGTGGGGTACATATCGGGGCCGCTATCAATAGTATCTATCTACTATCTGGTTAATCTCCGGTGTCTACTATGAGTTTCATGTTGGGTGGGAAACAAACAGTAAAGAAGCCATTATCTGTATTTTTAACTGAAGCCATTATCTGCCTGCTATTATTGGCTTTGGGTCTATCCATAGGTTGCTACCATCACTCTGGATTTCTGCATGCACTCCTTACATAATCTCACTATGTTTTATTCCTATGCATGACAGTTATTGTAAACAATGGAACTGAACATGTAGAGCAAAAGAGACGAGCATTGTGTGGCAATAAAATTTCATGCAGACGTCGCTCCATGGTAGGCGCAAAGGCAGCCCCCTCCACGCATTTCGGATTGTAACCGAGAGGAAGATATCTGTTCTGAGGGGGATTCAGAAGGAGAAGACAACTCCTATTTACCCCCTGAGGTCTTTGCTCTAACTTGGCATGCTGATGTTGGTTATATCATGCATATGGTGTCTTGCATTGCTTACTTTATACATCAAATATGTCATCTGCTTAGTTTAGACATCCTTTGTGTGAATGCCATATGTTTAGTTTATTCATCATTTATGTGAATTATGCAACACCATCTTGTTTAGCCAGGAATCATATATGTGAATTTTGCAATGCCATCCTGCTTAGCCAGTCATCTTATATGTAAATTATATCAGGCCATCCTTTTTTTTCGTTACATATTACATTTGTCAACAATGTTATTACATTCAACTGCTCTTCGTGTGCATCAGCCATTTGACACGGTGATGGCAAATTCTGGAGTGAAAACAAGGTCTTCAGAGCAGACTATGCTATCTGACGAAGCGCATATCTCGCTGGTTATGGATAGCTCCTCAGAGGAGGATTCAGAGACAGATGACCAGTCCTATTCCCCCCGAGGTGTATGCTCTAACTTGGCAGGGTTACGTTGCTCATATCGTGCGTATGGTGTCTCGCATTGCTATGTCATTTGATTAGTTTAGACATGCTTTGTGTGAATGCCACCTGTTCAGTGTCTAATTACCATATATGTGAATTATGCATTGCCATCTTGTTGCAAGACATTATATATGTGAATTATACAATGCTATCTTGTTGCAAAGGCATTATATATGTGAATTATGCAATGCCCTGCTGTTTAGCCAATCATCATGTATGTGAATTATATCATGCTATCATTTTTTTGTATTACGTTTTCCATTTGGAGACAACGTTTGTATATTCAACTACTCTTCCTGTGCATCAGCCATTTGAAGCGGTGATGGAAGTATCTGGTATGAAAACAAGGTATTTAGAGCAGACAATGCTACCTGCTGAAGCAGACATCTTGTTGGTTACAGAGAGCTCCTCATAGGAGGATTCAGAGACTGATGACCAGTCCTATTTTCCCCCTGAGGTCTATGCTCAAACTTGGCAGGGTTATATTACCCATGTCATGCATGTTGTCTTGCATTGCTTAGTTTTTACATCATATATGGATTGCCATCTGCTTACTTGCTTACTATATAAATCATATATTTGAATTATATCATGCCATCATGTTTACATAGTACATACACATCATCTATCTGAATTATGGCATTTAATAAAGACATCATATAGTTATATCATCTCATCCTGTTTAGTGTTTACAGTCATCATATTTTGAATTATGGCATTCTATCCGTGAATGTATGTGAATTATGGCATGCGAACCTATTTAATAAACACATTATATAGTTATGTCATGTCATCCTGTTTACATAGTCTTATATTTTGAACTATGGCTTTCCATCTTTTTTAGTTAGCCATCATAATGTGAAATTATGTCATGATATCCTGTTTAGTTAGCCATCATATATGTGAAATTGAGTCATGCTATCCTGTTTGGTTAGACAACATAAATATGAATTATTTCATGCCCTCTTTTATTCCCCACTATCCATTGCACCTGTCTATCATACAATGTCTATACTTTCAATAACTTTTCTTGTTTATCAGCCATTTGAATTGGAGAGCGTGATGGCAGTATCTAAGGGAGTAACAACACGGTCTTCAGAAAAGATAGTGCTACCAGTTGATGCAGATAGAACCACAGTTGTACTTGCCCAAGGACCAGATCCACCACACGTAACCCAGACTCTCGCAGATTGTACGCTTACCCAGTTGGACAGAGAACCAGCTACACCCCTTCTAACCCCAACCTCGGTAGATAGTAACCCAGTTCCAGTTGACACAGCACCGTCTCCACCACAGAGCACCCAAACACGAGCAGTTAGTAAGGGAACTGCAGTGCCCAAAGCACGAGGACCACCACTCTGAATCCCAACTCAACGCTTAAAGGAGAAGAAGATTTGTTCTCAGGTCAGGTTCTGTAGCTATGGTTCATACTCCTTTGCTCTTGCATGACTGTATTTACTCATACCAACTATTTTCAAATTTGAAGGATGGAATTGAAACTCCAATGGCGCAACAGGTATGTTTTAAACCTGTTTCTTGAACTGGTTTGCTGTTGTAACCTGCTCTATGTTGATTTCAGTTTCAATTGATTAAACAGTTATGTTCTCATGTCATGCGCATTACAAGTGTTGTTATTGCTCTATAGTTGCCCAGCCTTATATTCTGTCTGTTCTGCTTTGTCTTGAACAAATATTATTTGAACTGTGTCTCTATCTTGATTTGGCAACAAAAACTAGAATGGTATAGACCATAAAGTGACCATGGTACATAGATATATGTTTGTTTCATGTTGTTATCCTGTCCACTTTACTACTGCACTCATTTACCAAAATGAGTTTCATATACAACATGGTAAACATGTGATGTGTCTGCTTGTTTCTCTATTAGAATGCGGACAAAATATTGGAGAACAGTACCGCGTTATCCAATGGTAAAGGAAGTAATGCAGATAAGGTTCAAGATAGTGAGACATCCTTGTTGGTCTCCAAGAAAGCTGATAAAAACTATTTTGATGATGGTGAGGGAATCCAAAAGACCTGTCTTGATGTAGTGTTCGAGTTACTGGCCACTACTGCTGGCACAAGCTCTTCGAACTCGCTGCTTGAATCAGTTCGTCTTCTTGAGTCTCAACTTCAAGTTGAAAGACATCGATCAGATGTGCTACGATAGGAAGCTGAAGGACTGAGGAAGTCCCTGCAGAATTCAGATGCATATTTTCTGGTGCAACAGCAAGCGCTGGAGGATTTAAGCGCCAAACAAGAGAAAGTTAATAAGCTTGCTAAGCATCTTGCCAGCATTATGGGCACCCAGGATATTGTTTCTTGAGATCTTCTGAAGTGGTTTCAGTTCTGGATTTGTTTTGCTGCGGCGTTTATTTGCGCTGGTCGCCAACTTTGACAACCAGTGTATATGATATGCTGCTTTGTTCCCTATATTTGCACTAGTGGCGAACTTTGATGCCCAGTGGATGTAATATGTGTAATAGTCATGATAGCCTAGCATTAGTTGCTTTCTTATCTATTTCCTTGTTGTCTTGTTTATTTGTTTGCTTGTAGTCATTGCAGTTCTTTTTCCGCGGTTAGCTAGTGGCTGCAATAACCTATTTTTTAAAACTAGGCCACAATAACCATGGGCTAATATTTACTGTAGTGACACTGGGCCTCCTACTGGCGGTAGAAACAGTGGGCCTTCTACGGGCCGTAGAAACAATGGGCCTTCTACGGGCCATAGAAACAATGGGCCTTCTGCGTGCCGTATTATCAATGGGCCTTATACGAGCCGTATAATCGATTGGCCAAACATGGGCCAAACAGACAGCATTATGGCCGTAAACGGGCTAGAGTTGGAATCGTCCGTTCATGGGCCGACCATAACGGGCCATCGTTAATAGGCCGTACTTGATGATGCTATGAAATCGGCCCAACGTATTAACGGACCACAAACAGGCCGACTGTAACCACGGGCTGAATTTGGCCCACAAGCAGAAAATGACAGTAACGGGTCGTAAGTAAATGAATGCTGGAAATGAGCCCAAGAATAAATGGGCTCTAAGAAGGCCGAAAGATAACATGGGCTGGAAATGGCCCAACGGAATAACGGGCCGTTAATGGGTATAAAGTGATGCACTGTTCATTACGGGCCAGTTTCACCACGGGCCGTTAATGGGTGTAAAGTGATACACTGTTCATTACGGCCCAGTTTCACCACAGGCCGTTAGTAGGCCAAGAGTTACATAGGGCCTCATATGGGCCGAAAGACGTCATGGGCCATACATGGGCCAGAAGTGAAAACGGGCTGGAATCATATTGGATGGCCCAGATGACGCTACTGGGCCTAATTCGGATAGGGTGTAACGGGCCTTGGGTTAGCGGGCTGTAAATGGGCTATATTCGAATAGGCCGTTAATAGGCTTTCCATGGGCCGGCCCGCCAGCTTTTGACCAAGTCAAACGGGCCGGCCTTTTCACAGGAATGGGCCTCTGTTGGGCCATGCCACGTGTCGACGTATCATAGGCGCCTTCCGTCCAATGAGTGGTTGACATCTGTCCCAATGATGAGCCGACACGTGTTTCCTCCAGCCAATGATGATTTTACATGTGGAAAATGCCCATTGGTCGGGGCTGTTAGCGGGTTATCGGATCCAAAACCAGACACGATAGCTTAACGGTGTTCCGTTACGGTGGATGCCACGTGTCGGTCACCCTTGACGAAAGCACTTCTGTGACGAGCGATTTATTGTCATGGAAGTGGACACTTCCGTGATGATAATTTTGGTAATGTCATGGAACACTTCTACGACAGCACAGGTATGACTATCTTGATTCTGTCATAAATTTGTCATGGATGTACATGCATGACAAAAAAAGGCGACCTACTGTGACAAACACGTATCATCACGGAAGTGTATTTTTTTTGTAGTGCGGCTTATATTCCCGGCTAAAATAAAGTATAAATGGTTAATACAGATGACTTACCAAAGATGGCGGGGACCATTTGGGACACCCAGTTCTTTAAACCGGCGAGCTCCGTGGTAACCTCCTCAAGAGCCGCCTCAACTATTTCAACACGTTGTATCAGCAGCGTCTTTTCTTCGGCCCAGGATTTCTTATTTGCAGTCAAGCTGGTCTTCAATTTTTCTGTCCGAGAAAGACTCAGTTAGAGTCTAGAGTCAACAGTCTTGATTTCCGCCTCTTGATCCGCCAGCCGGGTCTTTGCATCAGTCAATTGGGAGCCCAATTCAGATAGGGCATTCTACAAAGCATACACACGTGTGTCAAGGTTTAAACTAAAAGTTATAAGGGTTCAAGTCTCAAGTACTTTACACAGCAATACCACTTGACACTTGGGGGCTAATGTCTGCCAAAGCAATTATTTATGACTCCTATATATTTCAAGTCCCAAGTGTTTTACAAAGTAACAACACTTGGCACTTGGGGGCTAATGCGTTCAGAAAGTTTCTCAATATTAAGCCAGATTGCAATACTTATTGGGACTAATAAAAGACAGTTATGAAGTTAAGTATCGGTTCATTTATGATAAATTGAGCTGGCCCTTGGGGACAACAGGGGAAGTTTACGCTACTTTGTTGGACTTTCGAAAACCTTAGAGACAAAGTATCAACCTATATCATAGTCTACAGATCATTCAGGTTCATCATCTGAAGACTTGGGGGCTGGCAGTATAAGTGAACCGGAGAACATACCTCATATTTTTGCTGCAATTGCTTGACCATCTCAATTTCGGACTCACGGCTGGAATGAACATGACTGAGATAGCCGGATAGTATGTCACTAGCATTCAGATGAGTGTAGTGAGAGATATCAAAACGCACTTTCTGCTTCTCCAAGGCTTCTTACTTAGCAGTGTGCCGGGCTAACACAGTGGGGGTCCCCGGTTCAACAAATCGGCTACTAGTAATCAACACGTCAGTATCAGAAGTTGTTGGCGGGTTAGCTGAACTAGATGGTTCAGTGATAGTCGGATTAAGGGTGATCTCATCGGCTGACAACTTAGGAGGATCCAATTGAGTATGAACAGTAGGGTCTTCAGGCGCTTCAGTTTCAAAGGGAGGAGTTGGCATGGCCGGCTCAGGTGCAGGAACCTTCGGGTCTTCTAATGGCTTAATCACCTTGGCCTTCTTGGATTTGGCTTGGCCTCTAAGAAAAGTTTTATGAGACAGTTAGTGTAAGGATGCAGTTTTCAAGGACACAGAGGAAAGCTGATTTTTCCTTACCCAGGAGCAGTTTTGAAAGCCGGAAACTGAGTCTGAGATGAGTCGTCAGAAGAGCGAGAAACCTCCTGTAAAAGGTAAAATAAAGTCAGTGAGGCAAGGGAATAGATTCATTAATGAAAGCAAAATATGAAGATGAAAGAAACCTCATTCTGGCGTTTTCGAGGAGTTTGTTGTAAAACGGAAGGCGGTTCATCATCGTCATTATTCCGGGCCTGACGGCGGCTCTCATGTTGCTGCTTTTTCAAAAGAAAATGAGGGTCCAAATAAGCCAAAGGGTGCGAAAACCTTACTTTCCGGGTTACCAGTCGAAGTTTCTGTCTTGGCAAATGGGCTGAGTCGGAGGAAATTGTTACCTCTTCTTCTACGGCCTGGCTGGCCCCCGTGTCGTCCTGGCAATAGTCAGTGTCAATAAGGTTATTAAAAAACTGGCCAAGGGAGTCAAGGCTACCTCCGACTCAGTATCATCATCAAGCTTTAACAGGTCCGAAGTAGTGCTCCTTTTCTTCTTGGACCTCCGGGTCGTCTTCCTGGCGGCTATGGCAGTGGCTCTAGCCTTCTTGGAAGCTTCATGGTCATACTTGGCCTTCCAGAAGTCGGATTTGGCCTGTAAACAAATAAACAGGATAAAAGGTCATGCAAGTATTTAAAACTACTGAGGAAAACACAAAAAGAGAAAGAGGTCAGGGGTTTTTCACCTCTGGTGTCGGGTTAAGTTTGTAGAAGGGGTTTAACCCAACCTTACTGCAGTCCTCATATTTACTGTTCACAAGGATGGTTGACATTGCAACAATGTCTTCTTCAGTTAGTTGTATAGAGCTATGACGCAGAGAGTCATTTGGGCCTCCGCCATACTCATACATCAATTTGGATCGGCGGCTTAGAGGGATGACCCGCCACGAGATCCAGCAACGGATCAAGTCAACTCCGGTTAAGCCATTCCCCAATAAGGCATTAATCCTTTTAATAGATGGAATAAGCTTCTTGCGTTCAGCAGTAGTAAGTTTGTCAGGGAGCACAAACTTGGAATCCAGATGCTCCGCGCGATAACCCGGTAATGGTTTTTCATTGGCAGGTGACGTATCTTGGCAATAGAACCAGGTCTGATTCCAATCTTTGGGATGGCTCGGTAAGACTATTAAGGAAAAAACGGCGCCCTGTCGGCGCTGAATTGAGATTCCACCAAGTTCCAAGCTAGGGCCATTGGTACACTCATTTTGGCGGTTCAAATAAAAGTACTCTCTGAAGAGTTCCATAGTCGGCTCTTCTTGAAGATACACCTCACAGAGAACTTGAAAATTGCAGATGTTGGATATGGAATTGGGTCCAAGATCTTGAGGGTGAAGTTTGAAAAAATGAAGAACGTCTTTGAAGAACTTTGAGCCGGGTGGTGAAAAACCCCGATTCATATGGTCAGTGAAGACAATAACTTCACTGTCTTTGGGATTAGGCCGTTCCTCGTCCGGGTCAGGCGCACGATAAGACATAACATTTTTCCCTGGCAAAATCCTATGGTGAAAAATTCCTTCAAGGTATCTTCAGTAACTGTGGAACGGACCCAGTTGCAGACAGTCGGTGCTTTTGACGGCATGATGATCAAAGGACAAACTGAAAAGAAAGTAACGTGCCGGTTCAATTCGATGATGAAACTAAAAGTCAAATGAGTAATGGCGGCTTAAGTAAGGGCTAATGACATATAGAGGGTAAGTGAGCCGACATGATAAGCCGCCATGACTAAAGACATTCGAAGGAAGCCAGAAACAGAATTGGCTAAGTGTTGAGACAAACAGATTTCCCAAACTATTGCTATTATTCAGAATCAAAATGGGTCAGAAAAGAAAAATAAATTCAGACCTACGGAGCAAGCGCGGAGAAGTTCATCAGCTTTAAGAAGATATCCGTGCAAAGGAAAATGATGTACTAGCATCTAAAATGGGCGTAAAACTACTACCGCATAAGTTCTGCCTTTCTTCTGGATCAAAAGAGGGTACGGAGAAGAAACTACAAGGAGGTTTGTGATGAACGACGAAGAACGCCAATGAACTCGTAACCCTAAACAGATCTAAGGGAGCGGAAAGGTAGGAAGTTACGAATGCAGAGCTTCTGCGAAGGGTCGCCGCGGTTCTCGGGACGAGCTCAGGGTGATGCAGCGGCCGACGTTGAGAGGCGACGGCGGGCGCTATGGCAATAGCGAAGCTCGAGAGGCAGAGAGGTGGCGAGAAGATGGAAGGAAGAAGAAGAAGGGGGAAAGACCAGCCAAGCCTATTTATAAGGGGATAAGTGAACAGACAGGTGCGGGAATTGAGGAAGACCAAAATAATGATTATCCAGCTAAACGGACGCCTCGATTCTCGGAAGACATTAAAAACATAAAGATCTGTTGAAGATGACGTCATAGCAGGCTTTCGTGTTTTCAGAAGATGATGTCATGGTGGGTTACAGAGTTTTTTACAAAGAGAGGAAGATGGATTTCGTCTAAGTGTTGAAGATTGACAAAGAACAAAGTTCAAGTCAACCTGGGGCCTAATCTTGGGGATATAGCTACCAGGTATGACCCGCCCAGGAGGGGCCGGGTTAACCCCAATGGCGGGTTACGAAAAGAAGCCCAACAATATTCAAGATGATAGTTTATTAAGACTTATAGAAAGCCTAAGCCCAGAGGCGGCTTAAGGCCCAATATTGTGAACCGCCATATGTAGAGAAATACTTGTAAGGAAAGGCATGTAAAAGAAGTCACCAAGCCGGACACGTTTTATGAGCCGGCCGGGAATTTGTAGGCCGCCAGGCGTCAACCCGTGTATATAAGGGGACGACCCGGCGGCGGCTTAGGGCAAGAAACAACAACTCGAAGCCAGGCAAAGCGGATTCGCTCCCTGGTCATCGAAACCCCGGCAATTCCATCACAACTAGACGTAGGCTTTTACCTTCATCGTAAGGGGCCGAACTAGTATAAACCTCTTTGTCCTTTGTCCTGATTAACCCCTTTAAGCTTCCTAGTTGTGATGGCCCTACGACTAAGTCATTTTGCTAGGACATCTGCCGTGACAATTCCATGACACCTTATGTTCTAGTTCGAGAGGTAAGTGACAAGCTTTACCATAAACCATTTTATACAGAGACATACCCATAGGATTTTTATATGCAGTTCTATAAGCCCATAATGCGTCATCAAGTTGCTTGGACCAATTCTTTCTAGATCTATTAACAGTCTTTTGCAAAATTAATTTAAGCTCTCTATTACTCAATTCTACTTGACCACTAGACTGTGGGTGATAAGGAGATGCAATTCTATGATTAACATCATACTTAGCAAGCATTTTACGAAAAGCACCATGAATAAAATGTGAACCACCATTAGTCATTAAATATCCACAGACTCCAAACCTCGTAAAAATAACTTCTTTATGCATCTTAATAGAGGTTTTATGATCAGCACTACTAGTTGGAATAGCTTCTACCCACTTAGTAACGTAATCAAGAGCAACTAAGATATGAGTATACCCATTAGAGGAAGGAAATTGTCCCATATAATCAAATCCCCAAACATCAAATGGTTCAATAACAAGTGAATAATTCATAGGAATTTCTTGACGTCTACTAATATTACCAATTCTTTGACATTCATCACAAGACAAAACAAACTTACGAGCATCCTTGAAGAGAGTGGGCTAATAAAAACAGGATTGCAATACCTTATGTGCAGTTCTATCTCTAGCATGGTGTCCTCCATAAGCCTTAGAGTGACACTTGCGTAGGATCTGTTCCTGTTCATCCTCAGGTAAACAACGTCTAATAACACCATCTACTCCTTCTTTATAAAGATCTGGGTCATTCCAGAAGTAATGTCTTAAATCATAGAAGAACTTTTTCTTTTGCTGGTATGTGAAACTAGGTGGTATAAACTTAGCAACAATATAATTAGCATAATCAGCATACCATGGAGTAGTACGAGAAGCATTTATCACAGTTAATTGTTCATCAGGAAAGCTATCGTCAATAGGTAGTGGGTCATCAAGAACATTCTCTAACCTAGACAAGTTGCTTGCAACGGGGTTCTCAGTTCCCTTTCTATCAATAATATGCAAATCAAATTCTTGTAGCAAGAGAACCCATCTAATAAGTCTTGGTTTAGCATCTTTCTTTTCCATAAGATATTTAATAGCAGCATGATCAGTGTGAACAGTTACTTTAGAATCAACAATATAAGGTCTAAACTTATCACAAGCAAACACAACTGCTAAAAATTCTTTTTCAGTAGTAGCATAATTTCTTTGAGCACTGTCTAGAGTTTTACTACCATATTGAATAACATTTAATTTCTTATCAACTCTTTGTCCTAGAACAACCCCTACCGCATAACATAATTTCAAATGGTAAATTCCAATCAGGAGGCTGATCAATAGGTGCAGAAATCAAAGCTTTCTTAAGTATTTCAAAGGCTTCTACACAATCATCATCAAAGAGAAAAGGAACATATTTTTGTAAGAGATTAGTTAGAGGCCTAGAAATTTTAGAGAAATCCTTAATGAACCTCCTATAAAAACTAGCATGACCAACGAAACTTCTTATACCTTTAATGTCCTTAGGACACGACATCTTTTCAATAGCATCAACTTTAGCTTTATCAACTTCAATACCTCTTTCAGAAATTTTATGCCCCAAGACAATACCTTCATTAACCATAAATTGACACTTCTCCCAATTCAAGACAAGATTTGTTTCTTCACATCTCTGCCAAATGCGATCAAGGTTGCGTAAGCAATCATCAAAATAAGTTCCATACACGGATAAATCATCCATGAAAACCTCAACAATCTTTTGAAAAAAGTTAGAGAATATAGCAGTCATACATCTTTGAAAAGTAGTTCATGCATTGCATAAACTAAAAGGCATACGTCTATAAGAAAAGGTACCGAAAGGACAAGTAAAAGTTGTCTTTTCTTGATCCTCTTTTGACACAGGCATTTGAGAGAAACCAGAATAACCATCTAGAAAGCAAGAATGTGTATGTTTGGATAATATTTCTAGCATTTGATCAATAAAAGGTAAAGGGTAATGATTGTATTTAGTAGCTTTATTTAATTTGCAGAAATCAATTACCATTCTATAACCTGTAACAATTCTTTGTGGGATCAATTCATCTTTATCATTAGGAACAACAGTAATACCTCCCTTCTTAGGGACACAATGGACAAGACTTACCCACTGACTATCAGCAACGGGGTAAATTATATCTGCCTCCAGAAGCTTTAGTATTTCTTTTCTTACCACTTCTTTCATCTTAGGATTTAACCGTCGTTGGTGATCAACAACCGGTTTCGCGTCTTTCTCCAATTTTATTTTGTGCTGGCAGAGAGTGGGACTAATGCCCTTAGGATCATCAAGAGTATATCCAATAGCAGCACGGTGCTTCTTCAGAGTTTCCAATAATTTCTTTTCTTCATGCTCTAAAAGGTTAGCACTAATAATAATAGTGTATATCTCTTTCTCATCAAGATAAGCATATTTAAGAGTATCAGGTAAAGGTTTAAGCTCAAACACGGGATCACCCTTAGGTGGAGGAGGATCCCCTAGAATTTCAACAGGCAAGTTGTGTTTCAAAATAGGCCCCTGTTTAAAGAATACTTCATCTATTTCCCTTCTTTCATTCATAAAATATCTTTTTTATGGTCTAGCAAATATTGTTCTAAAGGATCACTAGGAGGCACGACAATAGAAGCAAGACCAATAATTTCATCTTTACTAGGCAATTCCTTATCATGGGGTTGTCTACAAAATTTAACAAACTTAAATTCATGAGACATATCCCCTAAACCAACAGAAACAATATCCGTATTGCAATCTACCTTAGCATTAACAGTATTCAAGAAGGGTCTACCAAATATAATGGGACAAAAGTTATCTTGTGGGGAACCAAGAACAAGAAAATCAGCAGGATATTTAACTTTCCCACACAAGACTTCAACATCTCTAACAATCCCAACTGGTGAAATAGTGTCTCTATTGGCAAGTTTAATAGTAACATTAATTTCCTCTATCTCAACAGTGCAATATCATGCATAATTTCTTTATATAAGGAATGGGGTATTGCACTTGCACTAGCACCCATATCACATAAGCCATGATAGCAACGATCTCCTATTTTAATAGAAATAACAGGCATGCCCACAACAGGTCTATGTTTATTTTTAGTATTGGGTCTAGCAATTCTAGCAGCTTCATCACAGAAATAAATAACATTCCCATATATATTATCGGCCAAGAGATATTTAACCATAGAAACACTAGGTTCAACTTTAATTTGCTCAGAGGGAGTAGGTGTTCTAGTATTACTCTTACGAACAACAGTTGAAGCTTTAGCATGATCCTTTATTCTAATAGGGAAAGGTGGTTTCTCAATATAAGCAGTAGGAACAACAGGATCATTATAAGTGATAGTCTTTTCTTCAACTTTAATAGGTTGAACTACTTTTACTTCAATGGGAGAATTATATTTAAACCACTTCTCCTTAGGGAGATCAACATGAGTAGCAAAGGATTCACAGAAAGAAGCTACTATCTTAGAGTCAAGTCCATATTTAGTGCTAAATTCACGGAAAACATCGGTATCCATAAAATATTTAACACAATCAAACTTAGATGTTATACCTGACTCCTTACCTTCGTCGAGATCCCAATCTTCAGAGTTGCGTTTAATTCTTTCCAATAAATCCCATTTTAATTCAATAGTCTTCATCATAAAAGAACCATTACAAGAAGTATCGATAATGGAGGGATTATCCAGAGAAAGCCGAGCATAAATTTTTTGAATAATAATTTCTCTTGAGAGCTCATGATTGGGGCATGAATATAACATTGACTTAAGCTTCCCCCAAGTTTGAGCGATGCTTTCTACTTCGTGAGGCCAAAAATTATATATATAATTACGATCACGATGAACAAGATGCATAGGATAAAACTTCTGATGAAGTTCCAATTTCAATCGGTTGTAGTTCCATGATCCCATATCATCACATAGCCTAAATCATGCCAATGCCTTTCCCTTCAAAGATAAAGGGAAGACCTTCTTCTTGATAACATCCTCGGGCATACCTACAAGCTTAAATAATCCACAAACTTCATCCACATAGATTAGGTGCAAATCGAGATGTAATGTTCCATCACCTGTGAAAGGATTAGCTAGCAGTTTCTCTATCATACCCGAAGGAATTTCAAAGTAAACATTTTCAGTAGGTTCAGTAGGTTGAGGAGCAAATCTTTTCTCTACTGGTCGGGGTGAAGATACCCCGAACAAGCCCCTCAAAGGATTGTGTTCCATAGTGACAAGTGACAGTAAATTTCAGCACACTATATAAATTTTTCCTTACCAAATTCCACCTACCAAAGGTGCTTCACTCCTCGGCAACCGCGCCAGAAAAGAGTCTTGATGACCTACAAGTGTAGGGGATCTATCGTAGCCTTTTCGATAAGTAAAAGTGTCGAACCCAATGAGGAGCAGAAGGAAATGATAAGCGGTTTTTAGTAAGGTATTCTCTGCTAACACGGAAATTATCGGTAACAGATAGTTTTGTGATAAGGTAGTGGTAACGGGTAAGAAGTAATAAAAGTAAATAAGGTGCAGCAAGATGTCCCGATCCTTTTTGTAGCAAAGGACAAGCCTGGACAAACTCTTATATAAAGGAAAACACTCCCGAGGACACATGGGAATTATCGTCGAGCTAGTTTTCATCACGTTCATATGATTCGCGTCCGGTACTTTGATAATTTGATATGTGGGTGTACCGGTGCTTGGGTATTGTCCTTCCTTGGACAAGCATCCCACTTATGATTAACCCCTATTGCAAGCATCCGCAACTACAATAGAAGTATTAAGGTAAGCCTAACCATAGCATGAAACATATGGATCCAAATCAGACCCTTACGAAGCAATGCATAAACTAGGGTTTAAGCTTCTGTCACTCAAGCAACACATCATCTACTTATTACTTCCCAATGCCTCCGTCTAGGCCCAAACAATGGTTTAGTGTCATGTAGTCAACATTCACATGACACCACTAGAGGAATGACAACATATATCTCATCAAAATATCGAACGAATACCAAATTCACATGACTACTTATAGCAAGACTTCTCCCATGTCCTTAGGAACAAACGTAACTACTCACAAATCATTTTCATGTTCATAATCAGAGGGGTATTAATATGCATAATGGATCTGAACATATGATCTTCCACCGAATAAACCAACTAGCATCAACTACAAGGAGTAATCAACACTACTAGCAACCCACAGGTTCCAATCTGAGGCTTTGGGACAAAGATTGGATACAAGAGATGAACTAGGTTTGAGATGAGATGGTGCGGGTGAATATGTTGATGGAGATTGACACCCTCCCGATGAGAGGATCGTTGGTGATGACGATGGTGATCATTTCCCCCTCCCGGAGGGAAGTTTCCCCAGCAGAACAGCTCCGCCGGAGCCCTAGAATGGTTCTGCCAAGGTTCCGCCTCGTGGCGGGGGAGTTTCGTCCCGTGAGCTTGCTTATGATTTTTTCCTCAACGAAAGACTCCATATAGCCAAAGATGGGCATCAAAGGGCTGTTAGGGGACCCACGAGGCAGGGGGCGCACCCCCACCCTCATGGACGGTGGGTGGGCCCCCTCTGGTACTTCTTTCGCCCAATATTTTTATATATTCTGAAACATGCTCCTGTGAAGTTTCAGGACTTTTGGAGATGTGCAGAATAAGTCTCTTATATTTGCTCCTTTCCCAGCCCAGAATTCTAGCTGCCGGCATTCCCCTGCTTCATGTAAACCTTATAAAATAAGAGAGAATAGGCATAAGTATTGTGACATAATGTGTAATAACAGCCCATAATGCAACAAATATCGATATAAAAGCATGATGCAGAATGGACGTTAGTGCACGGCTTTTGTCGTTTGAGAGCAACCCACCTCCGAAGCATTTGAGAGAGAGATCCTTGCAAGGACAAAGCCCAAAACATCCAGAGCCAAAGAGTGTTAGGCATCACTGAAGTCTTTCTGTCAACGTGACCTGAAGACTTGTTACACTTGAGGACTATGAATCCTCCAGCCGGTTAGGCGTCGTGTTCTGAGCATCCAAGAGTCATTGTAGATCGCCGGTGAACAAAGTCTGTGAAGGTTTGGAAGTCTACCTTGAAGACTTACCATATTGATTGGGCGAGGACTGTGTGTCCTTAGCTTAAGGGGAATAAGGTGAAGACGCGGTCTTCTGAGTTGAATCTCGGCCTCCCTAATCGGACGTACAGTTGTCACAGCAACTGGAACTGGTCTACCAAATCCTTGTCTTCATCAAGCTATTGGTTCTATCGTTCACTTCCCCTTACTTTACAGTTTGTCTTCATGAAGTCATTGCATGCCTATATGATCTGATTGACTTCACTGAGTGAAGAATCTTCACTGTTTGGCTTCATACTATCTTCCATCCTGATCCATACTACCTAGCTGCTGATAGTCTTCGTGTTTTCACTTCATTGCTTACTTGATTATGGCTTGTCTAGTGTAGACTACCTTCCGCTACATATCAATAGGTTCAATTCTTCTGTTTGTCTTCAAAGCCTCCATGTTTTGAAGACTTTCATAAAAATCGCCTATTCACCCCCCCTCTAGTCGATAACTAGCACTTTCACATATCGATAACTAAAGATAGAGAACAACTTAGAATAGAAAATAAAAACTACTTAGTGATAAAGCAAACAAGCACACACGAGAATATTCACCCCACGCTATTTCTCCCCGGTAACGACGCCAGAAAAAGGTCTTGATAACCCACAAGTGTAGGGGATCGTTTGTAGCCTTTTTCGATAAATAAGAGTGTGGAACCCAACGAGGAGCTAAAGGTAGAACAAATATTCCCTCAAGTTCTATCGACCACCGATACAACTCTACGCACACTTAACGTTTGCTTTACCTAAAACAAGTATGAAACTATTTTGCAAGAATAAAACTATGAGTACTTTGCGAGAACAAAACTACGAGTAAACGGCAAGACAATAAAAGTAGATAGCTTTTGTCAACAAGAAAGTCATTTGTCCCTAGGTGATCGATAACGAAACCGGTGATCATTGTTGCAATTTTATATGAGGGAGAGGCATGAGCTAACATACTTTCTCTACTTGGATCATATGCACTTATGATTATAACTCTAGCAAGCATCTGCAACTACTAAAGATCATTAAGGTCATGAAACCCAACCATAGCATTAAGAATCAAGTCCTCTTTATCCCATACGCAATGACCCCCAAAGTCGGGTATGTGCTCCTGTCACTCACGCCACCCACCATAAGCGAACCATTAATATATTGTGACACCCTACAATAGGGATCCATCCGCATGTCATGGAGGACACCGTAGGACAACACAAAAAAAAATATACAACTCAAACCAATCATGATCATCTATCAACCCATAGGATAAAACAGATATACTCAAACATCATAGGATAAGCACATATCATTGGGAAATAATATATAGTATTGAGAACCATGTTTAAGTAGAGATTACAGCAGGGAGAAGAGGTGTTACACCGCTGCATTGAGGAGGAGAGTTGGTGTTGATGGTAGCAAGATTGTTGATGTAGATCGTCGTCACGATCCTTTCCCCGGCGGCACTCCGACGCAACCGAGAGAGAGGGGAAGAGAGCCCCCCTCTTTCTTCTTCTTCCTTGGCCTCCCCCCTAGATGGGAGGAGAGTTCCCTCTCTGGTCCATGGCCTCCATGGCGGCGGAGGGGCGGGAGCCCCTCCGAGATTGGATCTCCCTCTTTGTTCTCTTTTGTTTCGGCTTCCTGTTTTCTGGCCGAAAACTATTTCTTATATTCCCGGAGATCCGTAACTCCGATCGCCCTAAGATTTTAACACGATTTTTTTTCGAATATAAGCTTCCTTGCGCCCGACACTACTGCAGGAAGGTCCAAACACGACACTACGATCAGAGACCCTTCAACGAAACTGTGTGCGATGCCATAGTCGCACACGGTGGTGTAAAAAACCCGTCAAAAAGGTGCAAAATGTTTGCGATGATGGATGCATCAAACAAGGTTTAGATTTTAGTTGCGTGTGCGATGCAGGACATACAGTTTAGTTCAATTAACTGTTTGGGATGAGGAGGAACAAAAGAAACGGGCAACCAGATGAAGGCGTGTGCGATATATAGCATACGGTTCACTAGGATGAACTGTGTGTGATTAGGCAACACAATGGAAATGGTTCAACTGAACAAGATGTGTGTGATACGCGGCAAACAGGTCCGTAATCGGAAATGTGTGCGAAGACCAATAATAACATAGGCGATTGCTACTAATAAACCATGTGATTTGCTCTATCTACAGTAGAATAACATATATATATATATGACTGAAATAAACATCCAGTTACATAAGTGACTATACAGATCATTTACACACACATAAATAAACAATTGCGTGCATTCTAAAGTAGGAGAAACGACCGTCTAGTCATCTACTTCTTGTGACGCTCCCGTCACTTCTATTTGGCTTGATCCCTCGTCTGGGTCAGGAAGAAGATAGTTCCTCATGTCAATTATCCACCTGTACATCTTGTAGCTTGTGTACGCGTCCATGGCCGCGTACTTTACATGTTGTTCATCCAGTCTCTTATGACAGACACTGTGCCAGGCGTTCGTCTCCTTATTGCTCTCATTCTTCATGTTAATGTAGTAGGGGTCGATGATGGCCGATGCGAGGTCAACCAGGGAGTTCAGTTTGTTTTTGTTGTTGCGCCAGACCTTGTAGTGGCTTTGAATGTTGACAAGATTCGGGCATTTCAAGCATGAAACCTTGAGCACTTTTAGATCGTTGGTGGTGCCCACCATAGCAAAAATGTAGTCGGAGTTGTTGATAAACCTGGAGAAACGCTCGCAAGGCATTGTGGCCAGGTGGTAGTGGTAGACGAGGACGTCATGTCACACGCACAACTGTGCAATGGCAACCTTCTGATCGTGCCCTTCATGACCCATGGTGTACTCGAGGTCGAAGCCGACCACTTGGTACTTGTCCTCGGCAAGGAACTGTTCCATAGTTTGGATGGAGCTCTCCACCGAGACTGGACCGTTCGTGTACACCAAAAGAGAGCCTTCCCCCTCACGTGGGTGTCTACGATGTGTTGCTTGGTGAACTGCCCGCTGTTGTCGTCGTCGGGCCCTGGGAGCGCCATTGGAGCCACGGGGAGCGCCATTGACACTGCTGGATGTCCTCTCTGTATGTGTCCTCGTGGGTGTGCTTATTGTGTCATGTGAGACGAGAGATCAAGGTAAATGGCCGCAGAAATAAAGGGGGCCGGGCGGCGTGGATTCTCGGCGCGTCCGCATGATAGTTTTTGCAGCGGGTAACTGCATCGTTGCGCCGCATGCAGCACAACCGCATGCAACGAACGTGCGTCATCGTGCGCCGGCCCCAAACACTGGCAGCGCGCGCTGAGGGACAATGGAAGAGCATCCGAAGGGATGTGAGAGTAGAGCGCGCACGGCAGGACGCGAGCAGAGCACGCCGCGGCCGCCTAAACCACAAGCAACCACACGCATAGAGCAGTTGAACCCGCAGGAAATGGTTGCCTACAAGCCGGCCGACACTTGCGTCACTGCGTAGAGAGCGGCCGTGTGCTACCACCTCCGTCTAGTCTATAGCCCCCTTTATATTTTGTGCCATACTTTGCCCTAAAATTTAACCAACAATATGTTAATGCATGTTAAAATATATATATAATTGGAAACTATGTTCAAATACGAATCCGAATATATAATCTTTGGCGACATGCATTCGTATTTTCTTAGTTAAATCATACTTACAAACCAGGACAGGGGTATAGTAGGTAAGTAAATTGCAAACGTTTTTTATTAACCGTATGTGTACGTGGCCTTTTGTCCTCCTCTCGCACGTCTTGTCACCCCGCTGCCACAGACGGTTTACAACGCAAGCTTGCGCAGCGCGCGTGGGCGTTCTTTTGGCCAAACGATGGCACCAACGAATAATCGGTGAGCCCGTTCCCGCGCAACCTCGCAGGTTCCCGCGCAAGCTTCTCGCTCGACTCGGTGAAATCCCCTAAAATCCCAATGCTTACTGGCCTTCTATAAAAACCCTCACAGTCGGCGAGTCCTACGTCGCATTTTCCGCTCCCTTCCTGTAGCTTATCTCGTCTGCTTCTCCACAATCGCCAACGGCACCGGTCTGTCATCGTCACTCAGCCACTCCGCCGTCATCAGAGGACGGCTCCAGCTGGGAGGCTACACCGTGGCAGTGGCGCAGTTCCCGATGTAGTGTAGTGCGCGTGGCGTCCCTGTTGGGTGTGCACAGAACACCCACCACACGCTCCGCCGCCGGTGCCCGTCGGCACCTGTTGCCGGCCGCCATTGCCGGCACACCACCTTCGAAAGCCAGGGTCATTTCCCGCTCCGCTGCTGTGGCCCGGAGGCGGGAGGTGTCCGTTGTGGCCGCCACCCCACTGCTGACCACCTTGGCCATCACCCGCTCCGCCACCGTGGCCTAAAGGCGGGAGGTGGTGGTCGTGGCCGCCACCCTGCCATCGGCCGCCGTGGCCGCCAGCCCACCATCGACCGCCGGGGTCATCACCTACTCTGCCACCACCGCCCGAAGGCGGGAGGCGGAGGTGGATGCCCGCACGTGCGTCAGCGACCTTGCGCGCTACACCGAGTTCCTGCAGGAGGAGGAGGAGCGCCTTGTTGAGCATGCAAAGAGCCTTACCGCCGCTGTGGCTGTGTCACACACCTCCTTACAGGCGAGGAATCAGGAGATCTATGAGGAGAACCACCGCTTCGAGAGGGGTCGTCTGGAGCGGCAGAGGGTGTTCGAGGTGAGCGTCGTTGAAGCTGCAACAGCGGCAGGCATCGTATTATGGTTGCCCAGCTCGTCAGTAGGCTCCTCCTCCACCGCCTCTTACTGAGCGCGCTCGGTAGAGGACAACCAACCGGAAGTAGTACAAAGCCCCTCGGCAGTAGTAGTAGTATTTAGGGGCTATTTTGTTCTATTCATCTGACTATAGATGTGGTGGAACTGTACAACGTATTTAAAATAAGCTAGTATATATAGTTAAACTAGCTATTTCAGTACGTGGTTGGCAGCAATTGGGGAAAAGTTTGGTCGGTTCAGCTGTCGAGTTGAACTGTTTGTATAAATTAAGAATGAATGCTTAATCTATGAATGAAATCTATGCTTAATTACTTAATTTTAGTTGCAAAAATTAGATACTGCTAGTGATTTTTAGCTTCATATTTTGACAAATCACAGTGTTACAAGGTTGACAAATGGCAATGTTACTAGATCAACAAATGTCAATCTTTGCAGTTTGACAAATGGTATCATACCCAATATGACAGATGCAAATCGCACCAAATTGTTTGTAAGTGGTTGCACATGGGCCATCCAAAAGAACCATTTGCATTGAAGAGATGCACAAATCCTGCTCACTTTGCATCATGTCGTCCTGGGGTCGACGGGCAGGGAGAGGGAGGACGGCAGCTGGCGGTGCTGAGAGGTAGCGTTCGACGGTGACGTCCCATGCCGCTGAGGGGGCGCGCTCATGGAGAGGAAGGCGGGAGGCCATGGAAGTCAAAGGGATCGCTTCCCAGTGAGCCTGCGTAGCGTATAGCTCGCACGCTTCCCGGTGAGCCTGCGCATTCGAGGACAGCTTGCACTCCTCTCGGTCAGCCTACGCACCGGACTGCACTCACATGCCTGCCGTTCAGTCAAGGTCAAGCAGCTGTCCGCACGACACCTCCTACGGCCATTAAAACCAAGACACGTGACGTCACATGAATGGTTAACAGAACGCACACGGATTGTATTATACAAATGTTTGAGATATTAAAGTGGCAGCTATTTTTTTCAAAATGCCTTTGTTGGCTGTCATTATTTGAGTGAGCCTTCTCTCAAAATGGACACGAAAAATACCACATCATGTCGGGTGCCATTCCATGATAGCATGCCAAGTTTCATCAATTTCAGACAAGTTTTAGATTTACTAGAATTTAAAAACCAGGCATCTCAATGTTTTGCCGGCAATCAACGGTGCCCTGGTGTTTGAAATTCATTCCCATTTCTTGCATGGGACCTAAGCATGCACCCAAGGACACATATTTGATTTTTCAACCAATTTATATGCATTGCAGCATGTGCATGTAGTTCAAATTTGAATTATGCACATAAATGCATTGAAAACTTAGTTAATGCATAAAAATGTCCATACGAACCCCGAAAAATCACAAAAATTGACACAACACTCCTGTTGTTCTATGTTGACACGAGAAAATTTTAGGAAGCAATAAGAGGCAATGGATATCGTTTCGTCCCCAAAGGTGGGACGTTCCCTACCAAAACCATCATGCTTGTTGTGAGAGGCTCTGGTTTGTGAGAAGCATATACATAGACCTGCCCCAAATGGGACAAAATTTTAGCATAAGTATTATGTTTCAATTGTCTACTAACATAAGCATTATGTTTCAATTGTCTACTAACATAAGCATTGAAGTTTTCTTGCTTAACAATAAAATTATCAAACTCATCCAAGCATTGGCTAGCAGACTTATTACAAGGAATATCACCTTCATCAAATCTATAGAGAGAATTTACCTTTACTACTTGTGTCGGGTTATCAAGACCATGTATTTCTTCAATAGGTGGTAAATTCTTAACATCTCCCGCTTTAATGCCCTTTTTCATAGATTTCTCTGCCTCTTGCATATCTTCAGGACTGAGAAATAGAATACCCCTTTTCTTCGGAGTTGGCTTAGGAGTTGGTTCAGGAAGTGTCCAATCATTTTCATCACTCAACATATTATTCAATACAAATTCAGCTTGATCAACAGTTCTTTCCCTAAAAACACAACCAGCACAACTATCCAGGTGGTCTCTGGAAGCATCGGTCAGTGCATTATAAAAGATATCGAGTATTTCATTTTTCTTGAGATGATGATCAGGCAAAGCATTAAGTAATTGGAGAAGCCTCCCCCAAGCTTGTGGGAGACTCTCTTCTTCAATTTGCACAAAATTATATATTTCCCTTAAGGTAGCTTGTTTCTTATGAGCAGGGAAATATTTAGCAGAGATGTAACAAATCATATCTTGGGGACTATGCACACAACCAGGATCAAGATAATTAAACCATGTTTTAGCATCACCCTTTAATGAGAATGGAAATAGCTAAGGATATAGTTGTAACGAATTTTTTCCTCATTAGTGAACAGGGTGGCTATATCATTTAATTTAGTAAGATGTGCCACAACAGTTTCAGATTCATAGCCATAAAAAGGATCAGATTCCACCAAAGTAATTAACTCAGCATCGACAGAGAAATCATAATCCTTATCAGAAATACAGATAGGTGAAGTAGCAAAAGCAGGGTCATATTTCATTCTAGCATTCAAAGATTTTTCTTTCAGCTTAGCTAACGGTTTCTTAAGATCATATCTATCATTGCAAGCTAAAAGATCTCTAGTAGTTTCTTCATCCATAAAATAACCCTCAGGCACAACATGCAATTCATATCTAGGGGGAGAATCTTCATCATCACTTTCATCAATATTATCAGTTTCAATAATTTCATTCTCTCTAACACTAGCAAGTTGTTCATCAAGAAATTCACCTAATGGCATAGTATTATCAAGCATAGAAGTAGTTTCATCATAAGCATCGTGCATAGCAGAAGTGGCATCATCAATAACATGCGACATATCAAAATGAATAGCAGGTGTAGGTGTCGCATATTTACTCATAACAGAAGGTGAATCAAGTGCAGAGCTAGATGGCAGTTCCTTACCTCCCCTCGTAGTTGAGGGAAAAATCTTGGTTCTTTCATCTTCCAAGTTCCTCGTAGTGATCAACAGATATAAATCCCAAGTGACTCAAAGAATAGAGCTATAATCCCTGGCAACGGCGCCAGAAAATAGTCTTGATAACCCACAAGTATAGGGGATCGCAACAGTTTTCCAGGGTAGAGTATTCAACCCAAATTTATTGATTCGACACAAGGGGAGCCAAAGAATATTCTCAAGTATTAACAGTTGAGTTGCCAATTTAACCGCACCTAAAAGACTTAATATCTGCAGCAAAGTATTTAGTAGCAAAGTAATATGTAAGTAACGGTAATGGTGGCAAAAGTAACAGTATTGGTTTCGTAGTGATTGTGACAGTGGCTACTGAAAAGTAACTAAGCAAAGATCAATATGTGAAAAGCTCGTAGGCAATGGATCAGTGATGGATAATTATGTCGGATGCGATTCCTCATGCAACAGTTATAACATAGGGTGACACAGAACTAGCTCCAGTTCATCAATGTAATGTAGGCATCTATTCTGAATATAGTCATATGTGCTTATGGAAAAGAACTTGCATGACTTATTTTGTCCTACCCTCTCGTGGCAGCGGGGTCCTAGTGGAAACTAAGGGTATTAATGCCTTCTTTTAATAGAGTACTGGAACAAAGCATTAGCATTTAGTGAATACATGAACTCCTCAAACTATAGTCGTCACCGGGAGTGGTCCCGATTATTGTCACTTCAGGGTTACCAGATCATAAGACATAGTAGGTGACTACTCACTTGCCAAATAGGGTCAAGAACTCACATATATTCATGAAAACATAATAGGTTCAGATCTGAAATCATGGCACTCGGGCCCTAGTGACAAGCATTAAGCATAGCAAAGTCATAGCAACTCTAATCTCAAAACATAATGGATACTAGGGATCAAACCCTAAGAAAAATAACTCGATTACATGATAAATCTCATCCAACCCATCACCGTCCAGCAACCCTACGATGGAATTACCCATGCACGGCGGTGAGCATCATGAAATTGGTGATGGAGGAAGGTTGATGATGACGATGACGATGGATTCCCCTCTCTGAAGCCCCGAACGGACTCCAGATCAGCCCTCCCGAGAGAGATTAGGGCTTGGCGGTGGCTCCGTATCATAAAACGCGATGAATCCTTCTCCCTGATTTTTTCTCCATGAACGTGAATATATAGAGTTGGAGTTGAGGTCGGTGGAGCCTCAGGGGGCCCACGAGATAGGGGCGCCCCCCACCCTTGTGGATAGGGTGTGGGGCCCCTGGTGTTGATTCTTTTGCCAATATTTTTTATAAATTCAAAAAATATTCTGCGTGAAGTTCGAGGTCATTCCGAGAACTTTTATTTCTGCACAAAAATAACATCATGGTAATTCTGCTGAAAACAGCGTCATGTCGGGTTAGTTCCATTCAAATCATGCAAGTTAGAGTCCAAAACAAGGTCAAAAGTGTTTGGAAAAGTAGATACGATGGAGACATATCAGTATGGACGGTACCCTTGGATTCGGCTAGCCATGGAGTGTGTTTGTTGGCGGAGGGGGAGTAAACCTTTACTTCTACCGCTTGGGAACCGCCGCTAATTGGTTTAGTATGGAAGATATTGATAACTCTTGGTCGTAACGTTGACAGGAAGGATGTACCTCCCAAAATTATATTTATCTCTCACTTAAGCCTGGAGCTCTGGCACCTCTGCAAATCTCTGCTTCTGTCTATGAAGGATCTATCTATTTACTTTTATGTTGAGCCATTACCTTCTCAAACAAGCGCCTGACCTAAGAGCACTAGTGTCATCATCATGCATTGTGTATATTAATGTTAAATGTATCATGACTGGATCTTTTCTACCATGAATTACAATGTTTAGTCGCTGCTTGAACTTTGGAGGTGCTCTACATTTTTCTTTTGCGGTCTCAGAAGTGGCAAGTGATACCATTATTGTCGTATTATATCATGATTGCTTTGACAAAGTGTTGGCATTTGAGATATTTTATTATTGCTCGCTAGTTGATTATGCCATTGATACAAGTTAATATAATTTTTAAGACTTATTGTTGACATGGTTAGTCATGATCTTTGCTAAAAACCTTGGTGCTATTTAAGCAACTTTATGTAGACAAGAACAAAAGAGTTTGTAAAAGTTTTTATTTATCACTTTCAGTTTGTCAACTGAATTGCTTGAGGACAAGCAATGGGTTAAGCTTGGGGGAGTTGATGCGTCTCCATCGTATCTACTTTTTCTAACGCGTTTGCTCTTGTTTTGGACTCTAATTTGCATGGTTTAAATGAAACTAACCCAGACAGACGCTGTTTTTAGCAGAATTACCATGTTGTTGTTTTCGTGCAGAAATAAAAGTTCTCGGAATTGGACGAATGCACATCCACGATCGGCGATCTTATTTTGATCGGGGGATGACTGGTCCGTGCAAAATAATGGAGTACCATTAGGGATGCAAATGATGGTTTGTGCATTCTGTTTGTAACCTCCCATACCGTAGGATGGCAACCAGATGAAACAAGTCCCCTGGCTTGTCACCACAAAGATGCAGCCTAGATGGCACACGGTGTCTTCGAATGTGTAGGGGTACAAATCTGCCGCTGCCAACATGCGCCAGCCTCTGCCGTTACTGCCTCCTGCATTGATGGCAATCCTTATGTCGAACACCACGATGAGATAGTAATCGTCATAGCCGTGTCGCTTTGTCGGTGGGTCCGCAATTGCTATCTTCTTCTATCTCATGTGGGCATCATCATACGTATTCTTGCCCAGCCAGTCCGGAAGTCCGATCCCAATGGTGGAGAAGGGGTCTACCAGAACGGCCGCACTGCTGTGGATGTTGTGCAAAATGACAGTGGTATCCGGCCGCAGGTATGCAAGCCAATATTCGTTGGCACCGACCCAGACCTATATATAAGACGGTGGGCAGCGGAGAAATTACGGGATGGAAATGGAATAACTAAGTACTACATGATCAAACTCCATTACTGACCTGCTCATCGGACAAAATCCGACTACCTCTCAACGTCGGCAACTCTAGCGGAGTCAACGTGCAACCATGGCCAGGGAGTGGTAGACTGTTCGAAGGATTGTCCCATAGAAGAACCTTCTCCTCGAGGACGCATGGAAGACCAACAAGCATGGCATGTTTAAGCAGCGTCTTGGAAAAGGTAGTGCAGGAAGCACCGAGTCTTGCGGCGGTGAGGACGTCGGAGCGGCGTGCGATTTCTCCCACAGGATCATCGTCCAAGGTCTCCCAGCCCAGACGAGGAGGAGAACCGCTTGGCGAATCTATGGAAGCAGCGACGAACTGCCTTCTCTTCGGGGGGAGGGGAACTGGCGAGGAGGAGATAAGAGCGTAGTAACCGCAGGGCCTCGTCCCTTCCAACTGTAGATCGTTCCTCAGCAAAGGGGTGAGGCTATTATTTACTACTCTAAATAATAGCACTAGTAAATAATAGCACTAGTAAGGATTTTTGGCACTAGGTAGTAGTTTTTGGTACCATGGAGTACTAGTACTAGCATTATGGAACGTTATGGGATTGCATTATACTGTAAATAATAGCACTAGTAAGAAACTTTTAGCACTAGGTAGTAGTTTTTGGCGTGGATTAAGAAATTTTTGGTATGTTTTTGCCATTTTTTGTACACGCCAACTAGTGTCAAAAAACGTCGTACATTATGTGACGGAGGAGTACGTACTCGTACTGTAGCAGTACTATTACTACTTTTCTCAACTAGTAGTGCGATGTACTGGACTTCTAGTCTAGTCTTGTATAGTGCACTAGTTTTGAACTCTTGAATCTCAGGGCCAAGGAGCTACAGTTGGAAGTGAAGGGTACTACTGTTCTCTAGAACCATCATTGTACTATCAATGCAGGGGAACTACACCTGTGTAGTGGCCTAGTGGGTACTCTCGGTGCTCTACTCAGCCGCTCCTCTCACGTAGCTGGCCTACTCAGCCGCTCCTCTCTCACACACACACAAGCAGCCTGTTTACATTTGAGTTATTTGATACAGCGAGACTAGGCTTTTCGCTTCCATTTGTGGAGGTGTAATGGATCTCGTCGAACTTTGTTAGTAGTTCCTTCTTTATGAATGAGATGAAGCAAAGCTTTTGCCTCCGTTTAAAAAAAACACGACAAGAGGAATTTCTTTTATAGTAGAGCCGATAATGGAGTGAAGTACATGCATGCAACGCCACAAGCTACAGAGTAGTAGTAGAGCACTTTATGTACAGAGCCATATTGCACAGTTCCCAATGCCCCGCCAGGCCTTTCCGGCTCCTCGTGCTTAATTGGGAGGCGCTAGTTTAAATATGCTACTAGCTGGAAGCTGCAAGCGAGGTGTGGCTAGGACGAGCCACGGGATGCTGGGAAGGAAAACCCGTTCATGTGGCTAGGTTGTCCAGTGCACCCAGATTGTGGGGCCGCACGTCCGCTTGACTTCAAAACTCAAACTACCCGTGTAAAATATTGGCTCGCAGCAAAGTGTAGTAGTACTATTTTTAAAAAAAGGCAGTCATGCGTTCGGCCAGGATCGAATCCACAAAACGAGGTATACACTCCCGCGACCACTAGTAGTACTTGTTGGACTACAACGCAACCTAGAATCACCTTTTGTCGCTAGTAGTACATACATTGTTCCTTACAAGAAACCCCTAAGAGCATGGTTAATAGTATAGCCAGCTGCTGGCTATAAGCCAGTGCCATGTCATCTACAGCCCATCTTATAGCCAACATATAGTAGTAGTTTATTTCTTATAGCCCGCTGACTCAGCTCTATTGTACTTGCTCTAATAATGCAAGAAACCACTAAAATGCCAAGAAACTACAACCACTTGCATATATGGAAGACTTAAGATAAGACTACCTTATCAACCATTGTACATGCTCTTACCAACAAAAATCCTCGAGTGACCTCCTACCTCCGGCCCGTCCACCTAGTCATCCTCGGCCATGGGACGCAGCAACCGCCGCCGGCAGAAGGCGAGGTCAAAACCGCCGGCGGTGCGGAGCCCATGTTGCGGCAGCCCGGATGCCAGCTCCGTCCGGCGCTCGCGGCCGCTAGCTAGCCAAGATAGCTCCCGTCCACTGCTTGTCTGCAAGGTTTGCTAGCTAGATTGGCAAGGCAGCGCGGCGGCTTGCTCGCGCGCGCCGCGCTAAGGCTAGCCATCTGGCTCGAGCAAAGGCCAGCGCGGCGGCTTGCTCGCTCGCGAGTCACGCTCGGGCCAGCCTGCCAACCCGTGCGGAGCCCAGCGCGGCGTCCGGCCCGTCCGGCGGAGCGGCGGCCAACTCGCTCATCACCGGCGCCACCGACGAACACGCATCAGTACTGTTTGAAGTAATGTTCAGGAAAAATAATGATTTGAGGGGGAATGACAGGATAGAAGGTCAGATGTGGGTCCCTCGTGTCAACGGTCAAACAAAATGTGTTGGATTAAGCTGCTTCGTCAGCACGGACATGTGGGCCAACCCTGTCATAAATGGTTTAAACGAACCTAGTCGGCAGGAATACTAGGTAGTTTTTGGCGTGGATTAAGAAATTTTGGGTATGTTTTTGCTATTTTTTGTACAATAGATTCCTCCTAGGGCTGGTTGAAAGTGGCAGTTTTTTGTTAAATACTCTACATATTGTAAGTAGGAGTGAAAGTTAAGCTTTGGAAGCCAATAAGCAAGGCTAGTTACATAGTGCATATGTGTACATGATTGAAAGTAAATATCAACCATGAGTGACTAATATCTTGATGGAAAACTCGAAACTATGGAATACTAGGAAAAGAAATGCATGGTTGGAAATACTAGCAATGTTCATGTCCGTTTCAACAAATCATAATTAGAATAATACTTATTCACAAACTTGGTACAAAACACTCTAATTTTGATATACATATGTCACTAGAGATATATTATGTTTCAATTAGAATATATTCCTTGGGCTGTTTGGTGAGGTCAGGGAGGGATGTGGTTGGTTTTAAGATACTAATTATGGGTTTTTCTGCAAATTGGTAGACAAGTGGGATGTTGGTGAGAAAAGGCAACAACTTACCTCACAATCATTAGATGTAGATCTAATGGTCAGAAACGACGGATGGCAGACACACCAACATCACCAACTTAGTCTTGTGTAGGAGTACTAGCAAGATCCGTGCATTGCACGGAACATCAAGATGCATTTTTTTATAAAACACTTGTTGTGATTGACCCTTGCGGGAGTAATCCCATGTGTAAAAACTAATGATATCTCGAGAAATATGAGATAAGGTGAAGAGGAGTGGGGTGTGGTGGTGGTTGGTGGTCGAACTGAGCGGAGGCATGGGGATTGACGACGCCGGAAGCGGCCACCAGGCCAGTTTGTTCCAGAGGCTTCCTTTCTTAATTGCTCAACAATGAGGTTTGTTGGAGAAAAGGATGAACGAGGGAAGGCCTTGTCTGCAAATGTGGTGAGGGGTGCGGGTATCTTTTATTTTAATTTCCATCCGTCAGATATAGATCGGACGGTCTATATTGCAAGATGGCACATGTACCATCATCACCAACTCGGTTTTTTATAAGAGAAGAAATATAAGTATGGAGATACAAACGTATTATCGACACTTGCTTCCGTAAACTAGCATCTAAATTCTATTCAACACCTCGGCATGTGGGGCCTTAGCACAATGACTTCTCGACTGTGTAAAACGAAGATTTTCCCGTCGCCGACAAGGAGGGGGTGACGGCGGCGCGCTTTTTGGCTTGCTCTAGACCTAGTAGTCATACTAGGTGGTCTAAGCACGATTAGATTTATTCTTTTTCACGTCTCGTGTTCGCCGTACTGCCACGACTATTCATGAATAGACGGTAAGTTATTCACGGGGAAACCCTTGTTGAGCGTGTTTGCGAGAGAGAGAGAGAGAGAGAGAGAGAGAGAGAGAGAGAGAGAGAGAGAGAGAGAGAGAGAGAGAAAGAGAGTGCGCGTGTGATATGTTAGAGACTGAGGCAATGATAATAGATTCTTTGTGTCTATGTGTGTGGAGGATAGAGAGAGACATGTACATGGGGCTTTGTGTTGTGTAACGTGGAGACACATATACATAATTAGAGAGTGAGTGTGTGAGATACACATGCGGACATGAGGAGATATGAGGATCCAGGTAAATGGGTGTTTGTGCGTGTCTGTGTGTGTTTGTGCACGCATTTGTGTGTGAGAGGGAGAGAGTGTATGTGGAGTAGAGAGACCACTGATGATGTAAACCTAGTATAAGGGAATGGGGAATGGTGTGACATGTGTAGTAGCAAGATAGCACGGGTGTAGGTGGGGGAGCAGACTATTTGGAAGAGACATCGAGTGTGTGTGGGAGAGGGGTGTGAGAGCGAGAGAAAGAGAGAGCTAGCGACGGAGAGAGAGAGAGAGAGAGAGAGAGAGAGAGGAAGAGAGGGGTCGTTTGTGTCCATAAATTGCATATAGATAGGGCGACAATGTTCATGTTGTCCGAAATTGGCCTATGAACGGAGACGCAAGGGAAGCGAGTCATCGTGTGTGTGATAGGGACTTCATGACAGATCTAGAATAGATGGTGTAGAGAACAATGTGCGAAATCGAGAACGATTATACGTTAGGGAGCTATGCAAAGAGTCACGACATATATGTATACAGGGAAGGAGCTAGGGCGGGCCCGCATGTGGGAGAGATAGAAAGAGGAGAGTGGTGCACAAGGAGACAAAGTGTGCTTGTTTGGAGTGGGGGTGGTGTGTGAGGTGAGTGCGCGAGAACCACATAACTAGGGAGATAGACGTTTGGGGGCGACGTTTTGTGTGTATGAGAAATATACACTCTACATAGTGTGTGTGCTTGGGTAAGAGAGATACCGGGAGACCTAGAGAGTGAGGGAAGAGATGTGTGCATGCCCGAGAGACAAAGTCATAGAGACCTATGTTGGGGTCCGGACTTTGCAAGAGAGAGGGGTGTTTAATGTGCTCGTGTGTTGGTGTTTGGGGGAGAGAATGACTTCTCTGTGTGTGTGTGTGTGGTGGGGGGTGACTTCATATAAAGAGTGAGGTGTCTATATTTGAGGGACTTTAGCGTAATTGAGATATTGTGCACTCATGGTTGATCAATTTGTTTCACCGTTTGTACTATGAGATAACGATACTTTTGAGCATGCGTGATATACCTTGATGTACCAGAATTACAAACCTAAGATTGGAATTTTGGAATTCGACTCCATCATTAGCTTTTGTAATTCATTTAAACGGAGGTACATTTTTTAAGCCGGGATTTCGTGATTTCAAATTCGTATATCAAACCTAGAGATATACACATACGGGCATTTTCAAACTTTATAATCATCCACTTTATTCATACACATACACATTTTTGCTTTTGTCATCATATTTAGGATAAACACATTTGGAATTTCATTTGAATTGGACCGTATGATGTATTTTCTTGTAGTAGCTCAATGATCCATATTTGAATTGAATGGACAATCTAAGTTTCGAGTTGGAGACATTGATTTTCTAAACTTGCACATTTTTTTGCGTGCAAAACAAACAAATTGTCGGCCATGATATCATAGTCGGCCATACGAGAACAGAATACTTATAATTTTAGGCGCCAAAAGCTTTCAAACTTCCCGCTCACATCGAAATATCACGCGCCCGAAAGTTTAGCCCTGTGATATTCCTGTTTTACCCCTGCCACATGAACGGAAAAGGGCTGCTTTGGTAACTCCATTGTTTTCCCCTCTTTGCCCCCAACATTCTTCCCCAGAGCCCCTCCCCGACCCCCCCCAACCACGGCAAGCCACCGAATCTAGTCCTCTGCCGCAGCGGTGGACCTCACACCCTGCCGGATCTACCTTCCGCACCTTGGAACCCCCAACTGCCAACTCACTACTTCACCGGAGCCGCTTCAGCAACTAGCTTGTCCACCGCTCCAGATCTCCTTGACCGCCATCATGGTCCACCGCACCGGATCTACTGAACCGGCGCCCTCGTCCACCACAGGGTAGGCCCTTCACTGACTCCCTCGTCCGCCCCTTCGCTGGCCCTTCATCCGCCGCAATAGATCCGCCTCACCGAAAACACTATACAACACGCCCGCTGAAGCCTTTGTCCACTGCACCGGACCCACTCCACGGACGCCATATTCAACTCCACCGGCCCTGCTTTACCGACGCCGCAGCCTCATCAGGTTATTTTGATTTGTACTTCTTCGGTTTTTCTCTTTATCGTGCAACTGTTCACTTACCACAGATGAGCTTTCTTGTATGTCGACAGGCGCCGCAACCGTAGCACCGGAGCCGCTTCAGCACGGCGACAGCCGGCCCAAACTCAACCGCAACACGAGCAGCATCGACAATCCTTAGCTATCAAGTATGACAATGATACCCATACGCCGCCGAGAATCAGGTACTATTATCCAACTGCCGGCGCCTACGTTCACTTTCCTAGCATAAGCACTGCACCTTCGAATTTCTTCAGGGCATCATTCAGTTTTTCATGAGACGCGTTATTCTGCTTGCACCTGTAGGGCCATACTTCTAGCAGTGGACATGTTACATGTGCTAAATTACATACCAGTGCACATATAGTTAATATGCTTTAGTTTTGTTCTGATGCCACCTGTTGGTTCCATCAGACTGCTTAATGTTCTCTATGCTTAATTACACATCAGCAAACTAGCATGTGGTTCCGCTGCTTTTTGTTCGTTTTACCCTACATTTTCTGATGCTAGCTATTACATCACTGCTCCGAGCCTCTGTTCATTACTTGTTTGTGTGTTCTTGATCTTCCCAAGTTCTATGACTAATTTGATGCTTCTATTAATTATGGAGCTGCCAAGCCCATCAAGCAAAATATTTGTTCTTTTGGGGCTGGCACCTCGAACAAGCATAAAAATAGAGGGAAGCAGATATACTCCCTCTGATTCTATTTACTCTGCGCATAACTCTTGACCTGCATACCAAGGAGGGCACTGGTTTAATTTTTCTGGACTAATTTGCCAATTAATTTGGGCAGAGGCGGATGGGGCGGGGCACAAAAGGAAACCAGCGCTACGAATCGGCAACGCGCAGACTAATACGAGAAAACTAAGAAAAAGTTATACGCAAAGTAAAAAGAATCGGAGGGAGTATTGTCGTGTATGCACACACCCTTATTTCATTAGTTTAGATGAACCATTGATGATCAATTCGGAACAGTGCATGCGATTAAAATTAATTTTACCTAAATAGATGGTGCAGAATAAACTACAACAACTAGATTTGCAACCACAGGATGCTGACGATATCTTCAAAGAACATTGCAACAGCAGCTAGGCTTCACAGCAACATATGGTAAGCCAGTGTGTTTTAGTACATGTGAAATGTAGTGCGAGTGGGCTGCTTTCTTGGCTTGTGCCCTCAACGTGTAATCCTACCGAATTACAAATAGTTCAGTTGTCTGCTTTGCTGTATTGCTTGATTCGAATGCTTATTTGTTGTTACGCTATACCTGAGTTGGCCAATATGTCAGCAGTGCCTGCTGTACTATCTTAAACAAATGCATGCCTATTTCATTTGAGTCCTTAACTTTTCCTCTCAACTTCATCACAAGACTGTCTTTGTAGTTTATATGAGGCCACACTGTTAAGTGCTTTCTCAGATTATTTCAACTGCTTAGATGCCTTGGCAACTTAAATATAGCGGCTGTACATTCCCTTTCAACTAGGGATGTCAACTGGGTCCGGTTTAATCCCGATTAAAGTCCACTAGTGGTATGATAGTTCAAAAGAGTTTTTGTTTTTTTGAGGAAAATGAACTAGGGAGGTAGCAAAAACTAACTAGATGGGACTGGCGGATTTCGTTTATTTGCCACTTACATCCCTAGTTTCATCTTACCATTTTAATTTCTTTTCGGCTGATGCTGCTTTGAACCATTTAAATATAGTTTGCCATTCTTGGCAATAATTCGTCCGTCGTTTACCATGTAAGCTTACTGCCTGGATCATACGATAACTATCTCTTACTGATGTCCAGCAGAAACCTTTCAGGATGCTGTTCACACTAGGACACAATGTAAAACCCCAGAATCTATTTGTGGAAGCAGTGCGCCATCCATGTTACCAGATGGTAGCAGTTCAGAGGCAACACCGCCGGAGAGCAGTCTGAGCACAGATATTATAGTGCTTGAGGCTCTACTAGAGGCAGAAAGAGATGGTGTGGCTGCCATGAATGAGGTAATATTTATCTTGAGGCTGGAAATTACGGAATTAGCGGCACGCATTATGCAAGCAACCCAAGAATTGGAGGAAGTAAGAATGTTGCATTTGAAGACGGAGGAGGTCCTGCTGTTTGTGCTATCTGAAGCCCAAGATAATCCCGGTTCTTCTTTAGATACCAGTTGAAGTTTTCATTAGATTATTGTACTTGCATGTCGTGTCATGTCTCTGAATGGATTATGTTGCAAGACCCCCTATGTTGTCCATGTGTTGTAATGATCCAAATTTTTTAGGCGAGGTAATCCTCAGTACTTGTATGATTGACATAAGGTGAACTATTTGTCGTGTGAGCATATTGTATTGGATGAAATAACTGTTTGACTCAGAGTGTATCCAACCTACTGAATTCGAAGATCGCGGCATTTCTAAATCATAATCATATATAAAGGTGGAATAAATCTTTGTTGTGGTTTTGAAGAAATAAATAACAAAATGTATAATTATCTGTGGATATTCGTAATCGAATAAAAATTGGATTTGAATTTAGTTTGCCAGGTCCCAGGGCAAACGTGAATGCTAATTCTCCCAAGTTTTGAACGAAGCGGCTAAACACCCACTATAATTTGTGGGCTGCTCGAAGCAAGTGTTTGCGAGATGGAAATTACTGTCTACCCCTGACACTTGACATCCTTATCGACAGGATTTACACTATTGTCGATAGGGGTACTGTCGGTGTCAAAACCGGCGGATCTCGGGTAGGGGGTCCCGAACTATGCGTCTAGGCCTTATGGTAACAGGAGGCAGGGGACACAATGTTTTACCCAGGTTCGGGCCCTATTGATGGAGGTAAAACCCTATGTCCTGCTTGATTAATATTGATGATATGGGTAGTACAAGAGTAGATCTACCACGAGATCAGAGAGGCTAAACCCTAAAAGCTAGCCTATGGTATGATTGTTGTTCGTCCTATGGACTAAAACCCTCCGGTTTATATAGACACCAGAGAGGGTTAGGATTACACAAGGTCAGTTACAAAGGAGGAGATATCCATATCCGTACTGGCTAGCTTGCGTTCCACGCCAAGTAGAGTCCCATTCGGACACGAGACGAAGTCTTCAATCTTGTATCTTCATAGTCCAACAGTCCGGCCAAAGGATATAGTCTGGCTGTCCGGAGACCCCCTAATCCAGGACTCCCTCAGTAGCCCCTGAACCAGGCTTCAATGACGATGAGTCCGACGCGCAGTATTGTCTTCGGCATTGCAAGGCGGGTTCCTCCTCCAAATACACCACAGAAGAATTTGAATACAAGGATAGTGTCTGACCCTGCAAAATAAGTTCCACATACCACCGTAGAGAGAATAATATTTTCGCAAATCTAATTTGCTGACTTGTTTTGGCAGCATGACGTTATGTCATGGCCCGGGGATTATTCGAACCATTTCCTTTAACTAGCCCCGCACATAACACGATGCAGTTTTTTGACACGTCTTGTCAAAGCAGAGATCGTGTCCCCTTATTACGGGATTCTCATCAATACGGGCATGGGTAACCCAACCGCGCCATCGATTACGGCGCTTGGGGGATAAGCGAGTTTTACCAGGCTAGTGGGGGCGCGTAGTTTCGTCCGCCCATATAAAGGGATAAGGATTCACCTTTTCATCCACGCCTTCTTCCTCCTTTGCTCATCCATTTTCGCACACTCGAGCTCTAGCGCCCAAGTCCGCACTTCCCACCTCAACCTTCCCCCACCATGTCCGGAGCGGGAGGCAGGTGGATGGTCTCCTCCGTCACGGAGGGAGACATCAAGAAGCTGAGGAGAGCCGGATACCTGGCCGACGACATCGCGCACCGGCTCCCAGATGAGGGGCGGCTCATCCCCACCCCCGGGCCCCATGAGAGGGTAGTGTTCCTTACCCATTTCCTTCGCGAACTGGGATTCCCTCTCCACCCATTCGTCCGGGGGCTCATGTTCTACTACGGCCTGGATTTCCATGACCTGGCCCCGAATTTCATCCACAATATCTCGGCGTTTATCGTCGTGTGTGAGACCTTCCTCCACATCAAGCCCCACTTCGGCTTATGGTTGAAGACCTTCAATGTCAAGCCGAAGGTTGTGGGCGGCCGCCAGGCGGAGTGCGGAGGCGCCATGGTGGGCAAGATGCCCAACGTTACATGGCTCGAGGGCTCCTTTGTGGAAACCATAAAGGGGTGGCAATCGGGGTGGTTCCACATCACCAAGCCGCGTGACCCTGCATGGGCAGCGGCCCCCGAGTTCTGATCTGGCATCCCCACGCGGCTCACCTCCTGGAAAGATAAGGGCCTGTCCTGGGGTAGTTCAAGAGAGCTGACCGGACTCCAAACATGTATTCAAAACATGGTGAACAAGAAGCTCAAACTCGTCAACGTGGTCCAGGTCATCCTCCACCGCCGGATCCTCCCGTGCCAACAACGGGACTTCAACTTGTGGGAGTTCGACCCGGCGCAGCACCGAACTCTGAACAGGCTCTTCGACACAACTCACGAAGATGCCTGGAGGGTGCTGTTCAAAAGCGCCGAGGTCCCCCCTCCCATTACTGAGGATCGCGGATTCAGCGTGAAGCGCCAAGCCAGTGCGGTAAGCTGTTTTACCTTTCACATGATACTTATTTTTATAGATTGACTCCATGCGGGATCTAAACTCTCGTACCTTTGACAGGACTGGCAGGAGACGGCCGGACAGATTGACTATCTGGCTCCTTTGCCCGAAGGCCCAGCAGATGCTCTTCTGGCGAAGATGCTGACTTCGGCTCCTTATACGGTGCCGGAGAAGACCAAGAAGGCCAAGGGAACCAGAAAGAGTTCCCGACGCCAGGGGTCGTCGGACTCACCGTCCGAGGACTCTACGGCGCAATCCTCCCCCGAAGACGAGGAGGCAGAAGAGGATGCTCCCCCTCCAGACGGGGGAGACAAGAAAAGGAAGGCCGCCCCAACTGGGGAGGCCGAAGGGTCCAAGAAGGGGAGAACTCTCCTTCCGGACTACTCTATCACCGCCGCCGACGGCGAAGATGAGTGGCTGCCTAGGGCCAAGCCCCTGGGGAAGTCGTAAGTATTTGGATACCAGAGTAATTCATAGTATTCCTTTGCCACACTACTTCACCTAACGCCGAAATATGATTATGCAGGCCGCCCCGAGCCTGTATCGATGTGTCATCGGACGGCTCCCTAGGCTCGTCGGACATGGATAGCGATCCAGTCCCGACCGCCACCTCCCCTCATCCTGCTGACGACGCCGAGGTGCTGTCTCACGAGGCACCGAGTCGAGGGGAGACAGTCCCGGAGGCACCTCAAGGAGACCTTCCGGACTCCGGGAGCCGAGGGGACGGGCCCCCTGAGAGCTCCAAGTTCGGCCCTCAGCCGAACACCGCGCCGGAACCTCCAGTGGTTCCGGGCTCGGGCAGGCGGCCTCCTTCTAAGAGGGGCAAGACGCCTGTGCTCGTGACCTCTGTCCATCCAGAGGCGCTGGACAATCTGCTAGAAGTGCTTCGCAGTGCTTCCATCGACGAGGAGCACCATACTATTATGAGTGTGGTGGTCCAGAAGGTTCAGTCCGCCAAGAGCGGATTGACTGAAGCATGTGCCAGCCTTCTAACAGGCTTTGAGGTAAGTGTTTTAAAATATAGGAAAAATATTACCGCATAGACAGTAGCCCCTGATGCTTTGTTCGGTGTTCACAAAGAAAAGGCGAACAGAGGATCAAATAATATCATAGGAGTCTAATATAAGTATGTCAATATGCATATGCAGGCCTCGCTGCTGGCATCTGCCGCACTGACTGTGGAGGTCGCCGTACTGAAGCAGGACCTCGAGGGGTCCAAGAAAGAGCTTGGCCTTGCCAAGAGGCAGCTCGAGGAGAACAAGGGTAAGTAATACCCTGTCTATAGATATGTATATATATATATATATATATAACACAGTTGCAAAATGACAGGATCATCGTATATCTGCCAGAGGCCACGACCAAGGTGGCGACCCTGAAGCAAGCGCTAACCAAGGTCGAAGAAAAAGCGGCCAAGGAGCACACCAAGCGAGAAAAGCAAGAGGCTCGGGTGGGCGAGGTGCAGCAAGAGCTCCAGGCTCTCGTGATGAAGCACGAGGCGTTGGAGCTTGACTCGAAGATGCGAGAGTCTGAGCTTGCCGCGGCCCTCGAGAGCGCGAAAAGTGCCAAGGCCGAAGCCCAAAAGGCCCTCCAGGAGATCGATGCAATGAAGAAGATAGTGGCGCGTAAGGCATTCTATATGCAGAGCAATTATGTAAAAGTAAATTACCGATTACTTACCCGAATTCGAAGCTCTCCAGGAGCATTCGCAGATTTGCCCCGCAGCGTGTCGGATGCCGCACAGTTTTACCAGGCCGAGGAGGGAAGCTCAATGGAGAAGCTATTCTGGTCTCAGTATACTGGGACCGAACACCCGATGCCTCTGAGTGACCAGCTAAAGCAGCTCGTCGATCTGCACAAGGCAGCCGAACAGGCCATGAAGGGCCTTATAGTCCGGCTGTGGCCTGGCGACGCCCTTCCGAGCAGCTACTTCAGCCTGGTGAGGCGGCTTGTGGATGCCTGCCCACGGCTGGAGGTCGTCAAGCGGTCCATCTGCATCGAAGGTGCACGCCGGGCTTTCGCCCGTGTGAAGGTGCAGTGGGCCAAGCTAGACGCTGTGAAGCTGATCAAGGAAGGGCCGCCGCAGGGCAAGGAGCATCGCACCCCCGAAATTTATTATGAGGGTGTCCTGAAGGGTGCCCGTCTTGTGGCGGACAAATGTTCAAAGGATGTAATATTTGAGTAAACTTGCTCGTGTGATCCTGTATGATGAAAACTTGTTTCATATGCGTTATGCAACGCTTGTGTGAATTTAAAATATTACCTTCTGTTTGGATGTTTATCCAATCTGAGAGATGGCTAGTCCTCGGCTTCTGCCCCCATGCCACGAGTGCTGGGGTGTTCGGGATAAACCTGAGCACTCTTGTTCCCATGTTTTGGTCCTTCGAGGGAGGTGCTCAGCACAACGAACAAGGCAACCGGACTAATAATGCTTTATCACTCTCACTTAGCCATTGAATTCTATAATTTTAAATTTCGGCGAAGCCCCAGGTATTCGGAAGGCCGAATTCGGGGCGCGATACACGCCTTTAAGCCGGACAGGGCCGGCCCCTCGCCCTAAGCGGCATAAGTCTTTAGGGACTCGAAAACCTCACCGAACAGCGACCAGTCTCTCACCTTATCATGACAGTCAGTTTTAGCTTTCTCTACTGAGGTGCTCAGCCCGGCAGAACCGGGGCACAATCACAGTAGTTCTCCTAGCGCTACCTTAGCCGATAGAGCGGAACATAAGGTACCAAAACATAGGAGCCGGGCAAACCCAACATTTGACCAAAGACATGATTCGGGGCTGATGCATATAATGCTATAAGTTCAGGGTGCCGCACTTGTGAAAGTGTTCGGACTTTTCACCCCATATTGTGGGGTACGTAAGCCCCTGGTGTATTGGCCGTACCAAAGTGTACGGTTGCAAGGCGTCGTTAATGAACACACACACACACACACATATATATATATATAACAAGAATGCAATAATAGTCGTGATGTTATGCATTGTTTATTCAAAAAGGTGCATTAAAGCAGAATGATATAGATAGTGCGATAAGCAAAGAGTGGGACTATGTCCCTTCCAAGGGCGAGCTGAGGAATAGTATTAAATCAAATATTTCGCTTGGTATTGTAATCCACCTGGGAATTCCATGGTGTGACGTAGCTTTCTGCCTCCTTGGTTGCTGCATCATGTGTTCGGCAATAGTGCTGCCGGGCAGGGTTTCCAGAGATTAAGGTCCTCAAAAAAGAGAAAAATAACCAAACGGGAAGCCCCTAGTGTGGTTTAAGCCGCGTCTTGGGGCGTGCCGCAGTGTGCCCCCCTCCCCACCTGTGCCCATGGTATTTTTAATGTGTAATTATGTACGCGTGGCATGAGCTTCACCGTTTGGCTAGGACTGGGGTGGGGGCCGCATTGCTACGCGCGCTCAGATTGCGCCAGGCGGTCTATTTGTCGATTGCTCCGAGCGTGCTTGAAGGTGTGTGGGTCTTGAAACGCCGAACTGGTGGATTGCCTTGAGAGGCTGTTTTGCGCTTCTGCTGCGAGGGCCGCAGTGTGCTCCTCTGTTCAGAGAGAGCGCTCTGTGTTTCCATTGACTGTAATAACCCCGCGAGGTCCTGGCATCTTGAGCTTGAGGTATGCATAATGCGGTACCACATTGAATCTCACAAATGCGGTTCGGCCGAGCAGTGCATGATAACCACTGCGGAACGGGACTATATCAAAGATTAACTCTTCGCTTCGGAAGTTATCCGGGGATCCGAAAACCACTTCCAGTGTAATTGAGCCTGTACAATGGGCCTCTACGCCTGGAATGACGCCCTTAAAGGTCATTTTTGTGGGTTTGATCCTTGAGGGGTCTATACTCATTTTGCGCACTATGTCCTGATAAAGTAGGTTCAGGCTGCTGCCGCCATCCATAAGGACTCAAGTGAGGTGAAATCTGTCAATGATTTGGTCCAGAACTAGTGTGGCGAATCCGCCATGATGGATACTAGTGGGATGGTCCTTGTGATCGAAAGTGATCGGATAGGAGGACCACGGGTTGAATTTTGGGGCGACTGGCTCCAAGGTATATACGTCCCTGAGCGCACGCTTCCGCTCCCTCTTGGGGTTGTGGGTTGCGTATATCATGTTCACCATCCGCACTTGTGGGGGAAACCTCTTCTGTCCTCCGGTGTGTGGCTGCCGGGCTCCTCCTCGTCATCGCTATGTGGCCCCTTGTCCTTGTTTTTGGCAATTAACTTGCCAGCCTGCTTGAACACCCAACAATTCCTGTTGGTGTGATTGGCTGGCTTTTCTGGGGTGCCGTGTATTTGACACGAGCGATCGAGTATACGGTCCAAGCTGGACGGTCCCGGCGTACTTTGTTTGAATGGCTTTTTTCCACTGACCGGGTTTAGAGCCTTTGAATCCGGCATTGACTGCCGTATCCTCGTTATTATCGCTGTTAATGCGGCGCTTATGTTTGTTGCGATGTGACCTGCTATTGCCGTCCTTGGTATCTGAAGTACCATGGTTTTTTGATATTTTATTACAGTGAGCCAGCCAGCTGTCTTCTCCCGCACAAAAGCGGGTCATGAGTGTCGTGAGGGCTGCCATAGATTTTGGCTTTTCCTCTCCAAGGTGCCGGGCAAGCCACTCGTCGCGGATGTTATGCTTAAAAGCTGCTAGGGCCTCTGCATCCGTACAGTCAACGATTTGATTTTTCTTTGTTAGGAACCGTGTCCAGAATTGCATGGCCGATTCTTCTAGCTGCTGAATTATGTGGCTCAAGTCATCGGCATCTGGTGGCCGCACATAAGTGCCCTGAAAGTTGTCAAGGAATGCGGCTTCCAGATCTTCCCAACAACTGATGGACTATGCTGGCAAGCTGTTAAGCCAATGCCGCGATGGTCATTTGAGCTTTAGTGGGAGGTATTTGATGGCGTGTAAATCATCGTCGCGGGCCATGTGGATGTGGAGGAGGAAATCCTCGATCCATACTGCGGGATCTGTTGTGCCGTCGTATGATTCAATATTTACAGGTTTGAAACCTTCTGGGATTTGATGATCCATTACTTCGTCTGTGAAGCATAAGGGGTGTGCGGCGCCTCTGTATTGGGCTATATCGCGACGCAGCTCGAATGGGTCTTGCCCATTGTGTTCGGCCCGGTCGGATTTGCTTTTGCTGTACCCGGCGTGATGTTTATCGTCTCGCAGAGTGGCGCGCCCTCGTGATCCGTAGATCGATCTTGCATGCTTTGCTTTGTCCTCCAATATGTCTTGCAGGTCTGGCGTATCTCCCCATGCCTTTTTATTTGAATGGCGTCGGGGTGGAGGCTGAGTTTTTGGCTGGAATGCCTCTCTATCACGGCCACGAGGTGGCCGATCAGCCGTATCATACGCTTCTTCCTCCAGTCGAGGTAGCAACCTGCACTTTGGGTAACTCTTGGAGGGGCGCTCGAGTTTATATTCCTCGGCTGTGAGGACTTCAGTCCATCTGTCAGCTAGCAGATCCTGATTAGCTTGAAGCTGCCGCTGCTTTTTCTTAAGGCTATTTGCCGTGGCTATAAGCCGGCGTTTGAAGCGCTCTTGTCCGACGGGATCCTCTGGCACAACGAATTCGTCGTCGCCGAGGCTTGCCTCATCTTCGGAGGGGGCATGTAATTATCATCCTCCTCTTCTCCATCTGCCGCTCTCTGAGGAGGGCTGGCTCCTCCATTCTCCTGCTCTAAATCTTGCTGGAGGGGATTGTTGTTGTCGTCGGCACTATCCGGAGTATTATTATCTTCTGTGCCGGTATCACCACTTTTGCTTTGGAAGGACTTAGAGCGGCACCACTGACATCGGCACTTGGGTTGCTTCTTGGAGGGGTCATCCTCCGCTATCTCGTTGCCATTGCCTTCTTTGGGTGTATCCACCATGTATATATTGTATGATGAGGCGGCTGTCCAGTGCCCTGTGGGCGGTGGTTCCTCTTCGCCTCCCGCATCATCGTCCATACCGTCGATGTCTTCGGAGTCGAAGTCAAGCATGTCGGTTAAGTCATCGACAGTGGCTACTAAGTGGGTGGTGGGTGGGCCTTGAATTTCTTCGTCGTTCACATCCCAGTCCTGCCGGACATAGTTCGGCCAGGATCCTCCTGACAAGGAGAGAGACCTTAATGAGTTCAGTATGTCACCAAAGGGAGGGTGCTGAAAACTATCCGCGGAGGTAAACTCATGATCGGCGCCCAATCGGATTCGATAGGAATGGGCGCAGGCGGTTCAGAGTCTGTGGCCGGAGAAGGATCCGACAGTTTAACAACACAGCTCTCGTGCAAGGTAAGGTCGATGTTCGACTCGATCGCCGCTGAGGGTAAGGCCCCGTGGCGGGGTCCATCCACCCATCCGCGGAAGGCGCAACTGGCTCCGAACTGAGGGTCGGAGCGGCTACCAGTGTGATCTCCTTAACATTGTCCGATGGGAGAGCTAAGTCATACTCATCGTGACCGCGTGGCGCACAAGGCAGAGGCTTGAATCCGTCGAAGATCAAATCTCCACGGATATCAGCCGTGTAGTTTAAGCTTCCAAACCTGACCTGGTGGCCAGGGGCGTAACTTTGAATCTGCTCCAGATGGCCAAGCGAATTGGCCCGCAGTGCAAAGCTGCCGAATACGAAGATCTGTCCGGGGAGAAAAGTCTCACCCTGGACTGCATCGCCATCGATGATTGTAGGAGCCATCAAGCCTAACGGCGACGACATAGAGGAACTCTCAATGAAAGAACCAATGTCGGTGTCAAAACCGGTGGATCTCGGGTAGGGGGTCCCGAACTATGCGTCTAGGCCCGATGGTAACAGGAGGCAGGGGACACAATGTTTTACCCAGGTATGGGCCCTCTTGATGGAGGTAAAACCCTACGTCCTTCTTGATTAATATTGATCATATGGGTAGTACAAGAGTAGATCTACCACGAGATCAGAGAGGCTAAACCCTAAAAGCTAGCCTATGGTATGATTGTTGTTCGTCCTATGGACTAAAACCCTCCGGTTTATATAGACACCGGAGAGGGTTAGGGTTACACAAGGCCGGTTACAAAGGAGGAGATATCCATATCCGTACTGGCTAGCTTACCTTCCATGCCAAGTAGAGTCCCATCCGGACACGAGACGAAGTCTTCAATCTTGTATCCTCATAGTCCAACAGTCTGGCCAAAGGATATAGTCCGGCTGTCCGGAGACCCCCTAATCCAGGACGCCCTCAGGTAGACTAGTAACTTCAATCAGACGTGACACGACGGCCTCTGAGCCCATTCAGACACGGTGGGCGCCAAACGTGGGCGGCAAAACACATTTGATTCAAGCTCGTCCGAAAGACATGTGTCTCTTCCTCCATTTCCCCATTCATACACGGTGGGCGGCAAAACAAACTCTCCTCGTCCAAAATCGATGTAGGCTTATATTTTAAATAGGGGCAGATGTGTAACTTCCATCAGACGTGACACAACCGCCCTACCTGTCAGCCTCGTTCATACACCGTGGGCGCCAACCGTGGGCGGCAAAACACCCTCTCCTCGCCCGAAATCGATGTAGGCTAATATTTTAAATAGGGGCAGATGTGTAACTTCCATCAGACGTGACACAACCGCCCTACCTGTCAGCCTCGTTCATACACCGTGGGCGCCAACCGTGGGCGGCAAAACACCTTCTCCTCGCCCGAAATAGTTACCGGCAAATATTTGGGAGATGCGAGATTACCGTCCTATCCCCAACCGACGCGATGTCCGAAATTTTAAACGGGGGATAAGTTCATAACTTTCCCCCATTTTAGAGAAGCGTGTCCCAAAGTTTGAGATCTCCATCCGCTCCATTTCCTCATTCATACACCGTCGGCGGCACGACAACCTCCGCACTGCGGCCAGCCTCCTCCGTCCGCCACCCCATCCTCCACCTTGCCGGAGCCGCTACCCCTACCCCGTCGTCCACTACAAGAGATGGACGTCTCTCATCCACAGCGTTGGACCAGGATCCTTTTATCGCCTCCTCTCGCTTCATCGGCACCGTCGTCCACCTTGACGCCGCCGCTCCTATGACCGCCTCATCCACGATAATAGGATATATCCCCCGACCCGGCCGTCTGCCATCTAAAGTCTTCTTCCCTGCCGCCGACAGCCATCGCACTCGCAGCACCCTCAATGTATCAGCATAGGCCTACACGGCGTCGCAAGAGAGGTGGTACTCTTCCATATGTGCTTAAGTTATTGATCTCACTCGGAAAATAGATCGTAATTTGATTACTGTACTTTTCTTGTCCGTACCAAATCGTAGTGGCTAGTTGGAAGCAAACATTGGTTGCGAAGTAGCTTTGTGCGGTTTGCACCTTCAGATCCGCCATGGCACGGGCACTATACTCGTAAAGCTTATGGTTTCCCCCCTTTATATTCACTACCATCATCGTAGGTGCTTCGTGTCGTGCTAGCACTGCTCCTCAAGACCTCAACCCAAAGCTTACGTGTTGAAATACGGATCTGATATGATGCTCATATCACTAAAATAGAGAACGTTTAATTGGTTACCAAATGTTCCTATATTCGTTTCGAAAATCATGTGCGCCACCCACTAGTCCAGCTAGTTCCACTTTCCTGATTTTTCTCTTGATGCTTAGGGTTTTCCCCTTTTATCTACTCTACTATGATCTCCGTAGGTGCTTTCTGTCGTACTAGCATTACTCCACCCTTCAAGCTAAACAACACAACACTCAGAATTCGAAAGCTTAGTTGTTCAAATACGATTGTGATATGATACTGATATTAGTTAACCGACACATTTAATTGGTTAGCTAAAGGTCCCACTTGAGTTTTCAAATGCATGTCGCGACATATAGAGAGACAGCATAATTGCATTTCTTTGTCACTTGTTGACCGTACTTTCTTTTCCATACCAAATCTTAGTTGTTATTTCAAAGCAAACATCGGTTGCTAACTACCCATTGCGCGGTTTGCAGCTTCAGATCTGCCATCCCACTGCCACGGTCAACACTGTACTCATCATGCTTATGTTTTCCCCATTTTATGATGACCACAATCAGCCTACGTGGTTCGTGTCATAATAGCATTGCTCCACCCATCGAGCTAAACAAGCTTAGTTGTACAAATTCATATCTGATATTGTTGCTGATATTAGTAAAACTAAGAGATGTTTAATTGGTTAGCTAAATGTTCCTACTTTAGTTTCGAAATGCATGTGAACCACATATGGAGAGACCGGAAAGAATAGTATATCTCTGTGCTCTCTGGTTCATCATGGGTGGCCAACCGACATTGTATTAAAAGACTTGTAATATCTTCAACCTGCTTGCTCTTCTGCTCTTCTTTAAGATGATACTCTTCTCTTGAGGTCGACTGGTCAGGTCGAGTTGTTCTCCCTTAGTATATTTTGAATCTGTCAGGTCAGGTTGACTTGTTCTTCTTTACTATACGTTGAAGCTATCATCTGCGAAGTGTCATCACTTCTGGAGCTCTCATATTTTGAGTAGTAGGCCACATTATATTAATGCACACAACAAATTACAGCATGCATGGCATCTTTTAAAAGAATTGCAGAGATAGCACAAAGGGGTTTACAGGGAGGCAGTATTGGATTAGAATCACTTCTGCATTACAAAGAAAATCTCACTTGTTTTTATGTTTTCATGCATGTCAGATATTGAACATTATCAAAATGAATATGAGAATGGGTGCACGAGAGGAATATTGCGGAATGATCCACTGCCTAACAAACTTGGCATGGTGGAGGATGGCCTATCTTATTCACCCATCGAGGTGCTTGCTCTAACTTTGCAAAGTTGTATTGGTCGCACATATTTTGCTTCTGACCTCTTGCATTACTTCTACTTTGTTACACCATCTGCTTAGTTTAAGCATGATATATGAGTATATGCCATACCTATCCATTTTCTGTACCTATTCCATGTGTCGTCACACTACGTTTTTCCAGTCAAATGTTGTTCTTTCGTAATAGATGTCCAAAAGGAAGAGGGTGAGTGCAGATCCTCAAGGAGTACAAACTAGGTATTTGGAAAATGTAGTGATACCTGTTAAATCAGATAGATCAGCAGCCACAGAAAACACAGTTCCAACTGTACCACACTTTACCCCTACTCCAGTGGCCAAACCCCTATTAGAACTACTGGGAGCCCAGCGTCAGGTACTGTCGATGATATCAATTCAAAATTTGAACTCCTAAATTTCTGCTTGTGCCTTACCTTCTCTCTTGTATGAAAACTAATTTCAGATGAATCTCCTTGCTCAAAGGATCATACGATCACAAAACAATAATGGGCTATGCATTGCTCTTGTCAGTACCTCTCTCCCTTTTGCCTTGTAATGTCGTACTTAATTAATTGCTATTTGATTATGTATCATCAGTCTGCACCTAAGCTTCATTATCCTGTGTTTCTTCCAATATTATTTGATCTATATTTACTCTTTGCAAAATGTAGAATAATGGCAACGCTTATAAAGAATTTTCTTTGGGGAATTTATTGAATTGTCCTTCCATCAACATGGAGAAGGGCTTTGTCCAGCCCGTGTTAACATGTAATGTAAGTTCATCCTTCTCAAGCCTTCAAACTTTGTTCTAGTATAGATTTGGATAGGCATCATTTCCACCACTGTTGTTTGCTTTGTTGTTTACATCTGATTGGATGTTTGCAACAACTACCAGTTTCAAATTGTAGTTGTAAAAACATGTTCCTTATACAGAGCAGATCCATTTATTTGCTTATATAATTGTGAAACCTGTTACGTGTCTCCTTGTTTCTCTTTCAGACTCGTATCTCTTACGCCAGGCAGAACTTTAGGGAAGATAGTGAGCCAAACCATCTTGAGGACAGCGAGATGACCCCAAGGTCCTGTCTTGATGAAGACAGTGAGTTGAAGCTACTCACCAGCAGGTGTGAGACAACCTCTGTGCAGTCGCTGCCTCAATCAGTTTGACTTCGTTAGTCTCAACTTAAAGCGGAAAGGCTTGCTTCAGCTCAGCTCCGACTTGAAGTCAAAGATGCAATGAAGATGTCAGGGACTGTCGTGCGCACCATCATGCCTTAAATCTAGTGTTGATGCATCTATCGTTGACACAACTGAGGTCTACTCAGCTTCTTCAGCTGTTTGGGGGGGGGGCGACCTGGCCAGGCCTAGTGCCTTCTGAAGTGCTCTTAGTTTTGTATATTCTTTTGTCGGCGCGTTTATTTGCACTGGTGGCGAACTTTGATGCCCAGTGGATGTAATATGTGTGATAGCCGTGATAGCCTAGCGTAAGTTGTTTGCTTATTTATTTCCTTGTTGTCTTGTTTATTTGTTTGCTTCTAGTCATTGCAGTTCTTTTTCCGCGGTTTGCTAGTGGATGCAATAACCTATTTTTTAAAACTAGGCCACAATAACCATGGGCTAATATTTACTGTAGTGACACTGGGCCTCCTACGGGCCGTAGAAACAGTGGGCCTTCTACGGGCCATAGAAACAATGGGCCTTCTACAGGCCGTAGAAACAATGGGCCTTCTACGGGTCGTATCATCAATGGGCCTTATACGGGCAGTATGATCGATGGCCAAACATGGGCCAATAACAGGCCGCATTATGGCCGTAAACGGGCTAGAGTTGGAATCATCCGTTCATGGGCCGACCATAACGGGCCATTGTTAAGGCCGTATTTGATGACGCTATGAAAACGGCCCAATGTATTAACGGACCACAAACGGGTCGACTGTAACCACGGGCTGAATTTGGCCCACAAGCAGAAAATGACAGTAATGAGCCGTAAGTAAACGAATGCTAGAAATGAGCCCAAGAATAAATGGGCTCTGAGAAGGCCGAAAGATAACATGGGCTGGAAATGGCCCAACGGAATAACGGGCCGTTAATGGGTATAAAGTGATACACTGTTCATTACGGGCCAGTTTCACCATGGGCCGTTAATGGGTGTAAAGTGATACACTGTTCATTACGGGCCAGTTTCACCACGGGCCGTTAATAGGCCAAGAGTTACATAGGGCCTCATATGGGCCGAAAGACGTCATGGGCCATACATGGGCCATAAGTGAAAATGGGCTGGAATCATATTGGATGGCCCAGATGACGCTACTGGGCCTAATTCGGATAGGGTGTAACGGGCCTTGGGTTAGCGGGCTGTAAATGGGCTATATTCGAATAGGCCATTAACAGGCTTTCCATGGGCCGGCCCGCCAGCTTTTGACCAAGTCAAACGGGCCGGCCTTTTCACAGGATTGGGCCTCTGTTGGGCCGTGCCACGTGTCGACGTATCATAGGCGCCTTCCGTCCAATGAGTGGTTGACATCTGTCCCAATGATGAGTCGACACGTGTTTCCTCCAGCCAATGATGATTTTACATGTGGAAAATGCCCATTGGTCGGGGCTGTTAGCGGGTTATCGGATCCAAAACCAGACACGATAGCTTAACGGTGTTCCGTTACGGTGGATGCCACGTGTCGGTCACCCTTGACGAAAGCACTTCTGTGACGCACGATTTATCGTCATGGAAGTGGACACTTCTGCGATGATAATTTTGGTAATGTCATGGAACACTTCTACGACAACACAAGTATGACTATCTTGATTCTGTCATAAATTTGTCATGGATGTACATGCATGATAAAAAACGCGACCTACTGTGACAAACACGTATCATCACGGAAGTGTATTTTTTTGTAGTGGATGTACAGTAAAAGATGGCAACATCAATTACGCAATGACCATACATTGATGATAGTAGCAAAATATCATTGTGGCAGTATCTCTTACAATTAAGAATGATTATAAACAACAAAGAAAATTACAATATAACTTTACGATCCCCTTTTTGGAAGAGATCGATGACATCCTCATCTTTAACTTGCTTGAAGAATTCTCTATCAACAAACATAACCAAGCAATTGTTCAAATATTCATCACCCATTTTTTTCTTAGCGAATTCTTCATATATTTCATTGAAGAAAATACCCTCTAAACTCTAGCAGTGGCTACCAGAAGAACGAGCACCAACTTAAGAAGTTTGTAAACAATATAATATTATTCTTTCTTTCCTGTCTCAACCATCAAAACTGAAAGATTGCATAGATTCTTCAAATTTCTAAACCTTTTATCCATACACACATGAGAAATGTACATGATTAATTGCCATAGAAGTCTTGACAATTCATCATTTGTGAAATCCTTAGCATAAAACTTTCTAGCAAGCCTAACCAACTTCTCTTTATCATAATCAGCAAATGAATCATGTGGACTGAATGCTGCCATGCAAGTAAGTAGTTCAGTGTTTACCTCATCAAATCTTGCATCAAGCTCTTGAAGTTGCCTATCAATGACACCCACAAACATTTCAACCATGAAGCGATGGTAATTCCTTGTGCCATTAAAGAACCCTCTTCTTGGTCTCCTAGGATGATAGTAAGGGCCCTTCGTGTCAACAACTTTGATCTTGTGCTTTACACAAAAAGAAGTGACATTTTGAAGAAAATCATCCCACTCTTCATCTTCTCGCAAGCACTGCAAGTGTAGTTTTGTGATATGAACAATCTCCATAGCATTAACAGTATCTTGATCTTTATTTTGCAAAGCTCTACTCAAGTCATCTGTGTATTCAAATATTTCTTGCATCAAGTGTGCCATGAAAACAAATTCAAATGTTCGAAATGATGTCAACGTAGTCATTGCTGCTACTGCCTCTATGCAGTTATACTCTTCTGCAATCTTGATGAGAACACGCCTTATTGCAGGATACATAGAGATAGCATGGTTAATAGTCTTGTAGTGAGAGCCCCAACGAGTATCACATGGCCTTCCAATACCCATTTCTTGATCAATCTCTGTCCCAGTTTGTACTTCTTCCAACTCTAATGCAGCAATAAGTTCCTCAACTTGAGCTATTTGAAGCATTCTCATCTTCTTACAAGAATAGCCTAGAACGTTTAGCAAACATGCCAGGTGTTGAAAGAACCAATTACAATCACCACTCTCCTTTGCAACAGCAAAAAAGAGTTAATTATAGTTGATGGGAAAAACAATGGACATAATAGGCATAAGGAGACTCATCCGTAATTAGTTTCTTCAAGCCATTAGCATTACCTTTCATATTACTAGCCCCATCATATCCTTACCAACGGACCATTGCAAAGCTCAAATTGTATGTGTCATAAGCATGTCCTCAATTGCAGCTTTAAGTGTCAAAGAGGAAGTGTCTTCAACATGGGCAAGACCAAGAAATCTCACAATTGTCCTTCCTTTCTTATCCACATAACGCAAGCAAACAGCTAGTTGTTCATTCTGGTACACATCACTAGACTCATCTGCAAGTATTGCAAAATGTTCACCATCAAGATCTTCAATGACTAGTTTAGTAGTCAGGTGGGCACAACATTTGATCAACTCTTGTTGTATATCATGGCAAGTCATCTTACAGTTCTGTGGAGCATTCTTAGAATGACCCGGTCAACATCTTCAAAGTTTCCTGCTAGCCAATTTAAAAGCTCAAAGAAATTTCCTTTATTTAGCGAGTCATCACTTCCATCATGCCCTCTAAATGCCAAACCTTGGTGCAATAGGAATCTCAAACACTTGAGTGTCCATGTCACACGGAGCTTATATAGAACCTTGTACTATGTGGTGTTCGAAGCAATGGACTCCCATATTGATGTTGTAGGTGTAGTGAACATGTCATATTTTTCTTGAGCTTCAGCATGAGCACTACTAATAGTACCAATATGCTTCTTCAGTCTTGCTTTCATGTTCCAATTGTTAAACCCACCATTCATAAATGCATCTCCTCCGGGACTTCTTGTTTTATCCTTGAACAAGTAACAAACAAAGCAAAAAAGCAGCCTCTACTTTCACACTATACTCAAGCCACTTATAATCCTTAAACGAAGTAGGGAAAAAGCGATGGGGATGTCCACTAAAATCTCTGATCTCAAACTTATGATCATTTGGTTGACAAGCTACCAAGTCAATGTATCTCCTTCTAACTCTATCGTGGTCATTGACATTATACGAAGATATGGGAACTCGCTTGCCGGGATCATGTTCCAGAGCTGCCAAATCTACTTCGAATAGGGGCACTAATTCATCATCTTCATCAACCGCTTCATCATCTTCTACAATTGGGGTCGGGGAGTCTCTCTCCCTCTCCAGTTGTCGAGCTTCATCATGTGTTTGCACTAGTGCTAGCTACAGATTGCTCTCAACCTCAACGAAAAGAGGACTTGGTGTGGATGTAGAAGACAATTTTCTTGCCTTTGAAGATTGGTCCCACAATTCAAATAAGCTAACATCCTTCTTTCTCATCTACATCACAATCACATAAACAAAGTAAAATAAGTGGCAATGTGTCATGGACTGGTGAAAACTGGACAAACAAGTAATTCAATTTTAGTTTACAAGCAATCACTAAAAAAGCAATGTATTTGTTTATAAAACAGAGGGAAAACAGAGGGAAACAATACCTTCAATAGACCGGGGGCAGAGGTGAGCGGAAGGGTTCTGGCCCGATGTCGGTGTCAAAACCGGTGGATCTTGAGTAGGGGGTCCCGAACTATGCGTCTAAGGTCGAAGGTAATAGGAGACATGGGACACAATGTTTTATCCAGGTTCGGCCCCTCTCTATGGAGGTAATACCCTGCGTCCTGCTTGATTGATCTTGATGAATATGAGAATTACAAGAGTTAATCTACCACGAGATCGTAATGGCTAAACCCTAGAGGTCTAACTTGTATGGCTATGATAATGTATCCTCCGGACTAAGTCCTCCGGTTTATATAGACACCGGGAGGATCTAGGGTTACACAAGGTTGGTTACAAAGAAAGGAATCTACATATTTAGTCACCAAGCTTGCCTTCCATGCCAAGGAGAGTCCCATTCGGACACGGGTGTAGTCTTCGGTCTTCGTATCTTCACAGCCCATCAGTCCGGCCCATGAGTAACATGCCAGATGCCCGAGGACCCCTTAGTCCAAGACTCCCTCAGTAGCCCCCGAACCAGGCTTCAGTGACCAGGTGTTCAGCACGCAGATTGTCTTTGGCATTGCAAGGCGGGTTCCTGCTCCGATAACTTCCAAGTAACATATTCGGTTTTTAATTCAAGGTCGCGCCCTCGGCTTCTGTGCATCGATGACTTCAGCTGCCACGCGTCGGGCGAATGCAGACAGTCAGGGTATCCTTTTGCAAATAACAACCTGGCCATGCAAGAAAGAGCGTCTATTTAAAGAGATTGGGTCTCAGATCCATTCGGCATCATACGAAGAAAATCCTCAGAGATTGCTAGGAAAGACCATTCCGACATGGCCAGCATTCCCGGCTCCTCCTCCCATTCCAACCCGGAGAAAGGTGAGTGGGAGAGGTGCTCCGTATACCACAGTCGATTGGCGAAGTTGCAAACACAGGGATTTCTCCCCCCAGCGGATCTGGTCCGTGTTCGAGGAGGGTTGGCTTCCTTCAACGGCAAAACCCAGGCGGAGGATTTCCCCAATCCTTCCATGGGGGAACGAGTGTGCTTCGTCCCCTATCTACTGAGGGGCATGGGATTTCCAATTCACCCATTCCTCCAAGGGCTTCTGGAGTATTATGGCCTCCAGCTACACAATTTTATCCCAGCCTCCATCTTGCACATTGCGGGCTACGTCGCTTTATGTGAATCATTCCTGGGTTGTGAGGCCCATTTTGATCTATGGAGAAGGCTGTTTTGTCTTGTCCCACGCAACCACGAGGGATCGATATTTGAAGTGGGCGGGGCCGAAATATGGCGCATTACTAACACCGGATACCTATCCGGCACACTGAAGAAAGCTTCCGAAGAGTGGACCTCTGAATGGTTTTATATTGACGATGTCGCACTTCCCGACCCTGTCCGGATGGGCCTCCCTGAATTTTCAAGTGCTCCATTGAAGAAACACCATAGTTGGCGTCCTCGGAGCCTCGAGGAAGAGGATAGCACAGAGATCAGTCTGCTGCTGGGCAAGATCAAGATGCTCGCCCAGTCCGGATTGTCAATAGTCGAGGTAATGGCGGTCTCCATAACACGGGGGGTCCAACCACTCCCATATAGAGGGCTACCCATGTGGCATTTCAATGGGGAAGACGACGCCTCCCACTACGGTCGGAAGGGCCCAAAGAAACCCACTGCTCTAGCCAAAATATTGGCCGAACTATATAAAGGGGAGCGGGAGGAGTTCGCCCGTCTCCAAAATCGGGACGGATTTTCCATGTACAATTCTCCTAGCTGGGTAAGCTCTAACTCCACTATTCGACCCCTCTCCCTGAATTATTTCTGAAGAGAGATATCTTATTCATTCATGACAGGAATGGCGAAAGGTTGTCAAGGGGATCCATGACCTTGCCCCTCAGCCGGAAAATCACAATCGGGATCTTGACCCCGGATATGAGGAAGATCCGGACATATTCGTGGAGCTCAAAGATGGAGTTCTCTATCAGACGAGTTATGACGGCATGGATGTACCCATCATTGCTGATTGCCCCGGCCTCCTTCCTATTTCGCACGTAAGTAATCAGGAGACACTTTGTCCGAGAGGGTTTTCTCATTCTTCCTCACTCACTTCACCATCCTGTGCTCAGAAGGGGAGGTGTTTGGCGCGTCGTGCTGCCCCGGGGCATCTCTCGAGAGAGCGGCTCCCGCGTTGGGCAGGCCTTCGAAGAGGAAGGCAAACAGAGATATGGTCGGGCCTTCCTTGAAGAGGTATGGGTTTGCAACTATGTTCTTTTTAGCAGTCGCGTCCAACTAAGACTTATATATTCATTTTGTATCAGGGAAAAGGTTCGACGGACTGTGTCCGGGGACCCGACCAGTCGTTCTCCAGATCACAAGGATTCGGTCCCAGCCGAAGAGACGGGGCCCGATATGGGAGCGACGCCGGACTGTCCTTCTGACGAGGGTTCGGAAAATATGTCCGTTACCAATTCGGAAGTGGAGAGTGAGGGAGTCCTGGACTAAGGGGTCCTCGGGCATCCGACCTGTTATCTATGGGCTGGATTGATGGGCTGTGAAGGTATGAAGACCGAAGACTGTACCCGTGTCCGGGTAGGACTCTCCTTGGCGTGGAAGGCAACCTTGGCGAACAACAATGAAGATTACATCTTATGTAACCGACTCTATGCAACCCTAGATCCCCCCGGTGTCTATACAAACGGGAGGGTGCAGTCTGAAAAGGATATACTCAATACCTTAGTGATACAGGCTAGACTTCTAGGGTTTAGCCATTGCGATCTCGTGGTAGATCAACTCTTGTAATACTCATATTCATCAATATCAATCAAGTAGGACGTAGGGTATTACCTCCATCAAGAGGGCCCGAACCTGGGTAAAACTTCGTGTCCCCTGTCTCCTGTTACCATCAACCGTAGACGCATAGTTCGGGACCCCCTACCCGAGATCTGCCAGTTTTAACACCGACAGAGAGCGCCATGAATCACTGGCTAGGTCTGTAGATAACCCCAAATAATCATTACCATAGTCATACAGGCTAGGCTTTTAGGGTTTAGCCATCTCGATCTCATGGTAGATCAACTCTTGTAATACTCATATTCATCAAGATCAATCAAGCAGGAAGTAGGGTATTACCTCCATAGAGAGGGCCCGAACCTGGGTAAACATCGTGTCCCCTGTCTCCTGTTACCATCAACCGTAGACGCACAGTTCGGGACCCCCTACCCGAGATCCGCCGATTTTGACATGGACATTGGTGCATTCATTGATAGTTCCTTTGTGTTGTCGCTGAAAGGTTTGATGGCCCCTTCAATCGTCAATGATGAAGCTTCCTGCAGAGAAACTTTCCTCCCCGGGCAGATCTTCATATTCGGTGGCTTCGCACTGCGTGCCAACTCGTTTGGCCATCTGGAGCAAATCGGAAGCTATGCCCCTGGCCATTAGGTCAAATTTGGGAGCTTGAACTACATCGCGGACATCCGTGGAGACTTGATCTTCGCCGGATTCGATACCACGGTGGCCGCTCCCGGTCACCCCAATGATCATGACCTAAATCTGTCATCGGGTCGCATCCAGGAGATCGCTCCTGTAACCGCTCTAGCTCTAGAGCCGGAGCAGGCCGCACCATCCAGAGACGGAAGGATTAACCCCACCTTAGAGGCCGCAGATTCCACGGCGCTGGAGCTATACACGGACCTAGTCTCACACGAGGCCTATGCCACCGGAATGCCGGACTCGTCTCCGGCCGCAGGTTTTGAACCGCGCGAGGTCGCAGACGCCAAGCTTGATCGTTTATCGATCTTCAAATTCAGTGCCGCAGACATCTTCCAGCACTCGCCTTTGGGCGATGTGCTAAACTCATTAAAAAACCGTCCTTGGCGGAGGACTCCTAGACGAACTATATCCGGCTCGAACTAGGGGCTGACGATGGAGAATTTCGCTTCCCACCCGCCACCCACTTCATAGCAACAGTCGAGGATTTGACCAAGACACTTGATTACGACTCCGGGAATATTGACGGCATGGACAATGACGCCGGAGACAACGAAGACCCCTTTGATACAACTAACGAACAAGATGAACGGGACGATTGGCAGGATAGCCCCGGTAAACAGGCCACGCACGAAGATTCGTAGGAAGACAATTACCTTCTACTCTCTGAGGATGAGGTGAGCCTCAGCGCCGAGGATTTCATCGCACCTGAGGAACCTCGTGAGCAGGAGCGCTTCAAGCGCCAACTAATAGCCACTGCAAGGAGCCTGAAGAAGAAGCAGCAACAGCTTCAAGCTGACCAAGATCTGCTTAATGATAGATGGACCGAAGTCCTAGCCGCCGAAAAACACAGCCTTGGTGTCCCAGCTAAAAGCTACCCAAAGCATAGGTCGCTACCCCAGGGCGACGATAAGACGCTCGAGCCCGTAAGATCATCGCACAATGCGGCAGGCCAACCACAACTTGGTCCGGTTCAAGCGGCAACTCAAGCCGAGCAACAGACCGCCCCACCTTGCTGTAAAGGCAAGAACAAAACAACACAAGGTTGTACATACAACCTTCAACAGGGCTGGGGTAGTAAAACAGGACAACCAAGAGCAATCTACAGATTGCAAAGTCACACCTCGACACGCGACGACGGCCACCTATTCGGACGTGACAAACCTAGCCACACCCGGGCCGAAAATAGCAAATGGACTCCGTCAGAGGTACGCCGCAGCGTGGCCCAAGATAGAGGCACCCGCACACCCTTTGTGCTTCACAAATGAAGTAATGCAGCATGAATTCCCAGACGGGTTCAAACCCATGAATATCGAATCATATGATGGAACAACGGATCCCGCAATATGGATTGAGGACTTCCTCCTCCATATCCACCTGGCCCGCAGAGATGACCTTCACGCCATCAAATACCTACCACTAAAACTCAAAGGACCAGCTCGGTACTGGTTAAACAGTCTGCCAAAAAATTCTATTGGCAGCTGGGAGGTCTTGGAGGGCGCCTTTCGCAAAAACTTCCAAGGAACATATGTCTGGCCACCAGATGCCGATGACCTAAGTAACATTGTTCAGCAGCCTGGAGAGTCAGGAAGGAAGCTCTGGACCTGGTTCTTAGTTAAAAAGGACCAAATCGTCGACTGTCCGGATGCGGAAGCCCTTGCGGCCTTCAAACACAGCATCTGGATGAATGGCCTGCACGCCACCTCGGTCAAGAAGGACCTAGATCCATGACGGCCCTTACCGCTTTAATGACCCGTTTTTGCGCAGGAGAAGACAGTTGGTTCGCTCGTAGAAGCAATAGCGCCAGCGACTCGGGCACTTCCGAAATCTGAGATAGCAATGTCAAGCCACGACGAAGCAAATACAACAATCGCAATGATAATGAAAGATCACGCAACACATCGGTGAACGCTGGATTCAACAATCCCAAGCCCGGTCAACGAAAAAAGCCATTCAAGGCGAACAGAGACGGACCATCCAACCTAGACAGGATACTAGACCGACCCTGCCAGATTCACGGCCACCCCAATAAACGAGCTAATCATACCAACAGAAGCTATTGGGTCCTCAAGCAGGCCGGCAAGCTCAACACCGAACACAAGGGAAGGGGGCCGCCTGGCAATAGGGACGACGGAATGGTTCACCAGCTAAATGCAGAGGGCTAGAAGCAATTTCCCCCTGAAGATCGATCAAATCCTGAATAGAAATAGTAGTTCGGCATCCGCCACCCATCTCATACACACGATAAAGCTATACCGAGCATACATAACTATGCACTTAAAACACCATGGGCATCAGCGGAAGCACAATACGGATAAGTCTGCAAACACTCCGGTAACATTTTTTATATACTTTCCTTCTTTTTGCATTCTTCAATACTTTTTCAAAGCAGGTAGCGCAAAGGAGAAACACCTAAGACCGACTCCATCGGAGTTCGGATTCATACACTCACCTACGAGGCTACTTCCTTCAAGGATTCCCCTTGCTGAGGAAAGGCGGCGCAGACGTGCGACCGGGGGTCCAAAATAAACTTTTGTTGACCGCACTCTTTTTTTAGAGCCTGTAACATGCCTTTTTTCTCTGCCTTCGACCCAGGGCATATCAAATGACCGGGGTCATGGCATACATATATATATATATCAATTACTCATTGGCATATCGCTCAGGTCCCGGTTCACACTATCCGAACTAATTACCCGCGTCTTTCCGCAAATGAATACGCCTCCCATTCTTGTTTCACAAATATACCCCGGCTTACTTGCCAGGGGCTCGGCACGGGAACAAATGAGTTGCCAACAAAGTCCGAATAGCTTTCATAGCATACTTCGGCGTCGCGAGTTTGGCCTTATATCAGCTCCTAATCATGTCTTGGGTCAATAGTTGGGTTGCCCGACTCCTGTTTTACTAGCCTACGTTCCGCTCCATCGGCTAGGGTAGTAAAGGGAGAATTACTGCGATTGTGCTACCGGTTCACCTGGTGACACACCTCAGTAGAGAAAGCCAAAAACTGACTGTCATGATGCGGCGAGAGCTGGTCAACCACTCGATGACTTATCGGAGTCTCTAGCGATTCCTCCATGTCACACGAAGGACCTCTTTTTCGGTCAATTATGTAAACGCATCATATGAATAAGCCGCATACATACTTGGGGCTATGTCGTAGACCCACCATAAAACTCCTATGGCTAAGTGAAAGTGTTAATGCCCTATAGTCTGGTTGCCTGGTTCGCCGCATTGACACCTCCTTCACGGACCAAGACGTTGGGTCAAGAGTGATCACATGCTTTTGCGAACACCCCTGTACTTCCTACAAGGGGGCTGAAGCCGACGACTGGAAATCTTTCAGATTATAACAAAACGGCCGCACAGGAGGAACACAAGCTTTTGAGCAAAATATACAAATAGATTCACTGTAAAATTGTCTCGCGCAATTCTTATACACCTCAGTCGAACATTATGTCTTTCGAGCATTAACCCTCTATCAAGAGGGCGGCTACTAGGATGTCTTCAAAATAATGCTCCGGTTCGTGGCGGTCCCTGCCCTTGGGCGAACTCTTCACCGCAACGTTGACGGCCTTCATATTCCCCCAGAATGTCTTGACCCGGGCAAAAGCCATCCGCGCACCTTCGATGCACACCGATCGCTTCACAGCATCGATACGCGGCATGGCGTCAACAAGCAACTGCACCAAGACAAATTAACTGTTTGGAATAGGCTCAGTTGGCCATAACCAGATTATGAAGTTCTTCATAGCAGCGACGGATATTCTATGAAGCTCGGCCCACTTGGAAATCTGCTCATTCAGCAACAGGAGGCGCTTCGAGGTGCCGAATTGTGACCAGAAAAGCTTCTCTGCTGCGTACCCCTCTCGCGCCTGATAATACTGCGCCGCATCGGAAGAACTCTTTGGCAAGTCTAAAAACTCGTTCAGAGAACTCCACAATTGGTTAAGCTGAGCATAGTTCGGATCGCCGAACTTAGCCTGTAGCAAAAATAGCTTGCCAGCCGCAATTTTCCCAGCTTGCTGGATCTCCTCATGGGCCGCTCTGGATTCAGACCGCGCTTCTCTTGCTTCTCGTAAGGCCTTTTCAATTTCAGCCGTTTTGGCTTCATTCTCCTTCTCAAGAAGCTCACAACGGCTGGCAGCACTTTTGAGCTCGAGTGCCATCATGGATATTTTCTCCTCGTCTTGACGCCGAGCAGCCCGTTCGGCCTGTAACTCAGCCGATGCCTTCTCGGCAGCCGCATTACTACACCGGTCCTGCTCCTTGGCCCGGGTTAGCTCCGCCCGAAGAATTTCTACGGCGGCAGCACCATCTGCAGTCAGGTACAGCTTTCAGCTTCATGCTTATATCACAAAAATGTACATACAGATACTGCTCTGAATACATACCTTGCGACTCGTCAAGCCGCATATTGATCAACGTAATGTCATCCCCGGCCACATCAAGCTTCTGTTGCAGTTTAACAATATCCGCAGTCTGGGAAGTATCGGGGGGGAAGCAGCCTGTGTTCAAAGTTAATCAGATTAGTCCTCCAAAATTTCTTCTTGATCCTCCGTTCGCCTCCCATGGGAAGCCAACCTGAGTCTTAGGGGCTACTGTCTATACACAGGTGTATTTTCTGAATAAAACACAGTTGCACATGTTACATTACAAACCTCGAAACCTCTTAGCAGTCTCGCAAAAGCCTCATTCAATCCGCTCTTCGCGGATAGGATCTTTTCAACCACCGTACCCATTAAGGTACGATGTTCCTCTGAAATGGACGCCTGCCGCAGCATGTTCGTCAAGATATCCGGCGCCTCTGGGTCTCCGTAGGCAGCCGCGGGAGTACGGTCACCCTTCGAAGGGATTCATTTATTTGTATTCGGCTGCATTCCGGATTGTTCGGGGTCTTCATTGTTGTCCCCCGAGCCCTGGGCCGCCGAAGTTTCACCTTCGCGTAACATCTCCATCCTGCCTTGCACTACTTGTTGGTCGGTGGAGACCCCCCACAACGACACTTCAAAGTCGTCTGCCCTATTGGACGGAGAGTTCGGTGGGGGCGTCTCGCTTCCCATCATCTTTGGGAGAAGGTCCCCCGAGGAAGAGGATTGTAGAAGGGGACTACGTGCTGAGATGCAAACATATATATATATATATATATATATATATATATATATATATATATATATATATATATATATATAT